>NC_037678.1:25912520-26060542 GCF_003255815.1 Theropithecus gelada | reverse complement strand
TTTTTTTTTTTTTTTTTTTTGAGACGGAGTCTCTCTGTGTCTCCCAGGCTGGAGTGCAGTGGCGCGATCTCGGCTCACTGCAAGCTCCGCCCCCCGGGTTCACGCCATTCTCCCGCCTCAGCCTCCCAAGTAGCTGGGACTACAGGCGCCCGCTACCGCGCCTGGCTAGTTTTTTGTATTTTTAGTAGAGACGGGGTTTCACCATGTTAGCCAGGATAGTCTCGATCTCCTGACCTTGTGATCCACCCACCTCGGCCTCCCAAAGTGCTGGGATTACAGGCTTGAGCCACCGCGCCCGGCTGTATTAGCCGTTCTTGCATTGCTATAGAGACATACCTGAGGCTGGGTAATTTAGCAAGAAAAGAGGTTTCTTTGGCTCACGGCTCTGCAGGCCATACCAAAAGCGTGGTGCTGGCGTTGGTTTGGCTTCTGGAGAGGCGTTGGAGCTTTGACTCATGATGGAAGCCAAAGCAGGAGCAGGTGTAAGACATGGCGAGGGCAGGAGAAAGAGAAAGAGAAAGAGAATGGGGGTGGGGGAGGTGCCACACTCCTTAAACGACCAGATCCCGATCTCAAAGACAGCACCACGCTGTGAGGGATCCGCTCCGTCCCCCAAGCACCTCCCACCAGGCCCACTTGCAATACTGGGGATTACTTTTTTTTTTTTTTTTTTTTTTTGAGACAAGGTCTCACTCTGTCACCTAGGCAGGAGTGCAGTGGCGCGATCACAGCTCACTGCAGCCCCTGCCTCCTGGGCTCAGATGATCCTCCCATCTCACCCTCCCGAGTCGCTGGGTCTACAGTCACACATCATCACACCCAGCTAATTTTGTGTGTATGTGTTTTTTTGTTTGTTTGTTTTGTTTTTTGTAGAGATGGGGTTTTCCTATGTTACCCAGGCTGGTCTTGAATTCCTGGGCTCCAGTGATCCTCCCTCCTCAGCCTCCCAAAGTGCTGGGATTATAGGCAAGAGCCACTGCACCTGACTTGATTACATTTCAACATGAGATGTGGACAGGGATGAATATCCAAACTGTATCATTCTACCCCTGCCCCCCCACCCAAATCCCATGTCCTTCTCACATTGCAAAATACAATCACGCCTTCAAAACAGTATCCCAAAGTCTTTTTTTTTTTTTTTTTTTTTGAGATGGAGTTTCGCTCTTGTCATCCAGGCTGGAGGGCAATGGTGCCATCTCAGTTCACTGTAACCTCCCCCTCCTGGGTTCAAGCGATTCTCCTGCCTCAGCCTCCCCAACAGCTGGGATTGCGGGCGCCCACCACCATGCCCAGACAATTTTTTTTGTATTTTCAGTAGACATGAGGTTTCGCCATTTTGGCCAGGCTGGTCTCAAACTCCTGACCTCAGGTGATCTGCCCACCTCAGCCTTTCAAAGTGCTGGGATGACAGGCATGAGCCGCCGCGCCCGCCCCAGAGTCTTCACTCATTACAGCATTTTGGTCACAATCATCGAACCAGTCGCTACGAAGTTCCAAACTTTCCCTCGTCTTCCTGTCTTCTTCCAAGCCCCCCAAACTCTTCTAAGCACTGACTGTTGGGGCCCTAGATCTCCTCAACCTGCATCTCCAGGCTCAGGTCCACGGGTCCAACCCCCACCACACGCGTGCCCTTAGCTGTTCACAAGCATTTTGTGCACACCAGAGCCAAGCCAGGCAGCTACCCACGCCTTCCCCCACAGGTGGCCGGGCCCGGGCCTCCCCACCTGGGTTCTGTACAGCGATGGGGTCCACAGCTCTCTCTCCAGCTCATTCTGTGGCCTCGCCCCACAGCCCTGTACTCCAGAGGTTGAAGAACTTGCCAAAGGTCATGAAATTCATAAAAGGCAGGGCCAGAATGCAAGCCCGGTTCTGGACTTGACATCAAGTGGCCACCAGAGCTGTGACCCCAACTTCCCCACCTGCGTGTTCCAGCCTCCAGCAGAGGAGGCAGAGCGAGGCAGCTGGTGGGGGCTAGTGGACCCTCCCATGGCAGGTGAACTTCTCTAAGTTCATCTAACTAAGGCCCCTCTCTCCGGGAAGCCCACATAGCCAGTCTCCTGGCTTTCGTGTCCTCCCAACGTGGAGTGACAGTTTCAAAACACAGCTCTGGTTGCTGTTGGGATCCAGCTGGGCTCTGGGACAGTGTCCCCCTCTACCGAGAGCCTTCCCTCCAGTCTCACCGCCTGCCAGCCTCCACTGCCCTGTCTTACCCATCCTGTTCTCTCTGCCTCACAAGCAGCCACCCCCATTTCTGCTGCCTGTGCAACCGGCCTGGGCTCCTATCACCCCAAGCCACCTCTTCAGGGAGGGCCTCCCACAGACACTCAGCCCTGCACCCCGAGATTCCCTCAGGAGCTAACCCAGTGCCCAGAGTGTCTGCAGCAGAGGCAATGGCCAGGCCTCCAGGCCAGCTTAACACATGAGCCCTTTCCAGGATAGTGGGCCACCAGCTGGGAACTGGGACAGCCTAGGATGGAGGGTTTGCAGCCAGGGTGCTCACACCTGCCAGAATGTCACATATATGCATGGTGGTACAGTGTGTCCACCCCTGCAGCAGGCACAGGAGCAAGTGCACAGGGACCAGGCCCACATACCCCATCATCTCCCTAGTGCCTATGGACAGCACTGGGAGCTGCAAGTCGCTGCCACCCCAGGGACATGACCAAGACCACACTGGGGTGGCCACAGACTGGGGGCAGATAAAACAGGAAGTGCAAGGAATCATCTCAGCAGTTTTCTATCCACCCCTCTTGCCAGGCACACACCTGCAAGGACAAGGGCTCGATCTGGCCAGGCAAAAGTCACCTCTCCAAAGGTTCCCCATCTCAGCCCTGTCTCTGTCCCCCAGGCCCTCATCTTGGCTTTCCTGAGACTTGTTGGGGTTTAGCACCCTCCTTTTATCCCAGGAGTCTGTCCCAGCACAGTTCTTGGATGTGCTCCTGTTTGTGGCCAAACTGAAGCATCCCCTCCCTTGGTCCAGGCCCTTCACCTCCATTAATGTGACCCAAGGCCCCATTAGCTTTCTGGTGGTTTCCTCTCCCTACATCTCACAACTGCTGTCCGCCTCCCCTCCTAAGCGTGCGTGGCTGGCTCTGCCATCCCATCCCACAGGCCAGGGCCCAAGAACTCTGCATCCAGGCCAGGAGGGCATGGCATTTGTTGTCTCTCTGGACCTCTCCCCTTTGGAGTCTGCTTAAAGCCCCTGCAGGTGACACAGGGCCAGCCCCCAACCCTGCCCCAGACAGTTCTCCTTCCAAAGCCGGGTCCTGCCCTCGGATCCTGCCTCATTCCCTCCTCACTTCCGCAGACACCACCCTCCTGTCAGATACCCAGGGGCTCAGTGAATGTCTGAAGGAAGAAATCCATTCAGGGGCCCAGCGTGGTGGCTCACGCCTGTAATCCCAGCACTTTGGGAGGTCAAGGCGGGCAGATCACTTGAGGTTGAGGGTTCAAGACCAGCCTGGACAACATGGCGAAACCCCACCACTACTAAAAATACAAAAATTAGCTGGGCCTGGTGGCGGGTACCTGTAATCCCAGCTACTCAGGAGGCTGAAGCAGGAGAATTGCTTGAACCTTGGAGGCAGAGGTTGCAGTGAACTGAGATGGAGTCACTACACTCCAGCCTGGGTGACTGAGTGAGACTCTGTCTCAAAAAAATAAAATAAAATAAGAAATCCATTCGGGGCCTGAGGGAGGCGAGACTCTGGTGTGGGGAAGGGCTTAGACAGAGCTGGGGGTGGACATCTTGGGTTTGGTCCCAGGTTTGGAAGCCTCTGTTCTTTGACTGTAAAATGTGAATCGTCTTTTCTGACTCATCTATAAAGTTTTGGTGTGCAGTGGGAACCCAGGAGCATGTAGGGGTGAGGCTGGGCTGCCCCATCCTGGCCCAGGACGCTGAGCCCAGCGAGGGCGGGTGGGACAGCCAATCAGCGGGCCATGCAGTCAGGGAGGAGTCCACGGAGGAGGCCGCACACACCATTTCCCCGGCATTGCCCACAGCCTGCAGCCTTTGTGCATTTCTGAGGCCACAGTGCCCCCTGGTGGCTGCGCAGCCTACCCCGAAGGACAGCGTCCTGGGTCTCAGGCCTCAGTCGCCCTCTCTGCGGCCCCAACAGCTCATCCTAAGCAAGGTTTGTTGTCACTATGTTATATGTCACCATTTGGGACCAGAAAGGGGGATCCAGCAGTCCTGAGTCATACAGTCAACCAGAAACAGGGTGAGACCTCACCCTCGGGGCTGCCTGGCTCCCGGGCCACTGAAGTCCTGCCTGGAGATGCGTGCTCGAGTCTGGGTGCCTCCCATCCTCCTGCAGGGCAGGAAAGTCACGGTTTGGATGCTTTATCGTAAAGACGACCCTGGCACCTGGAGGAGGAAGAGATGGACAGGGCTGTGGGTCGCGGGACTCTTTGGGGACCACACCGCCCCCATCACGGCAGCTGGAGCCTCTGTTGGGGGCAGGACCAGGCACCCCGGCTGTCAGCCCAGAGGTGGGACCCCTAAACACCCTCACTGCACCCCCCACCACTTTCTCTGCCTCTCCTACCCCCAGGCTTCTCTCTGGACATTATCCCAGAACATCAGCCATGGAAGTAGCTTGAGCCTCCTTGCCCTGCATGACAAGCAAAGTGAGGCCCAGAGAGGGAAAGGGGCTGACCAGGGCCCCCCAGACGGCTGTGGGCAGAGCCACGTTGCACTGGTTTCTCCTAAATCCCTGACCTGAGTTCCTTCTCCTACCCAGGGGATTTCACCAATCCAGAGAGTGCTTGGGGCCAAGAGTGCCTCTGACAGTCAGGGAGGGCTTCCTGGAGGAGGCCCTAGGTCTAATGGGGTCTTCTAGGCAGTGGTGAGTTGGAAGGCGATAGCCAGCACTCTCACGGCATCCAGGTGGCCCTGATTCCAGACTGTGGGTTGGAGAGGCAGAACCATGAGAGGGGACCAAGGGTCCCACCAGGCTCCCTCTGACGGCCATGTCTTCCTTTGGCCACAGGACGCTGTGCGCAGCTGCAGGTCCGTGTCACTGAGGCTGTGGCCACAGCCACTGAGCAGAGAGAGCTGATCGCCCACCTGGAGCAGGACCTAAGCATCATTCAATCCATCCAGCGGCCCAAAGCTGAGGTGAGCCCACCCTCCTGCCCTGTGCCTGCCTCGCCGCCTGCCTAGGGTACTTTTAGCCTCTGCAAACACTGACTTCTCAGATAAGCCTGTGTACCAGGCAGCTGGTGACAACCTAGAGGGGCTGTCATCTAAAACCATTGGGTTCTCCCTGCTTACTCCATGCATACCACCCTGCTCCCGATTTGGGGTGACAGGCCATGGGGCAGAGGCCACAGGGATTCCTAGAGGTAGCACAGAGCCCCCTCTTTCCAGGCATTGCCCTGAGAGCAGAGGTAGAGGCAAGGCCAGGACCACGTACCCATCTCCCAGCTAAAGGACTTGGAGCTCAGAGATCACAGCAGCCTGGGGCGTAAAGAGGCCAGGGAGGGCATCTCCTTGCCCACCTCCCATTCTATAGAGGCAGCAATGGGACTCCAGGAGAGAAGTCTGGGCTGCCCCAGGTCACGTGGCAGGCTGGTTGCAGGGCCAGGTAGGCCCAGGTGTCTGAAGCATGTCAAAACTGAGTGGCCATGAGGAGAGCCCCACTGCTGCTGAACTCTGGGCTCAGGAGTGACTCGGGACCCAGCCGTCTCTTTGGTAGTCCACACCACGTGTCTAGGTCCGGGCCCTCCTGCAGCCAGCCTGCACCCTGGACGGCCCCACCCACTCCTTGCCACACCCACCCCGACATTTGCCTTGGCCACGCTGAAAGGGTATATTTCGTGCCCACTGTGCGGAGGCACCTCCTCATCTCTTCCTGTCACCTGCAGGGTGCCGCCGAGCACCGCTTGGGGAAGATCCTGGAGCCCATCAAAGAGGCCACTGCCCTATTCTACAGTAAGGAGAGGCCTGACCCATGGGAGGAGGGAGGGTTGGGAGGAGGAGAAGGGAAAAGGAGACGGTGATACCGCCTGAGAACCCAGATCCCCAAAGAGCAATCCCTTCCTCTAAGAAGGTCAGGCCCCAACGCCTGCAATGCAGCAACCTTCGAAGGGTCGGGTAAGGCCAGGTGTGGTGGCCCACACCTGTAAGTAACAGCTACTTGGGAGGCTCAGGTGGGAGAATCGCCTGAGCCCAGGAAACGGAGGCTGCAGTGAGCTGTGATGATGCTACTGTACTCCAGCCTGGGCAACAGACCGAGACTCTGTCTGTAAAAAACAAAAAGGTGGATGAGGCCCCAACCTGCCTTTCTGGATCTTAGCCTGACACCCCCTACCTTGGGGCCCTGACCCCTCGGCTCTGCCAGTGGCCTGTGAAAGGTTGGTGAGTGGTGGTCAGCTGCTCCTCACTGCCGAAGTGCACTTTGGGAGGCCAAGACAGGCGGATCACTTGAGGTTGGGAGTTCGAGACCAGACTGGCCAACATGGTGAAACCTCATCTCTACTAAATGCAAAAATTAGCCAGGCGTGGTGGCATGTGCCTGTAGTCCCAGCTACTAGGGAGGCTGAGGCAGGAGGATCACTTGAACCTGGAAGGTAGAGGTTGCAGTGAGCTGACGAGATTGCGTCACTGCACTCCAGCCTGGGTGACAGAGCAAGACTCCATCTCAAAAAAAAAGAAAAAAAAAGAATTTCCTTCCTTTTTAAGGCGGAATAATATTTCATTGTGCATACAGACCACATTTTGTTTATCCATTCACCTATTCATTTACGTTGCTTCCACCTTTTGGCTGTGGCGAATAATGCCACTGTGAACATGGATGTACAAATATCTCTTCCAGTCCCTGCCTTCAATTCTTTTTTTTTTTTTTTTTGAGGCGGAGTCTCGCTCTGTTGCCCAGGCTGGAGTGCAGTGGCGCCATCTCGGCTCACTGCAAGCTTCGCCTCCCGGGTTCACACCATTCTCCTGCCTCAGCCTCCCGAGTAGCTGGGACTACAGGCGCCCACCACCATGCCCGGCTAATTTTTTTGTATTTTTTTTTAGTAGAGACGGGGTTTCACCGTGTTAGCCAGGATGGTCTTGATCTCCTGACCTCATGATCCACCTGCTTCAGCCTCTCAAAGTGCTGGGATTACAGGCAAGAGCCACCGCACCCGGCCCTTGCCTTCAATTCTTTTGGGTATCTACCCAGATGTGGAATTACTGGATCCCATGGGAATTCTATGTTTAGCGATTTTAGAGGAAGCACCATACTGCCATATACTTTTTTGTACTGCTCACATTTTGGTTGTGTTTATTTTAGTTTCTGTGTTTTGAGACGATGTCTTGCTCTGTTGTCCAGGCTGGAGTGCAGTGGCATGATCCTGGCTCATTGCAACCTCCATCTCCCAGGTTCAAGCAATTCTTCTGCCTCACTTTCTTGGGTGGCTCTGGATTACAGGCGCCCACCATCACACCAGGCTAAGTTTTGTATTCTTAGTAGAGACAGGGTTTCACCATGTTGGCCAGGCTGGTCTCAAACTCCTGATCTCAGGTGATCTGCCCACCTCAGCCTCCTAAAGTGCTGGGATTATAGGTGTGAGCCACCATGCTGGCCACTGCTTGAATTTTGAATAGTGTGAAAGAAACACTTATTTAAGCATTTGAATAAATTGAAAAATGAGATTCCATTTCACCTTGCCCTTAGATTGGCAAATATTAAAACCACACAGTGCATGATTCCATGTACATGAAATGTCCAGTATAGGCAAATCTATAGCAACAGAAAGGAGACTGCCTGTTGCCAGGCAATAGGGGAGGACGGAATGGGGAGTGACTGCTGGCAGGTTTGGGGTTTCTTATTGGGGTGATTTTAAATGTTCTGGAATTAGGTAGTGGAGATGGTTGCATAACATTGTGAATACAAATGACTGAACTGTACACTTTGAAATGCTGATGTTTATGTTAGGGGTATCATATCTCAATAATAGTTTTTAAAAGGCTAATACCAACGACAATAAAAAGTATGAAGAAACCTGACCAGGCATCACGGCTCATGCCTGTAATCCCCAGCACTTTGGGAGGCTGAAGTGGGAGGACTGCTTGAGCCCAGGTGTTTGAGACCAGCCTAGGCAACACAGTGAGAACTCGTCTCTACAAAAATAAAAAATTAGCTGGGCATGCTGGTGCAAGCCTATAGTCCCAACTACTTTGGAGGCTGAGGTGGGAGGATCGCTTGAGTCAGGAGGCTGAAGCTGCAGTGAGTTCTGGTCGCGCCACTTCATTCTAGACTAGGTGATAGAGCAAGACCCTGTCTCTAAAGAGACAGGTGGCTGATGCCTGTTATCCCAGCACTTTGGGAGGCAGAGGTGGGTGGATCACCTGAGGTCAGGAGTTCAAGACCAGCCTGACCAACATAGTAAAACCCTGTCTCTACTAAATACAAAAAATTAGCCGGGCATGGTGGTGCATGCCTGTAATCCCAGCTACTTAGGAGGCAGAGGCAGGAGAATTGCTTGAACCCGGGAGGCAGAGGTTGCAGTGAGCCGAGACTGTGCCATTGCATTCCAGCCTGGGCAACAAGAGCAAAACTCCGTCTCAAATAATAATAATAATAAATGCAATAAAATATATACACAGGATCTTGCTCTGTCATATATTACGGTTGATGCAAAAGTAACCAAGGTTTTTGCCATTCCTTTTTTTTTTTTTTTTTTTTTTTTGAGATGAAGTTTTTTTTTTTTGCCCAGGCTGGAGTGCAGTGGCATGATCTCGGCTCACTGCAAGCTCTGCCTCCCGGGTTCACACCATTCTCCTGCCTCAGCCTCCCAAATAGCTGGGACTCCAGGCGCCCACCACCACACCCAGCTAATATTTTGTGTTTTTAATAGAGATGGGGTTTCACCATGTTAGCCAGGATGATCTTGATCTCCTGACCTCATGATCCACCTGCCTCGGCCTCCCAAAGTGCTAGGATTACAGGTGTGAGCCACCGCGCCCAGCCCCCCCAGTTTTGTTTTGTTTTGTTTTGCTTTTTGAGACAGAGCCTTGCTCTGTCACCCAGGCTGGAGTGCAGTGGCACGATCTCAGCTCACTGCAAGTTCTGCCTCCCGGGTTCACGCCATTCTTCTGCCTCAGCCTCCCGAATAGCTGGGACTACAGGCGCCCGCCACCATGCCCAGTTAATTTTTTGTATTTTTAGTAGAGACAGGGTTTCACTGTGTTAGCCAGGATGGTCTCGATCTCCTGACCTCATGATCCGCCTGCCTCAGCATCCCAAAATGCTGGGATTACAGGCGTGAGCCACCGCGCCCGGCCACCATTACTGTTAATGGCAAAAACCATGATTACATTTGGACCAATGTAATACATATGAAGAAACCTGAACCAAGATCCCTGACTTCTGTCTGGGGTGGGGCCACAGTGGGGCAAGGGGCAGGTTTACAGAGTCAGGCAGGTCAAGGAGAAGGTCGTGGGCACAGAAGGGACTCCAGGTAGATGGAGCAGTACCTATGCCAGCACGGAGGCCTCTCCCCCAACCCTCTCCTTGCCCCTCCCCTGACAGGAGAACTGCCTAGCCCAGCACACCCCCCAGGCCCTGCAGAGCGAGCTGGACAGTCTGCGTGCTGACAACATCAAGCTCTTTGAGAAGATCGAGTTCCTGCAGAGCTACCCTGGCCGAGCGAGGGCCCTCCCCTGGCCTCAGCTCCAGGTAAGCCAGGCAGGGAGAGAGGCAGCTCAGGGCTCTGGAGGTGGGAGGGTCAAGGACCGAGACCTGCTGGGCAGTACTGGGCCCCAGGGGCCCCCTGAGGCCTTCCAACATCTCCCCACACACCGACCTACCTGCCTGGTAGCTGCCCTCCCTAAGCCAGGAGAAGCCCACAGAGTGGAGCCCCAGTCGAGATTCATTCATAAAAACTGACCAGAAGGACAGGGTGTGGTGGCTGATACCTGTCATCCCAGCACTGTGGCAGGCCGAGGCGAGAGGATCACTTGAGCTCAGAAGTCCGAGACCGGCCTGGCCAACATGGTGAAACCCTGTCTCTACTAAAAATACAAAAATTATCCGGGCATGGTGGCACGTGCCTGTAGTCCCAGCTACTCAGGAGACTGAGGCAGGAGGATCGCTTGAACCTGGGAGGCAGAGGTTGCGGTGAGCCACGATCGAGCCACTGCACTCCAGCCCAGGTGACAGAGCAAGACCTTGTCTCCAAAAAATAAAAATAAATAGGCCGGTTGCGGTGGCTCACACCTGTAATCCTAGCAGTTTGGAAGGCTGAGGTGGGCGAATCACTTGAGGTCAGGAGTTCCAGACCAGCCTGGCCAACATAGTGAAACCCTATCTCTACTAAAAATACAAAAATTAGCTGGGTGTGACCGGGCACGGTGGGTCACGCCTGTAATCCCAGCACTTTGGGAAGCCAAGGCGGGTGGATCACGAGTTCAGGAGATCGAGACCATCCTGGCCAACACGGTAAACCCCATCTCTACTAAAAATACAAAAAAATAGCCAGGCATGGTGGCAGGCGCCTGTAGTCCCAGCTACTCAGGAGGCTGAGGCAGGAGAATGGCATGAACCCGGGAGGCAGAGCTTGCAGTGAGCCATGATCAGGCCACTGCACTCCAGCCTGAGTGACAGAGACTCTGTCCCAAAAAAAAAAAAAAATTAGCCGGGTGTGGTGGCCGGTGCCTATAATCTCAGCTACTCAGTAGGCTGAGGCAGGAGAATCGCTTGAACCTGGGAGGTAGAGGTTGCAGTGAGCCGAGATCACGCTATTGCACTCTAGCCTGGGTGACAGAGTAAAACTCTGTCTCAAATAAATAAATAAGCAATAATAAAAAATGTAAACAGAATTTGGTCCACACTCCAAAAATTAACCAAGAGAGTGGATCAGAAACTCACCTGCTGAGTTCTTCTAGGCTTGGGAGGCCTGTGCGTGGCTTCTCTCAGCCCCCAGGTCTCCCAAGGACCATGTCGTGCCAGGAAACCCTTTCTATGAGTGAGGGGAGAGCGTGGGCCACAGTGGGGCAGGGATTCACCTCTCCCTCTCCCTTTAGGGGCCCAGCAGCCACCAGCCCCGTCCCCACCCATCAGAGCCACTCCTCGGTCACCAGAGGGCACTCAGACCCTGCAAACCAGCTGGCTCTGGGTGGCCAGCTGGGGGGCATCTCCTCTCCCAGGTGCCTGCCTGCCCCCATGATCACCCCCACACTCCCAGCAAACCCACCTTCTTGGCACCTGCGCCTAGCCCTGCCTGGGCCTCGATTCCCCATCTGTGCCCAGAGGCGCTGTGGCCCTGATCCCGTGGGTAACTCCATGCCCCTGTGGCACGAGGCAACAGCCACATTCACATTGTCACCCAGCACCCTCTCCTCCCACCTTTGGGAACCGGGGCTCCCTCCTCCACTTTCCTTTTTGCAGATGAGGAAACTGAGGCTCCCCTGGGAGCCTGCCCTTCCCACTGGGCCCCAGGGCACTGACCGGGTCCCCACACACACATACACACACCCTGTGCAGGGCAGCGGCACTGATGACACAAAGCTGCGGTACTCCTCTCAGTACGAGGAACACCTGGACCCCTTTCTCTTCCTTCAGCAAGCGGGTTTGTGAGCCTGGCCTGGGCAGGGTAGGGGAGAGGCATCAGCCCAGGGAAGCCCAGGGGTCTTCCCATCACCTGGCCCCCATCCCTGATCACCCAGCCTTCCCTGGCTCCCCTCGACCTGCCCTCGTCTGGGTCCTCTCAGCCAGCTTTGCCACACCAGCCCTGAACACCCTGGCCCCCCAGGCCAGGAGCCTCCCCCTAGACAGCCTCCCCACCGCTTTGGTGCAGTGCAGGCCCAGGGCCCTTTCAGGAATGCCTGCCGATGGCTACCTGACGGTGTGTGGCAGTGACCGCGTTAACTTGGAGTGCATTTGCGGGGCAGGCAGACAAGAGCCAGTTACAGCTCCCAGAGTCAGGCGATCCATGGTGGGACCCAGCCCCGGCAACTCCCCTCCCGCACCCAGGCTGCAGAAGCTCTGCCCGTGGAGAACTTTCCCGCGGGAGAATGGGCACCTGCAGAGGCGGGGAGGCGGCTGTCACAGATGTCAGGGGAGTCCAGAATGTCACACTGAGTAGACTGTGCACCCAGGGAAGCCCCTGGCAGCACCCCGGCACCACCCTGGGGGTCTGCAAGAACAGCGAGACAGTGTGGCTTGTGGCTGGCCAGGCCCCGCTCTCTGCCACGATCCAGGGCCCACGAAGTCCTTTGGGTTCCTTTCCTGATTATCCCTCCCTGTGCAGGAGCAGCAGAGGAAGTACCTGAGCCTGAGTCCCTGGGACAAGGCCACCCTCAGCAAGGTGAGTCCCTGCCCCTACCTGCCCCCTCCCCGGACAGGCCTGAGCCTCTGTCTCCAGGCTTCACCTGCCCTGCAGCCCAGGCTGGGGGAGCTGCCTGCCCTGCCAAGAGTGGCTGTGTGATCTGGGACAGGGTCTCTCCCCTTCCCGGGCAGATCCTCTGAGAGCATGATTCACAGCAGTAGGTTCTGAACCGGGCTGCAGGGGCTCCATTCCTCAGAATTCCTGCAGCCCAGAGTCAGGCAAGGTGGGTCACACCTGCCATCCCAGCACTTTGGGAGGGGGGAAGATTGCTTGAGCTCAGGGGTTCAAGACCAGCCTGAGCAACACAGTAAGGCAATGTCTCTACAAAAAACAGAATTAGCCAGGCACGGTGGTGTGCACCTGCAGTAACATCTACTCAGGAGGCTGAGGCAGGAGGATCACTTGAACCTAGGAAGTCAAGGCTGCAGTGAGTTATGACCACTACATCCAGTCTGGGAAACCTTGTCTCAAAAAAATTTTTTAAAGAATTCCAGGCCGGGCGTGGTGGCTCAAGTCTGTAATCCCAGCACTTTGGGAGGCCGAGACGGGCAGATCACGAGGTCAGGAGATCGAGACCATCCTGGCTAATACGGTGAAACCCCGTCTCTACTAAAAATACAAAAAACTAGCCGGGTGAGGTGGCGGGCGCCTATAGTCCCAGCTTCTCGGGACGCTGAGGCAGGAGAATGGCATAAACCCGGGAGGCGGAGCTTGCAGTGAGCTGAGATCCGGCCACTGCACTCCAGCCTGGGCGACAGAGCGAGACTCCATTTAAAAAAAAAAAAAAGAAAAAAAAAAAAAAGAATTCCAGTGGCCGGGCACAGTGGCTCATGCCTGTAATCTCAGCACTTTGGGAGGCCAAGGCGGGCAGATCACCTGAGGCCTGGAGTTCGAGACCAGCCTGGCCAACATGGTGAAACCCCATCTCTACTAAAACTACAAAAATTAGCTGGGTGTGGTGGCAGGCACCTGTAATCTCAGCTACTTGGGAGGCTGATGCAGGAGAATTGCTTGAACCCAGGAGGTGGAGGTTGCAGTGAGCCAAGATTGTGCCATTGCACTCCAGCCTGGGTGACAAGAGCGAAACTCCGTCTCTAAAAAAAGAAAGAGAGAAAGAAAAAGAAATGGGCCAGGTGGGCCATGTGCCATGGCTCACGCCTGTAATCTCAGCGCCTTGGGAGGCCGAGGTGGGCGGATCACAAAGTCAGGAGTTTGAGACCAGCCTGGCCAACATGGTGAAACTCCATCTCTACTAAAAATAGAAAAATTGGCTGGGCGTGGTGGTGGATGCCTGTAATCCCAGCTACTTGGCAGGCTGAGGCAGAATTGCTAGAACGCAAGAGGCAGAGGTTGCAATGAGCTGAAATTGCGCCACTGCACTTCAGCCTGGGTAACAGAGCGAGACTCTATAAAAAAAATAAAATAAAATATAAGAAGAAGGAGGAGGAAGAGGAGGAAAAATAAGAAGAAATAGCCAGGTGTGGGCTGGGCATGGTGGCTCACACCTGTAATCCCAGCACTTTGTGAGGCTGAGGCAGGCAGATCATGAGGTGAAGAGATTGAGACCATCCTGGCTAACAAGGTGAAACCCTGTCTCTACTAAACAAAATACAAAAAATTAGCCGGGTGTGGTGGCAGGTGCCTGTAGTCCCAGCTACTTGGGAGGCTGAGGCAGGAGAATGGCTTGAACCCGGGAGCAGAGCTTGCAGTGAGCCAAGATTGCGCCACTGCACTCCAGCCTGGGCGACAGAGCGAGACTCCGTCTCAAAAAAAAAAAAAAAAAAAAAAAAGTAAAAAGAAAAAAGAAAGAAAGCTTACCCTTTGCGGATTTGAGGGCAGGAAGCTAAGGCACTAGCTTGGCTGTGCCTGGAGCAGCCAGAGTCACCTGCCACCCTGACTGTGCCCCACGTCTCCCATCCCATGCTCCATATCCCCACCCAGCCCATCTGGCAAAAGGCAGAGCCAAAGGCTGCCTCCTGCTGGCCTCATCCCAGGCTTTCACCTGGTGTCTTTGGGACTGGATTTGTTGCTTGCAGACCTGGAGGAGGAGCTGCTGAGGAGTCTCCATGGGTTGTCAGAGACCCCTTCTCTTCCTCAACTCCTTGTGATCCCTGTTTCACAGACCTGGGGGAAAACAAGTCTACATGAATTGTCACCCTGGAGGTGGGCAGAGCTGCTAGGAGAAATGGAGTATCTGCTACTGAGTTCATGGTTTCTTTAATTTTTTTTCTTTCTTTCTTTTGAGACAGGGTCTCACTCTTATTGCCTAGTCTGGAGTGCAGAGTTTGCTAACTGCAAACTCTGCCTCTGCGGTTCAAGCAATTCTAGTGCCTCAGCCTCCCAAGTAGCTGGGATTACAGGTGTGTGCCACCACGCCCAGCTAATTTTTGTATTTTTGGTAAAGATGGGGTTTCACTATGTTGGCCAGGATGGTCTCGATATCTTGATCTCGTAATCCACCTGCCTGACCCTCCCAGAAGTGCTAGGATTACAGGCATGAGCCACCGAGCCAGGCCCACTGTATGTTCTTTCAACCCATTAAATCCTCCCCACCCAGGCCAGGGGCAGTGGCTCATGTCTGTAATCCCAGCACTTTGGGAGGCCAAGGCGTATGGATCATTTGAGGTCAAGAGATCAAGACCAGCCTGGCCAACATAGTGAAACCTCATCTCTATTAAAAATACAAAAATTAACGGGGCGTGGTGACAAGAGCCTGTGGTCCCAGTTACTCAGGAGGCTGAGGCAGGAGAATCATTTGAACCTGGGAGGTAGAGGTTGCAATGAGCCAAGATTGCACCACTGCACTCCAGCCTGGGTGACAGAGGTAGACTCCGTCTTAAAACACAACAAACAAAAAGTCCTCCCCACCCCAAATCATGTACTGTCCTAAAATATCCACAATTCCCATCTCCTGTCAGCCCGGGGTGATCAAGTGCCCGCTGTGGGCCATCAGGAGACTCCTCCCCTCAGGGTTCAGTGCTGCCGAGGAGGAGGGAGTGGCCAGTGTAGTGCGTTGTAGGAGTGGGAGGTCAGGGGGGCTTCCTGCAGGAGTCTGGCTGCAGCTGAGTATCAAAGGAGAGATTCCCATTTCCCTTTCCCCTAAGAAGCGGGGTATATAAGCATCTTTATCCCATTGGGATATTCGGCAATGATTCTATGATTCTCCCCAATGCATCCTAATAAATTTGTATGGCTTGTTTTCCAATTAATCTGCCTTTTGTGAGCTGATTTTTCCTTGAACCTTCAGAGGGTGAAGGGGAAGTTTTCCTGTGGCCCCTACATTATGGTGTCCAGCACATGGCATTTTACAGCTACTTGACATCGGTTAGTCTAGAACCCACCTAGCAAGTGGCATCAAGGTGGGAGTGAGGCACGACTGCTGTGACACCCCGTCACATTTCAGTGCCTCTCTGGGCCTGTAATTAAAGGGGGCGCTCATTCCTCAGGTAAAAAGTTTATTTTTGGCCGGGTGCAGTGGATCACGCCTGTAATCCCAGCATTTTGGGAGGCTGAGGCAGGAGGATTGCTTGATCCCAGGAGTTCAAGACCAGCCTGGGCGTGCCTGTGGCCCCAGCTACTTGTGAGGCTAAGGCAGGAGGATCACCTGAGCCTGGGAGGTTGAGGCGGCCATGAGCTATGATCGCACCACTGCACTCCAGCCTGGGTGACAGAGTGAGACCCTGTCTCACAAAAGAGAAGTTTCTTTCCTTTCTCAGGACCAACCAACTGCTTGAACAAATGGTCCATATTAAGGCTTAATTGGACACATTAAGGCTTAATCACAAAAGAAATGTATTTCCTGGTCTTGGAACAGTAGTGGTGGGAGATCAGGTCAGCAGGGACTTGGTTGGCATGGCTTCCAAAGTCAGTCATCCTTACATCCTTGAAACAAAGGGAGCTGGTGAAAGCCTGGAGGGGGGCCTGTGGGAAGCCGGACTCCTCCAGGATGCCTCCCTGACTTCCCACTCCTACAATGCGCTGCACTGACCCCTCCCTCCTCCTTGGCAGCACTGGACCCTGAGGACAGGGGGGTCCTGATGGGCCTAGCAGAGCTCTGGCCCACAGCAGGCACTCGGCCACCCTGGGGCTTGCAGAAGGAAGCAGCGTGGCAGAGGAGGGGGTCCCTCGCTCCCCAGCTGTGGCCGTACTGTACTGTACTGAGTCAGATCCTGGCCCCCAGGTCAGCCGCACCCACTGTGCTCAGCCAACAAGAGACCTAGTGGGAGGCTGGAGGGCAGGGGGCACAGAGAAGTGGCGTTTCTCTGCTCTAGCTAGCAGGGGACCCACAGCTGGGCTGTCACCTCTGTGACTCCCCTCGGCCCACAGGCCTGTGTGACGCCAACTTCCACGGGGACCTGGACCTGGCTCCCATAGCACACTCCTTCCTCCCTTTGCCCTTCTGCCCAAGGTGGGTCTTGGGATCCTGCAGGGACCTCATCGGCTCCTGTTACACCCCCCAGCTCTCTCATCACCTGTGTTTCCAAAGCCCTGGGTTACCATCTGCCCCACTCAGATTGGTACCACCACGACGGTACAGGCCACTGGGTGACTCTGATACTCTGTCATTTCAACCCCACCGTGAACCACCCGCAAGCTCCCATGGCTGCCCGTCCTGCAAGCCCTGGGCTGCTGTTTGGGAGACCATCCCCCTGAGGCGGAGGTCACCGCCTTTGATGTCTCTAGAGAGTCTGCACTGGCTCCAGGCCTTCTGCCTTTGCACAGGCCCTGCCTCTGTCTCTTTCAGGCCCCAGGAAAAGCCCCTGGCAGGTGGTGGGGCTTCCCAGCCTGGCCCGCCCCTGTCACTGGGAACATCTGATGTCTGGGACTAGGGCCACAGACAGGGCACCCTTTCTCCTGCTGGAAAGGGGAGGTGCGGGGGCAGACCAAGGGCCCATCCTGGAGGGAGACTGGTGGGGGTGGGGGAGCCCGAGGCAGGCCACACTTTGCTCTTAGGATGAAGTCTAAATGGCCTTGGCCTGGCAAGGGTGGCCTTGGCTGGCCCCCACCCCTGCCATTCCGCAGATATGACTGCACTTCCTCTGAGCCTTTGCATAGACTGTTCCTCTACCCAGAACACCTTGTCCAACCAATCAGAGCTCTGAGAATCTAACCTGTTTCGTGACTTCAGTTCGGGGGCTGTTCTTGTCTGGGACACCCTCTAGTGGACCTGATGAGCTGCCAAGTTGCCCCTGACCCTCTTGGGCCCCCTGTAAACCTGTGTCCGCTCCCTCATGTCCAGGCCTTGACCAGGAAACTGACCTCTCACCCACTGACACGTGGCGGCCCAGGCCTGGCGTGGCACAGGGTGCGCTGGGGATTCAGACAGTGGGAGGGGAGCCCTGCCTTACCTCATCTGTAGGGAGGAAAGTGCCTGCCCAGCTGGCCAAGCGGCTGGCCCTCAGCCCCACCGTGCCTGGAGGTGCAAACCCAGGGAATGGGGAAGCAACAGAGTGAGATCTAGAAAGACAGGAAACCAGACCCCGTTCCCCTCCGCTAGCCTCCTGCCACCCCGCCCTGCAACCCTCTCAGCTCTGTTCCCGCACACGTGCCCCATCATGCACATTCCCCTCCTCCAGGAAGGCCTCAGATGAGACCTGCCTCTGCCTCCCCAGCTCTCCCATTCGCCAAGGGCAAGGGTGAGCAGGTCAGAGAAGAAGGATGAGTCAGGATCCACAGCCTGGCCACTGGAGTACAGCGCTCTCAGCAGAGAGGCCCTGGTGCAGCTGTGAGGGGCACACACAGTGGACACACCAGCGTAGCACGGCTCAGTAAGTTCAGAGGCCCACGCACGAAAGGCTCCTTTGGCAAGGGGCCAGGGAGATGTCAGTCTGCTAGAGGCTACTACAGGCTCCTGCCCCTACCAGCCCTGAAGGCCTCTGGGGAGCAGGAGGCCATTTTCCTGAATCCCAGTTGGGCAGTGGGAAGGCCGGAGTGAGGGGCAGTGGGGTGCTGCTGGATGGCTTCTGCCTCCCTCCTCAGCATCCCCCACCAGGCAACCAGCAGCCGAGCCCCGCCCCATTCTCTCTGTCCTCCAGCAAACCCGGAAAAGCACGCTCCTCCCCATGGCAGGCAGTGATCCTTAATGAGTGTGACCTTGCACACATCCAGGGCACCTCTCAGAACATGCATAGAGGCACAAGCACCCACAGAAATGTTCGTTCGATCAGGGGAAGATACACAGACACACACGTGTGAAGGGGAATTACATGCATATGCAAAGAAACCACAAAGGTGTGCACAGAGATTGTGCATGGCACTCATGCATGCAAATACACATCAAATGTACAGATATACATACAGCCATTACAGACGCACCCGTGCAACTCCCGCAGCCACAAAGATGCCCGTTCCGTGTGCTTATAAACATTCACAGAAATGTTCACCCGCTCACAAATGTGCACTGAAAACCAAGTCCAAATGGATAGACAAGGGGACAAGGAAGATGTTCATACAAACATCCACAAAGATGCACATATAAATGCTCACACGCACGCGAACATATACATGGTTGTGCATGTATGGAGCCATTCGTGTTTCTACATCTGTACACACAGAGTCAGCATTACAGAGACACAGCGAAGGAGTGCAGGGAACTTTATCCCCAAATACGGTTCCCTGGTATCATGAGTGCTTCGAATTAAAGGCTCTTAGAGATCAATAGCTGCTAGAAGAGACTTTTCCCCTCTCTGCTTAAAGACCAGACAGATCCACTGAGAACAATTGTCCCCCCGCCCACCCTGCTCCTGTCTCTCAATCTTCCACCTCCCCCAAAGCACAGGCTGAGGTTCCCTTATCTGCCTAGAGTCCGGACCTACCAAAGAAGAAGACAAAGACCTCTGGGCCCTTCTCTGAGTTTTCGGTAACTAAACCCATATCACAGGAAGGAAGACACAGTCTGTCAATGAACCTGGACAGAGTTTTGTCGCAAACGATTGTCTGCTCTGCAGGCTGAATAGACTTTGTCACAGACCATTGGATGTTCTTTGAGCCCATCAAATTCCCCTAAAAATCTTTTTTTTTTTTTGACGGAGTCTCACTCTGTCGCCCAGGCTGGAGTGCAGTGGCTGGATCTCAGCTCACTGCAAGCTCCGCCTCCCGGGTTTAAGCCATTCTCCTGCCTCAGCCTCCGGAGTAGCTGGGACTACAGGAACCCGCCACCTCGCCCGGCTAGTTTTTTGTATTTTTTAGTAGAGACAGGGTTTCACCGTGTTAGCCAGGATGGTCTCAATCTCCTGACCTCGTGATCCGCCCGTGTCGGCCTCCCAAAGTGCTGGGATTACAGGCTTGAGCCACTGCGCCCAGCCAAAATCTTTTTTTTTCTTTATTTTTTCTTTCTTTATTTTATTTTATTTTTTTGAGACAGAGTCTTGCTCTGTCACCCAGGCTGGAGTGCAGTGGTGCAACCTCAACTCACTGCAACCTCTTTCTCCCAGGTTCAGGGATTCTCCTGCCTCAGCCTCCCAAGTAGCTGGGATTACAGGTGCCCACCACGACACCCAGCTAATTTTTTTGTGTTTTGAGTAGAGACAGGGTTTCACTATGGTCGCCAGGCTGGTCTTGAACTCCTGACCTCAAGTGATCTACCCCCTCTCAGCCCCCCAAAGTGTTGGGATGACAGGTGCGAGCCACGGCACCCGGCTGACCAGAGGGTTTTTATCCTGAGGTGCCATGGTTAATTCTCTCTCAGTGGCCCCTGTCAGCAGGCGCATTGTATAGTCACAGGAATTCCAGAAACTAGCTAGATGTGCTCTTCAGACCTGGGGGAGCTGGAGACAGAATCCTCTCCAGCGGGCACATGTGTGGGCTCCCTCTGGTCCCACTGCAGTCAGATGAGGGCTTAGTTCCCCAGGGCCTCACTCTTGTCTTCTCAAGTGGGATGTTTGCTCCTACCTCACAGTCTGCTGCCTGTGAAGCACGAGCAGGTCAGAGAAGGGAGCCAGTGGCACTTTTTTCTTTCTTTTCTTTCTTTTCTTTCTTTCTTTCTTTCTTTTTTTTTTTTTTAGATGAAGTCTTGCTCTGTTGCCCAGGCTGGAGCAACAGAGTATTTGTAGTAGGGATGGGGTTTCACCATGTTGGCCAGGCTGGTCTTGAACTCCTGACCTTATGTGATCCACCTACCTCAGCCTCCCAAAGTGTTGGGATTACAGGCATGAGCCACTCCAGTGGCACTTTTTGTTGAAATGTGACACATACACAGAAATGCATCCCAGGTGTTCAGTTCTGTGAACTTTACAAAGTGAACTCATCTGTAATACCCATCTCCAAATCAAGAATAGAATATAGCGTGCTCCCCAGAAGCCAGGGGAGGACCAGTTTTTACAAGACATAAGGCAGCCAACAGGCCAGCTTGTCCCTCTGCCATTTTCTGTGTCCCCTTGCAGCCAGCAAGGGGAGTCCAGAGGGGAAGAGGTAGAAGCAGTGACCCCCAGCGCTGGCCTCCAGCTGGGGTGTAAGTGCACGGGCATACAATGGTTTGCTTAATACCCATCTAGCTCCGAGATAACTAGGACAGGGGCTGTCTTGTTCTCAACTGTATCTGCTGTGCCCAGCACAGTCCTGGCACACAGTAGGTGCTAGATGAAGATGCGCTGAGGGCCGGGCGCGGTGGCTCACGCCTGTAATTCTACCACTTTGGGAGGCTGAGGCGGGCAGGTTGCCTGAGCTCAGGAGTTAGAGACCAGCCTGGGCAACACGGTGAAACCCCATCTCTGCTAAAACACAAAAAACATTAGTCTGGTGTGGTGGTGGTGCACACCTGTAATCTCAGCTACTCAGGAGGTTGAGGTGGGAGAATCGCTTGAACCCGGGAGGTGGACGTTGCAGTGAGCTGAGATCACACCACTGCACTCCAGTCTGGGTGACAGAGTGGCTCTTTCTCAAAAAAAAAAAAAAAAAACCCACAATATTCTGAGACTCTGAGATGCATGAGGCTGTGGCAGGCAGAGGGGAGCCCAAAGGAGCCTTGGGGGACATAAGACCCAATACCATCATTATAGGAGGCCTGGGGAGGGGCAGGGCCTCGCTCAAGGTCACACACCACCTAGTGGAGCCTCAGGATTGGAACTCAAATCCCCCACTCTCCAGCCTGGTGCCTCCCTCCCAAATGCAGCCTAGTGCTGGGAAAGGAGAGGGTGGCAGGCTGGCTCTGAGCAAAGACCCTCACCTTCTCCTCTTTGCGTCCATCTCTTTCCCCTGCCCCTCCCCACTCTTCCTCTCCAACCAGGAGGCTGCCAAGCCAATGGCTCAGGGAGGGCTGGGGAGCCCTGACCTGACCCCCTCCTCCCTCCACCCAGGCTCTGCGATCTGTCAGCACCACTCTGCTAAGACCTCCCAAACCTCTGCACCCCCAGCAGGCTGACAGGGCTGCAGGTACCAGCGCTGACCTCCCGCTGCTCCTGTCCCTCCCCTTCCGCAGGCAACCTCCCCCCTCCCCTCCCTCCCACCCCACCAAGCCATCTCCAGCCGGGTTCTGTGGTCCTCCTGGGCCATCTGCTTACTGCGTGTCCCTGGACACGTCGTCTCCCCTCGCGGAGTTAGTTTCCTCGTTTATAAAACGGGAATATGACCTGTCTCCTAGAGTGACTGGGAAGATCGGTGGTATCAACGCAAACTACAGCCCAGCAGCTTCCAGGCGAACTCACTTCTCAGGACGCCTCTCCTGCTGTCCTCTCAAACAGGTGAACGAAGCCACCACCACCCCGTTTACAGATGAGGAAACTGAAACTCAGGGAGATCTGGAAACCATTCCCGGAAGCTGGGCTCCGAACCCAGGCCTGCGAGCACAAGGGTGGCTCCCGCCCCCGGCCCTGGTCTCTCCTCCCCCGGGGCAGGGTCCGGCCGTGGCAGACGCTCGGTGACAGCCCCCGCCGGGGAGGCCGGTCTGGGAGAGGAGAGGGCAGCGGGCGGGGGCGCCTGGCCGCGTGGGGTCTGCCGCGGGTGGATACGGCGGCGACACGAATGGGAGAGAGCAGCGCGGCCTGAGGGGGAAGGAGGAGGGGAGGAGAAGGAAGAGGCCGGAGCAGAGGGAGGGCCCGTCCCCGCCCCCACCGCGGTCCCCGCCCCCCCTCCCCCGGTCCCCGCCCCCCGCCCCCGGTCCCCGCCCCCCGGCCCAGCGGGCCGGGCCGGGTCTGCAGCCCTCAGCGCCACGCGCGGCCCCGCGGCCCCGCCGAGGTATCGATAACTAATTTCACCGCGGCAGCCGCCCCAGTTTTCCCCCGATAATTGCGCGCCTGCAGCTGCGAGCGAGGCCCCCAGCCCGGCGCGCCTCCCGCACCGATCGATTGACACCGCCACGGGGCGGCAGGAAAACTCATTTTTCGTTCTCTCCCCGACTCCTCCGGGTGGGGCGCGGGCTGAGCTCTGCCAAGAGCGGGAAGGGAGGGCAGGGCCCGGGGAGGGGGCGCGGACGCGGGTTTGGGAAGGAGGCTTGCGGGGAATCCGAGGAGGCCGGGTGCCTCAGTTTCTTCACTCTACCACAGGGGCGTGGCCGAAGGCCTCAGGGACCTGGGGTGCGGGTGAGGCTGTCCCGGCCCCTCTCAGCTGTTGGGATGGCGGACTGGCTGGTGGGAGGAAGGGCTAAGTCAGGCGCCGCGGCCTGGACGCGTGAGTTCGACTCTGGACTCCCACCATGGACCATTGTGGGAGGTTGCATCCGTTCCTTCCCTTCGTCTCTTCCTCTCTGAGCCTCAGTTTCCCCATCTTCCGAAAGGGGCCTGGCATATCCTAGCCAGGCAGATGGTGGATCCGAGGTAACGAGGTGCCCACAAGGAAATGCTCCCCACAGGGTGGCTTGGAGGAAATCCTCCTTCCTCAGCACTCATGGAGGCCCCTTGTGGGCCGGGCACCGTTCTAGGCCGTGGGGGTGGGGACCGAACAGTGGCCACAGCTGACAAAACCCCTACCCTTGTGGCAGTGACATTCTACTGAAGCCATGGAAGTACAGAACCCAAGTAAGCAGTGAGAAGATGGCACATGCCACGGAGAAAAATGAAGCAAGGTTGGCAGGACAGGGCATGCTGTGCAAAGGCAATGCAGCCCCCAGGACCCACGGTGGGCCTCGCTGCAGGCCCTCCTTGCAAAGCTCTGAGCTGCTCACTCCCAAGCTACTGGTTGTTCAAGGCCATGGGAAACCTGCAGACTTGGCATTCTCCAAGCGGAGTGGGCAGGAGGAGGGAGAGCAAGAGGAAGGAGAAGCCAGGAGGTGGGATGGGGACTGTCCCTCTGGGACAGTCCATAAGAGGGCCAGAGAGAGAGAGAGGGCTGGGGGCTGGAGGGCGCCAGGGGAGAGGGGGTATGGACAGAGCTCCAACGTCCACGGTGTCCTCGAGGGTCAGGTCAAGAGAGACTTGTGCTGCTGGCTGGGCTCCAGCTGGGCCACCCAGAGAAGGGCAAGGACTTGCCCAAGGCCACAGTACGTATGGGGGACAGAGATGGGCTCCTAGATCCTGCCACCAGGCACAGAAAAGGGCAAGAGGGTCCAGAGAGGAAAGGAGGAAAGAGACTCACGGAGCAGGGGTGCCATTCTCTGTTAAAAGGGGCCAGAAGCCCCAGTGTGCTTTCCAGAGGCCAGCTAAAGCTTCCTGGGAGCTCCATGGGTGGTGCTGGGACTTCTACAGGACTCAGTATGACTTAAAGGGCCCTGGGGAATGCATTCTGTTCCCCAGTCCCCCACCCCCACCTGCCAGAATGACAGAGGCTTCCCAACAAAGGTGGGTAAGCCGGGCAGGGGTGGCAACCCAAGGCTGCTGGGAAAGTGGGGTGTTCCAGGGCTGAGCAAAACTCCCGACTCTCCCCCTGCCTCGGTTTCTTCATCTTAAAAATGGAGCTGGTGGGGCTGGGTGCGGTGGCTCACGCCTGTAATCCCAGCACTTTGGGAGGCCAAGGCAAGTGGATCACGAGGTCAAGATATCGAGACCAGCCCGGCCAACATGTTGAAACCCTGTCTCTACTAAAAAATACAAAAATTAGCCGGGTGTGGTGGCGCACGCTTGTAATCCCAGCTACTCAGGAGGCTGAGGCAGGAGAATTGCTTGAAGCCAGTAGGTGGAGGTTGCAGTAAGCCGAGATCGTGCCACCGCACTCCAGCCTGGGTGACAGAAAGAGAATCCATCTCAAAAAAAAAAAAAAAAAGGCCGGGCGCGGTGGCTCAAGCCTGTAATCCCAGCACTTTGGGAGGTCGAGATGGGCGGATCACGAGGTCAGGAGATCGAGACCATCCTGGCTAACACGGTGAAACCCCGTCTCTACTAAGAAATACAAAAAATAGCCGGGCGAGGTGGCGGGCGCCTGTAGTCCCAGCTACTCGGGAGGCTGAGGCCGGAGAATGGCGTGAACCCGGGAGGCGGAGCTTGCAGTGAGCTGAGATCCGGCCACTGCACTCCAGCCTGGGCTACAGAGCGAGACTCCGTCTCAAAAAAAAAAAAAAAAAAAAAATGGAGCTGGTGGTGAAGTGCTGAGGTTCTGTCAATCTTTCTTCCCTCCAAATTTCTGGCATGCCCAGCCCCACCTCTGGGTTGAGAGTAGTGACTCAGCAGATACTGAAGGCTACTGCTAGTAACTAAATGAGGTTAACGGGAGGACTGGCAGGACGCAGTGAGCTGGGATTCCGAACGGCGCATAGTTAGGTCTCACCCGCCTGTGGCCCCATCTATCCAACCACCTAACATTTACTCATCGTTCAGCAAATATTTAGTGAACACCAACTATGTGTGAGGCACTATGGAGGGGAGTGGGTGTTAGGTCCCCCCTCTTCCCCATCTCCTTCCTCTCCCCACAACCCCCATGTCTCCACCTTCATTTTCTTTTGGGGTATGGTCACAGGAGGACTGGACTGGGAGTCAGGACTAGACTCAGGCTCGCTGGTGACCTAGGCAGGCACCTTGCCTTCTCTGTACCTTGGTGGACCAATGGTCATTAGTGGACTCTGTGTCCTTACTGAGAGAGGAGAGCCCTGGATTAACAGCAGCTCTGGGCTGGGGGCCTCACCCCTGGATCTCGTTCAGTCCCCATAAAGTGAGATGAAGGAATAGAGACCAAGACTCACCCAGGACCCTATAGCCAGGAGGGGAAGAGGGCAGAGCTCAGGTCTGTCTGGCGCCAGAGCCCTGCCCGCTTGTCTGAGCTGGAGGGGAAGGAGTGCCCATCGGGAGAAACTTTCAGATCCTGGATAGAAGCCGGGATGTGGGATAGGGACTAAGGTGTTCAGAGTCCCCTTGCCCTGCCCCTCAGTTAGTGGCTTTGACCACCAGCCATCTCAGAAAGGCTTCTGTCGGTCAGAGAAGCAGCTGCCCCAGAAGACCATGCAGGGTGACCTTGGCCTCAATGTTCCCTGGGCCAGCACAGGCACAGAAGGAGCCTCCTTTTGTAAAGAGACGTATACTCACTGGGTCAGCAGTGAGGCAGGGAGGACAGCCTCACAGCTATGAGCACAGGTTTTCTAAGGCTGGTCCCCAACCCAGCTCTGCTGCCTGCTAGCACTGGGGCCCTGGGCAAGCTGCCTCCTCCCCTGAGCCTCAGGCTTCCCATCTGTAAAATGGGCATAGTGACAATTCCGTAGACCCGCTGTGCTAGATCCTGTGCTGAGCCCTCTCTGTATCTGCACCCCTCTCTGTAGCAGCACCCCCCTCTTCCATAACCCTCGTTCCTCTAGTCCTTGCCTCAGAGTCCAGCCACGGCAGCGGTTCTGTGCCACCTGACAGATCTCCATGCCTCCACTGCATCCAAAATGCAGCTCTGAATGCCCCGTCTGGAGATGTGGGGTCCTGCCCACCCAGCCCCCAGACCAAGGGACACATTTATGGTGAGGGAGGATCCCAGTGGGCACATGAGCGCGATGCCCACCAGTCTCACCCTGGAGCCTGGGCCTGATGGAACGTAGGGGCAGCCAGCTTGTGCCACACCCCGAGCACAGAGCCAACAGCCAGTCCCAGGTGCTGCATCCCCAGGAGCTGGAACACATGGTCCAGGGACAAGTTGTAGAAATAGGATTGCCCCCCACCCCCCACCATGCCCCAGTGACCTCCTTGTGGATTTGTGCTTCTTGTCCCTGCAACTTTAGGTTTGTCAGACGAGAGGCCCCAGCTACCTGGGACACGGGAGAGGGGAAAGGGGCAGGGAAGAAGGGAAGTAGGGGAGGGCTCCACTGGGCACAGCATGGATCTCATTGAACTCAAACCTGTGACTGTATCTGTCACACTGGGGCCTTTGTGCCAGGGACCAGGGCCAACATGTAAAGAAAGGGGTTCCCACTCAGGGTGGGTTCTAAGCCCTTCTCGGTAACCCTCTAGCATGAAGTCTTTGCAGGTATTGCAGATGCCAGCACCTCAAAGGGAACTCTGACGGGAGGACCCCGTGGGGGACAGGGGCGGGGCTGGATGCTGCAGGGCAGGACTGTGTTGAGTAGCTCGCCTGAATGGCTTCAGACCTCTTGGCTTCACCTCCTAATCCAGGCCCAGCTGCAGTAAATAGACCTCCCAGGCCGTGACAATCTCCATGCTGCCGTAAGCTGACAATGGCCTGCCCTAGACCCCTGTGCTTGCCTCTCGCTTCCAGCTTGGGGCTTTGCTGATGCCACAGTGTGGGATCCCCTCACCTCTGCCTCTCCACAGTAACCCACTCAGCAGTTACGCACGCTCAACGGCTAGTGCAAAGGCGTGAACACCCTACAGGCTAACGCTTCCTCAAAGGCAGCAGAGCCCTGGAAGCAATGCTCCCTCCTTTCTTCCCTGGGCGGATGGTTCTGAGATGCATTGTGTAAGACAGCTCTGGTGATCCTGGGGGATCTGGCACCCCGGCTTCCGTAATGGTGAACTCAGCAATGCACGTTTGCATTGGCTTTTTTTTTTTTTTTTTTTTTGAGCCAGAGTCTTGCTCTGTCACCCAGGCTGGAGTGCAGTGGTGTAATCTCGGCTCACTGCAACCTCCATCTCCCAGGTTCAAGTGATTCTCCTACCTCAGCCTCCCGAGTAGCTGGGACTACAGGCGCATGCAATCACATCTGGCTTTTTTTTTTTTTTTTTATTTTTTGAGACAGAGTCTCACTCTGTCACCCAAGCTGGAGTGCAATGGCACAATCTTGACTCACTGCAACCTCTGCCTCCCAGGTTCAAGTGATTCTCCTGCCTCAGCCTCCCAAGTAGCTGGGATTACTGGCACCCGCCACCACACCTGGCTAATTTATGTATTTTTAGTAGAGATGGGGTTTCACCATGTTGGCCAGGCTGGTAATTTTTGTATCTTTAGTAGAGACGGGGTTTTGCCTTGTTGGCCAGGTTGGTCTCTAACTCTTGACCCCAAGTGATCCACCCACCTCGGCCTCCCAAAGTGCTGGGATTACAGGTGTGAACCACTGTGCCTGGCCTTTGCACTGCTTTTCTTGCTGCTCCTGTTTTGCTCTCCCCATCCCCATCCCTCACTCTCGCCCCTGGGAGTACTCGTCCCAAACAAGCTCCAAGTACAACAGCCTTTCTTTGAGGCCTGCTTGCAGGGGAGCCCAAACCAAAGCAGATGTTCCAGGCTGAATTGTGCTCCTCCAGATTCATAAGTTGAAGTCCTAACCCCAGGTCCTCAGAATGTGTCTGTGTTTGGAAATAGGGTACTATGGTCTGAATGTTTGCATTCCACCAAAATTCAGGTTGGAACCTAATCTCCAATGTGATGGTATTATGAGGTGGTGGCTTTGGGGAGGTGAGAGGCTCTGCCCTTATGAATAAGATTAGTGTCTGTATCAGTCCATTCTCGAATTTCTGTAAATAAACACCTGAGACCAGGTAATTTATAAAGAAAAGAGGTTTGCTTGGCTCACGGGTCTGCAGGCTGTACAGGAAGCATGCTGGCATCTGCTCAGCTTCTGGGGAGGCCTTAGGAAGCTTCCAGTCATGACGGAAGGTGAAGGGGGAACAGGTGTCTTACATGGCCAGAGCAGGAGCAAAACAAAGTTGACAGGGATGTGCCATACACTTTTAAACAACCACATCCCACGAGAACCCACTCACTATCAGGAAGACAGCACCAAGCCATGAGGGATCCACCACCAACCAAACCAAACACCTCCCACCAGTCCCCATCTCCAACTCTGGGGAGGCTGAGGCAGGAGAATCGGTTGAACCTGGGAGGCGGAAGTTACGGTGAGCTGAGATTGCGCCATTGCACTCCAGCCTATGTGACAGAATGAGATTCCGTCTCAAAAAAAAAAAAAAGAGAGAAAAGAAAAAGAGAAAAAAAAAGAAATGATGTAGCACCTTTTACCCTTCTTGCACTGGTTCCTGGGGAGCTCAGAGCCTATCTTATGCAAATGTCCTGAGCCTCTTGCAGGCCTTTCATGTGTGTTTCCTTCCTGGCTTCCTCCTATTTTTATCACACCTCTGAACCTGCCGTTGGGTGAAAAATCAAGGTGGGCCCAAAATTTAAGAGCTCATGAATTTCATGGTGTTGGAGTGTCCCGCCAGTCCAGCTCTCAGGGGTGGGGAGTTGGGCAGAGAGGAAGGAGGGCATTCCAGGGGACAGGGCCAGAAGTAGAGGGACTCCAGTCCTAGAGTAGGATTTCCAGGCTGAGGAAAGACAGGCTGTGGCTGGGTAGAGGATCCAGAACAGAACAGGGACAGAGGGTGTATCTGGAGACTCAGCCAGAAATACCTCCCTCCAGAAAGTAGGCAGCAAGTCGGGGGTTGAGCTGCAAGAAGGAAGGGGAGGAGGGAGAGAATGGAGGGACCGGTGTTCAGTGAGCCAACTGCTCCTATCCTGGCCTATTTCCCCAGGGGACACGCCTAGGAGATTGTGATCCTCCCCTCCAGGCTACTTTCCCACTGGTGCCAGGATTCCCCCAACGCCACACTGAGAACCCAGGAGACGCACCAAATTGTATGAGAGATAAGAAAAGAAGAGAGGGAGCAGGATTTCTGGTTGACGAAGGATATTTATTGAGAGTTTACTGGGTACAGGGAGAAGGGCTGGATGGCTTGGGATACAGAGAGACCCCTCCCCTGGGATTCTGCAGCTCCAGGCCCCTGTGGGTGGGGTGAGGGTTAGGAACCTACGAACATTGTGCATGGGTCACTGTCTTCTCCACGGTGCTCCCTTCATGCGTGACCTGGCAGCTGTAGCTTCTGCGGGACCTCCACTGCTCGGGCGTCAGGCTCAGGTAGCTGCTGGCCGCGTACTTGTTGTTGCTCTGTTTGGAGGGCGTGGTCATCTCCACGCCCTGGGTGATGGGGGTACCATCTGCCTTCCAGGTCACCGTCAAGATTCCCGGATAGAAGTCACTCATGAGACACACCAGCGTGGCCTTGTTGGCTTGGAGCTCCTCAGAGGACGGCGGGAACAGAGTGACCGAGGGGGTGGCCTTGGGCTGACCTGTGTGGACAGAGGAAGGAGAGAGAGACGGCAGAGGGAGAGTGGGGTGTTGTGGAGCGCCTCTCTCTGTCTAAAGTCTCTGGGAGGGTTCATGGTGTGGTTGTCTGGTCCACCCAGGGCCTCTCCTTCCCTCTTCATTCCCTCCTTTCCACTGGAGCCCTCTGGAGAGCAGACAGCCCTGTGCCTTCCTAGGAGCCCTTCCCAAGTCACCTTTCGCAGGCGTCCTGGCCCAGTCATTTCCTCTGCAGCCTCAGTTTCCCCGTGTGTACCCAGGGCAGGCTGCACTCCCTCCTTCCTGGTTTCTGGAGTCTCAGTTTGGAGTCTAAGCGTCTCCCCCACAGCACACAAAACCATCCTGGCAGGGTGTGGGGAGGCCCAAACCTGGCATGGCCTGGAGCTTCCCATCCCCTGGGACACCAGGCTGTGCCCCAGCCTGGCCCACTCAGTTCTCCTGGTGAAGCACGGGCTCCACCCAGACACACCCTGGGGCTCTGCCGTCGCCCCTGTCCCCACCAGCCCGACCACAGGACCCCTCACATCGGCTGGGTTCTTGGAGCTGCTTCCCCAGATTTCGGGGGACCGCAGCCCCCATGCCCACCCCAGCAGCCTCTGATTCACCTGGTGGCCGTGGAGTTATGTGCACCCCCGTTTACTCCCCGCTAGTCACCTCCTGAATCTAAAGTGCCCTCCTCAAATGAAGGTGGGAGGTCCACCTGTGAACAGAGAGACACCGGGCCCCAGAGGTGACGGGGCTCCAGAGACAGACACATCTCTGCCCTAAGAGACCCTCTCCTTTCTGGTAACTGTCCTGGGAGGGCTGGGCTCTGGGACCTCACCCAGTCTCACCCATCCCTTTGTGTCCCCATGTCCTCACGACCCAGCACAGGCCACAGAGCTGCAGCCTAGACCCAGAGCCCTCTCTGTGCCCTCCATTGGCCTCCCCTCGAGGTGACCCCTGTGTCCCCAGGCCCCCGTGTGGCCCTCCCAGGCTGGATGGGCACCCAGCCCTCAGCCTAGACCCCGGGGTCCCGGGGACTGTCTCTACCGGCCTCTGTCCCTCACTCAGATATCTGCCCTGGGAGAGGGGAGGAGCCCTGACCCTGCCCAATCCCAGCCCAGGGCCCGGGACCAGGCTGTGTCCCGCTGTTGGAACCTGAAGGTGGCTGCTCCCACTGTGGGGGCCCTTCCTGCCGGTTACCCTGAGACTAACGCACCTCGTCCAGGCCCCATGGAGAAAGGTAGGGGTCAGTGCTTAAGGCTGGGAGGGCAGAGGGGAAGAAGCCCCAGAGAGAGAAAACAGATTTCCAAAGATAGGAGAGGGTGGGACAGGCTGGGAAAGGTTGAGAGAGCCACATACCTAAAACAGTGAGCTGGGTCCCGCTGCCAAACACATGCCTCAGTGAATTATGCTTGGACTGAAACTCCCAGGGCCAGCACCTGGGGCCAGTCCAGGAGCCGTGATGGAGCAGGAACCTGCTGGGTGTGAGGGGCACAGGGCTGCAGTGTGTAGGCTGTGACCTAGGCACAGGGCAGGGGGGTGGCCAGTATCCCAGTAGTGTCTCTGTGCCTGTCCCTTCTCTGAGGCAGGTGTCACCCACAGCCTTGGAGTCACCCCAGCCTGTGTCCCAGTCTCTGAAGCTGTTGGTGCTGATGGCAACACTGGCCCAGTGGGTCCCAGCAACTCTCTGAGTGACGCATCCCCTCAGGCAGCTGTGCGGTGTGGCTCAGGAGTCCTGAGCTGGCTCGGACCTGCCCAACCTCACTTGGCCTCTTTTCAAGGGCCTCTGAAATCCGCCACAAGTGTCGCCAGTCAAGCCAGGCTGACTTCCTCCCTGGACCAGGACACTGGGTCATTCCTGACCCAACAGGAGAGTCCTCTGCTTTTATATCTATCCATGGAGATGCAGCTCAGTCTCACTTTGTTCATGGAGCCTTTCTGCAGCTCAGTCTCACTTTGTTCATGGAGCCTTTTCTGATCATTCATTCCATCTGTCCATCCATCCATCTGTCCATCCACCTGTCCATCTATGCATCTGTCCATTTATTCATCTGTCTTTGCATCTATTATCTAACAGTTCATCCACCCATCTACTTGTCCATAGATCCATCCATAAATCCATCCTGTCTACCAGGCACTGTGTTGTGTGCTGGGGACATGGTGTGGTCCCCCATGCTCTCACCCCCATCTCTCCCAGGTCATGGCCAACAAGGCCCTCCTCATGGTCACGTCCAAGGTCCTTCTGCTGTACCTGGTGTCTCTGTTGGATGTGACATGGGGCTGGCCCCTCTTTCCAGTGACTCTTTTCCCCTTGGGGTCTTCCTCTTCCCCTGGCATCTGTTTCTCCATGGCCCATGCCTGGCTGCTGACTCCCCCACTATTGCCCACATGGCGAGGCTGGAGCCTATCCCAGCTTCAAACCTTCAGCTCCACCTCAATTGCCAACTCAACTGACCATGCCCAGTGGGCTACCCAACAGGAGTCTAAAACTAATCACGTCCAGAGGAGATGACCACCTTCCCCCAGCCCAGCTCATTTTCCATCTTCATCTCATCACAATGACCATGGGTGGTCTCAACCCCTCAGCCAGAAACCTGGAGTCCCTGGACTCAGTCACCTCGCCTCCCACATTGAAATGGCTTTTGTGTACTTAGCTACTGCATCTAGACAGTCTTTTTTTTTTTTTTTCTTTTGAGACAGAGTCTCGCTATGTTGCCCAGGCTGGAGTGCAGTGGCGTGATCTTGGCCCACTGCAACCTCCGCTTCCTGAGTTCCTGGTTTCAAACGATTCTCATGCCTCAGCCTCCCAAGTAGCTGGGACTACAGGCGTGTACCACCACACCCAGCTAACTTTTCTATTTTTTATAGAAACAGAGTTTCACCATGTTGGCCAGACTGGTCTCGAACTCCTGACCTCAAGTGATCCACCCACCTCAGCCTCCCAAAGTGCTGGAATCACAGCGGGACCTGCCTATGGGGCCAGCAAGAGGGAGGTTCTGCCCCTGAAATGATGATCGCCTGTGGGTACGTGATCGCCTGTGGGTACAACATGATCGCCTGTGGGTACAACGTGCAGCAGCGATGACCAGGCTGTTGTGTCCCAAATAGTCATAAATGGACCCAGATGCTTGGTGCTTTGTCCGGGGACCTCCCACCACACGCAGAGTGGTGGCAAGGGCTGAGGTCACACAGGGAGTTGTGGCCTCCCTAGACCCTCTCCTGGGCTTCTTCTTTGGAGGCACCTGCATCCTGGATAAGCTTGGGTCTCCTAGGGGCTGGTTTCAGGAGGCGATGCTAGCTGAGGTCTAGTGACCCAGAGACTCCAGGAAACGCCCCTCACACATCAGCTGGAGCTCCAGGGAGTGGCCCCTGCCCAGTGAGGGTGGGAGTGGACAGGCGACATAGGCCAGGGGAAAGGGGGAGGAGGAGGGAGAAGAGGAGAAGGAGGAGGGGGAGGAGGGGGAGGCCTGGGCACCCTTCAGGGATAGTGGCCACCACCCTGTGGACATCCTGCCCCTGCCTCCGGTCCTGCCCTACCCCAAGTACTAGGGGGAGGTAAGGGAGACAGTGACCTTCGGGCCAAATGTAAGGGGTGGGGGCAAAAATCTCAGGAATCAAGATAAATAATATTTTAATATGACATTAAGCAATAAAAATTAATTTAAACAAATCCATGATGGACAAAATATTAACACTTCAGTTAAAGTCAGTGTGTGTCTGGCTCCCCTCCAGGGATTAACCTTCCTCCTCCCCTCTCTGGCTTGTCTCCCCTTGGTCATCCTTTCCCACCTCTGCGCCAGACCCCCACATCCCCAGGAATCTCTCACCCCTTACCTGCCCCACCGGCTCCTCAGGCTGGACCGGCTGCTTCCTCCAGGGGCTCCAGGGTCCAGGGCTCTGCTCTGCGGTGCAGCCGTTGGGTGCACCAGGCCATGGGTTACCAGCGCCAGACCCAGCAGCAGCAGGCTCCAGCGCTGCCTGAGGTTGGGGCCTGGCTCACCAGGGGCCTCACGGCCCGGCTGGCCTGTCTCTGGCCTCATCCGCCCTCAGGGTCGGAGGCCCTTGTGGCCTGACTTGCAGCGTGGGCTCCCTGGAGAGTGGTGCCCCGGTCTCTCGCTGGCAGCAGCTGTCCCAGGGCACCCCAGTCCATGTGGCCCCATCCTCATCCTCTGGTCCCTGCCCCCAGCCAGGCCCCTTCCAGCGTCCATGGCCGTTACCCCTGGGGTTCTGTCCCGGAGGCACATCTGCCAACTGCCCTGCTGTGGTCAGGATCCAGGGCTCAACTGCCTCCCACACCTGTCAGCTTGGCCTTGCCCCTGGGGCCCTGGGTGCTTTGTTCGGGGACCTCCCACCACAGGCAGAGGGTTGGCAAGGGCTGAGGTCACACAGGGAGGTGGGCTGCACCATGGCCCCCCAAGACCCTCCCCTGGGGCTTTCCTTTGGAGGAACCTGCACCCTGGATGGGCTTGAGTCCCCTCAGGGCTGGTCCCAGGAGGTGATGCACCTGACTTCCCTCCTTCCCCGAGGGCGCCGTGGGTCTGTGGAGCATCTCACTGGGGTCCAGAGAGCCGCCCAGCAGGAGTCCCCCAGGGCTTGGCTCAGGGGGCTGGGCTGAGGCTCCTCCAACCAGCCCTGGAGGGAGGTGTGGTTAGAGAGGAGGAAACAGGTTTGGGGTTAGCCAGAAGCCACTCAATGGTGCAAGTCCAGGAATCATGAGGTAAGAACGAAAATGCTGTTTAATGTACCACGTTCAGCGCCTCACAGATCTCACATCACACAGACACACAGACACAGAGACACACAGACACAGAGACACACAAACACAGAGACACACACACACACCCCACCCCAGCTTCCTGAAGGTATAATGGACAAAACTGTATATATTGACCACCTACAATGTGATGCTTTGCCACACTGTAAAATGATTAAATCAAGCTGACCCACACGTCCATCTCCTCACATACTTACGCTTTTGTAGTGAGAACACGGAAGAGCTAATCTTAGCAATTTTCCAGTATACATTTATTAACTGTAGTCTCCATGTTGTACGATACATCTCCAGAGCTCATTCTTACAGATTTCACTCAGAGGCCAGTAGCTTCCTCCCGAGCGGTGAGCGCGTCATGTCATGGCTTCTGACAGGCCCCCAGGTCCTCTCCCAGCCCGGCATCCCCGACCCTCTCCCAACATCTCGGGACCCTGTGCTTTGGTGGGGCGGGGAGCAGTGGCAGTGAGGAGGGACTGAGCACCTGTGCTGGGCGGCCAGGGCCAGGCTCTTTTGCTGGTGCTGCCAGAGACGCCTCTGGTCACCCAGGAGTCTCAGGTTCCTCTCCTCCAGAGGTAGCGCTGGAAATGCTGCTGGCTCTGCTCGCTTTTCAGGGCCGGGCTGAGGTTGGTGTTGGGAGATAACGCATGTCAAAGTGTTGTTTTCTTCATTTGTAAAAAAGTAGTAACATACACACAACCTAAAATTTATCATCTTGACCTTTTTTTTTTTGTTTTTTTTGAGAGTCTTGCTCTGTCACCAGGCTGGAGTGCAGTGTGGCACAATCTCAGCTCACTGAAACCTCTGACTCCCTGGTTCAAGCAATTCTCCTGCCTCAGCCTCCTGAGTACCTGGGATTACAGGCATGCGCCACCACGCCCAACTAATTTTTGTATTTTTAGTAGAGATGGGGTTTCACCATGTTGGCCAGGCTGGTCTCGAACTCCTGACCTCATGATCCGCCCGCCTGGGCCTCCCAAAATGCTGGGATCACAGGTGTGAGCCACTGCGCCTGGCCCATCTTGACCATTTTTAAGTGCACAGTTCAGTGGCATTAACTACATTCACAATGTCGTGCAACCATCACCACCATCCATCTCTAGATTTTTTTTTTTTTTTTTGAGACGGAGTCTCGCTCTGTCGCCCGGGCTGGAGTGCAGTGGCCGGATCTCAGCTCACTGCCAGCTCCGCCTCCCGGGTTCCCGCCATTCTCCTGCCTCAGCCTCCCGAGTAGCTGGCACTACAGGCGGTGCCACCTCGTCCGGCTAATTTTTTTTGTATTTTTAGTAGAGACGGGGTTTCACCGTGTTAGCCAGGATTGTCTCGATCTCCTGACCTCGTGATCCACCCGTCTCGGCCTCCCAAAGTGCTGGGATTACAGGCTTGAGCCACCGCGCCCGGCCTAGATTTTTTTTTTTTTTTTTGAGAGTCTTGCTCTGTTGCCCAGGCTGGAGTGCAGTGGGGCAATCTCAGCTCATGGCAATCTCTTCCTCCCAGGTTCAAGTGATTATCCTGTCTCAGCCTCCTGAGTAGCTGGGATTACAGGTACCCACCACCATGCCAGCTAATTTTTTGTATTTTTAATAGAGACAGGGTTTCAGCATGTTGGTCAGGCTGGTCTCGAACTCCTGACCTCATGATACGCCTGCCTCCCAAAGTGCTGGGTTTACAGGAATAAGCCACCGCAACTGTTTTTTTCTGTTTGAGACGAAGTCTCACTCTTTCGCCCAGGCTGGAGTGCAATGGCGCATCTAGATCTTTTCCATCTTGCGAAACTCAAATTCTGTCCCCATTCAACACTAACTTCCCATTTCTCCCTCCCCCAGCCCCTGGCACCAACCATGCTAGTTCCCATCTCTCTATTTGGCTACCCTGGGTACCTCCTATGGGTGGGACCATACTCTACTTGTCCTTTGAAAGTGCTTTTTAAACTGGAAAGTGCTGCATGTATAATACCTTCAGGGGCTTATTAGTATTTTCATTTTTTTTTTTCTGAGATGGAATTTCACTCTGCTGCCCAGGCTGGAGTGCAGTGGCGCTATCTCAGTTCGCTGTGGCCTCTGCCTCCTGGGTTTGAGCAATTCTCCTGCTTCAGCCTCCCAGGTAGCTGGTCTACAGGTGCCCACCATCATGTTACATTTTCGTGTTTCTAATAGAGACGGCATTTCACCATGTCGACCAGGCTGGTCCCGAACTCCTAATCTCAGGCGATCAGCCCACCTCAGCCTCCCAAAGAGCGGGGATTACAGGCGTGGGCCATCGCGCCCGCCCGATTATCATTATTATGATTACTAACTGGCCTGGTTAGTGTGGCTTGGAAAATGTTGTTAACCATCATAAAGTAAATGAATCCTTGATGATACTGAGCTTCAACTGCCACTATTCGAATTTTGCACTGCAACTCATAGAGCGCATGAAATTCATTCCAATGGCTGCAGCTAACCTTTTATTAAAGTGAGGCCGCCTAGAGCTGACTCCAGCTGGAGAGCGAGCTGTTCCACGGGAGGGATGGTGATGGTTCCCGGAATGTTGCTTCAGTTACCTGAATGCGCAGATATGCTCTGGGTTACAGTGGAAGATCTACTTCTTGCTGGAAGTTTGGATGGAAAATCTTTTGGAAACTGCTGTCCTGGAACATCTGGCCCAGCTGTCAAATCCCCTCTTGCATTTCCCCAGCGGCAGATCCGCTGTCACGTTTTAAGCCACCCTTTGCCTTAGGTCCTCCATATCCCAGTCCCGGCCACTGGGTGTGTCCCTGGGGCAGTGCCATCCGATGGCTTGTCCAGCGCTGTGAGACTCTCCCCAACTTCCCTCCAGTTGAGTTTCATGGGTGCCACATGCCTGTCCTGGAGCTGGGCCATCTCACACATCCCCTTGGCATCTGCCAGCCATGGTTGTGGGATGTTACAACAGACAGACAGACAGACGAACAGAAGACTTCATGTTATCTCATGGAGATCACGAGAGCCATAGTGAGCTCAGGCTCCATGGACTGATGCTCAGATCCCAGTGTCCCACAAACACTGAGAGTCCCCTAAGCGCCAAAGGCTGCATCCCAGACAGCTCCTGATCCTCGGGGAGACAGGCAAGGTGCTGAGCAGTAATGGGATGTGAACACCCTAAGAAACATTGATGCAGGTACAGGGGAAGCCCCTGGGAGGCCTCAATCCAGTGCAGCTTCTCCCTTGTTGAGAGGCTTGGTCCACTGCTGCCCCTGACCCTGGCTCCTCTCACCTTCAGGGCTGGAGCAGCATCTGCTCTGGGGGTCTGGGCTGAAGCTGCTCCCTCCCCAGCAACCCCCCTTGAGTGTGACACTCATCATTGCCTGGGACTCAGAAACTGTGGTTCCCCCAAGGACAGCCCCAGGTCTTGGGAGAGGAAGGAACCGTTTTTAAATATAGTGTCCCCAGCCGCTCCCTTTCAGGCCCTGCCTGACCCTGCACCTGCACCTCTAAACAGAGGCAGCCTCAGATCACATCTTTCTGTGGTGGGAAATCTGGGTCTGGCTGGATCCTGGGAACGCTATGGGACTGCGCTGGGCCAGGCCTCTCCAGTAGGTGCAGCTGCGGTTCTGACCACCCAGGCTCATCTCACCCCTTCCTGGACTGAGATGTGTCCAGGCCTGGACAGAGGAGGCTGGGTCCTGCTGTCCTGCTCAGTGCTCTCCCTTTTTAGGGTCCCTGGTGCCTCTGCAGAGCCCTCTGGGTCCTGCCTGGCTTTCCTCCCTCAGAGTACAGGTGAGTGCTCCATCTGGTCACCTCTGCCCTGCTCCCGTGTTTGTAGGTGTCCCCCATTCTGGCCTCATGCTGGTCAGTCCCCTGCCCACTGTCTATACCCCAGGCCTCAGAGACTCTGCCTGCACCACCAAGGATCCCGCTCTCTCAGGCTGTCTCCAGAGGAAATACAGGACCACTTTCCCCAGGACCCAGGGAAGGTTCTAGAAGCTCTCAGGTTCTCAGGGTCACTGGAAGTGGTCTCTTCTATTTTGGCAGCTTCAAAATATTCTTCAAAGCCAAGAAGTCTTGAGGTTTCCTTGGACACGAGGATGATGATGTAGCTACCATTATTTATGGCCAGGGTGATGTTTAATTTTATGTGTCGACTTGGCAGGGCCACAGTGCCAGATATTTGGTCAAACATTATTCTGATATTTCTGTGCCATTATTTTGTGGGTGGGATTAACATTTAAATTTTACATTTCGCAAATCTGTGAAAATTGAACAACAGTCTTTTTTTGAGACAGGGTCTCACTCTGTTGCCCAGGCTGGAATGTAATGGTAGAATCGTAGCTCACTGCAGCCTCATCCTCCAGGGCTCAAGGAATCCCTCCCACCTCAGCCTCCCAAAGGGCTGGAATTTAAGTTACCAATTTCCCTCTATGTGCTGATTTATCCGTATCCTATGAATTTTTATGTGGTGGTCTCATCATTGTTCAGTTTAAAATGTCCCCTAATTTTTGAGTTCTCCAACTGTTGACTTATTTAGCAGTTTCTTTCTTTTCTCTTTTTCTTTCTTTCTTTTTTTCCCTCTCTCTCTCTCTCTCCTTCCTTTCCCTTCTTTCTCTCCTTCCTTCCCTCCTTCTTTCTTTCTGTTTCAGAGACAGGGTCTTGCTCTGTCAGCCAAGCTGGAGTGCAGTGGTGCAATCAGAGTTGACTGCAGCCTCCAACTCTCAGGCTCAAGCGATTTTCCCACTTCAGCCTCCCAAGTAGCTGGAACTAGAGGCACATGCCCCCACACCTGGCTAAATTGTGTAAACGTTTTGTTGAGAGAGAGATTCTTGCTATGTTGCTCAGGCTAGTCTCAAGCTCCTGAACTCAAGTGATCCTCCCGACTTGGCCTCCTGAAGTGCTGGGATTACAGGCGTGAGCCACCATATCCGCCTAGCAGCATATTTCTTAATTTCCAAATATGTGAGGATGTTCTAGTTATATATTTGGCTTTGGGGATATTTTGTGGGGTTTTATTTATTTATTTTTTTGAGACAGTCTCACTGTCACCCAGGCTGGTGTATAGTAGTGTGATCATGGCTCACTGCAGTCTCCAACTCCTAGGCTCAAGTGATCCTCCTGCCTCAGCCTCCCGAGTAGCTAGGACTACAGGCACATGCCACCACACCCAGCTACTTTCTTTTTTATTTTTATTTTATTTTATTTATTTATTTTTTTGAGACGGAGTCTCGCTCTGTCCCGGGGCTGGAGTGCAGTGGCGCAATCTCGGCTCACTGCAAGCTCCGCCTCCTGGGTTCATGCCATTCTCCTGCTTCAGCCTCCCAAGTAGCTGGGACTACAGGCGCCCACCACCGCACCCGGCTAATTTTGTGAAGTTTTTTTTTTTTAGTAGACACAGGGTTTCACCATGTTAGCCAGGATGGTCTTGATCTCCTGACCTCGTGATCCGGGCGCCTCAGCCTCCCAAAGTGCTGGGATTACAGGCGTGAGCCACTGCGCCCGGCCTCTTTTTTATTTTTATAAAGACAGGGTCTCACTATGTTGCCCAGGCTGGACTCAAACTTCTGGCTTCAAATGATCCTCTCGCTTTGGCCTCCTAAAGCTCTGGGATTGCAGGGATGAGTCACTGTGTGCCCGGCCTTTGTTATTGATTTTGTTATTGATTTCTAGTTTAACTGTATGTGTTTAGGGTGCATACTCTGAATAATTTCAATTCTTTGAAATTTGTCTTATGGAGACTTGTTTAAAACTCAATATATAGTTCCTTTTTGTCAATGATTCTTGCCTGTTTTTGTCTTTGAAGAGAACATGTGCTCTGCAGCCCTTGAATGCCGTGCTCTATATACAAGTCCATTAGGTACCCATTATTGTCTTTCAACTGTCTATTTATTTTTGCTTTTTAGGGTTTGTTTCGTCTGCTGAGAAGAAATCATCTCCCTCAGGGACTGTGAATTTATTTGTCCCTGTAGCTCAGCAGTTTTTGGTTTCATATTTTTTTGAGACTACATTATTAAATGTATACAAATTTAAAACTGCTGGTCCAGCTGGTGGCTTACACCTATCATCCTATCACTTTGGGAGGCCAAGGCAGAAGGATTGCTTGAGGCCAGGAGTTTGAAACCAGCCTGGGGAACATGGTGAAACGCCATCTCTACAAAAAAATTAAAAACTAGCTGGGCATGGTGGCTTGCACCTGTAGTCCCAGCTACTTGGGAGGCTGAGGTGTGAGGATCATCTGAGCCCAGGAGGTCTAGGCTGCAATGAACTGTGATCACACCACTGCACTCCAGCCTGGGCAACAGAGTGAGTTTCAAAAGAAAACCAAAAAACACCATTACCTCCCTGATGGTTTTTTTTTTTTTTTTTTACTCTTGTTGCCCAGCCTGGAGTGCAATGGCACAATCTCGGCTCACTGCAACCTCCTCCTCCCAGGTTCAAGCCATTCTCCTGCCTCAGCTGCCAGAGTAGCTGGGATTACAGGTGCACACCACCATGCCTGGCTAATTATTGTATTTTTAGTAGAGACAGGCTTTCACCATGTTGGCCAGGCTGTTTTTGAACTCCTGACCTCAGGTGATTCACTCACCTCGGCCTCCCAAAGTGCTGGGATTACAGACATGAGCCACCACATCCAGCCAAAATAGAACTTTTATTACCATAAAATAGCCCTATTTATTCCAGATGATATCTTTTACCTTAAAGTTGCTTTTGTCTGATATCTATAGAACCACACCAGTTTTCTTTTGAGTAGGAATTTCATGGTATCTTTTTCCATCTGTTTACTTTCACAGCCATTCTCTACCCTAGCCCACCATTCCTATACACAGGAGCTCTTCTCCAAAAGACTTACAGGTGCCCTTATTGTGCAAGAGTTGTGTCTGTTCTCCTTGCATTTCCAACAGTTCAGTCGCATCTCTATGATGGGATTTCTAGACCTTTTCTGTGCAGTATCTGGGGCTGGGATAGCATTGCTGGGTGCCCCTCCCCACATGCTTGCAGAGCACATGTGCAATGTCTGTTACAGACCATGTCACAGAGCCATCCTGTGGGTCCCAGAAACCCAATTCAAATGGCCTTAGACAAGGAGGGAGTTACTGCCTGGCATACCTGGGAATCTTGACGTGGGGCACCTAGGGTCACCCGATCCCAGAGCCCTGCTTCCATTTCTGTGGGTTTCTCCCTGCCCTTTCCCCCCATGTGGCTGGATTTACTCATGGGAAGCCTTATCAGACCGAAATCCGAGGGGACACAGAGAGGACTTCTCCATCTTCCCGACAGAGGGACCCATCCCTGATGACCAGGACCAGGGCCCGGGTCTGACTGCCTTCCTTGGGGCATAGGGACGGAGTGGTGAAGGCCTCAGGCCTAGGACAGGCAGCTGACCACCACCCTCCCCTCCCCACCATCCAGGCCATGGACAATCTGAGAACCAACTAGCAATCCAGCAACGGGACACATTCGGCAGAACCCTGGAAGGTGCAGCGGGAACCAGGCCCACGACCTCTGATGTCAGGGCTCACAGAAACCCAGGGGTCTCCCCACCATGCATGCAGTGTGACACTCTCCTTGAATAAACTGAGTTAGGCCCCTCTAAGCCTTCTCAACTAGGCTTTGACCTTGAGCTTCAGTGCCCACCTTAATTGCGTCTGCACTGCACAGTTTTAGCAAGATTCCTGCTCAGTGGGTTTAGCCATAGTCACCTACCCTCAACATCTGATCACCTTCCCTATCTGATCAAATTTCCAATCTCCCAGGTGATGTCTGATCACCCTGGCCTGCCTTCTGAGGAATTCTGGGAGGTCGGTTTAGCCAGAACCCCCCCTTAGCCCTGAGATGCTTCCTCTCAGCTGTTTTCCACTCACTCCCCCAACCCTACTCCAGGGCTATAAATCCCCATTTGCCCATGGTGTATTTGCATGGAACCCATCTCATACCGAGGCCTCTTCCCCACTTGCCCATGCTGTATTTGCATGGAACCCGTCTCATACCGAGGCCTCTTCCTCACTTGCCCATGCTGTATTTGCATGGAATCCGTCTCATACTGAGGCCTCTTCCCCGCTGCAGTAGTTCCTGATAAAATCTGTTTTGACTGTTTTGCTACTGTCCAGTTGTGGTTTTCTTTTTTATTTTCTTTTTTTTGAGACAGAGTCCTGCTCTGTCGCCCAGGCTGGAGTGCAGTGGCACAATCTCAGATCACTGCAACCTCCGCCTCCAAGGTTTAGGCAATTCTCCCACCTCAGTTTCCCAAGTAGTTGGGATTACAGGTACCCATGGCCACACCTGGCTACTTTTTTTGTATTTTTAGTAGAGATGGAGTTTTGCCATGTTGGCCAGGCTGGTCTTGAACTCCTGGCCTCAGGTGATCCACCTGCCTCGGCTTCCCAAAGTGCTGGGATTACAGGCATGAGCCACCGCGCCCAGCCCCAGCTCTGGTTTTCTGTAACAAGGTAGGAAAGTGCTCAGTGGGAGGGTTCAGCCCACAGCAGAGAAGTCTATTCAGAATCTCTTCATTCTTGCGGGTCGCACCTGAGCTGCCCTCCTCCTGAGAGCAGAGAGAGCTTCCAGGCAGGGGCCCTACTGTGTGCCCAGCAGGTGCCTAGGGCCACCATTTAAGAGGGTGCTGAGTCTCAGGTGCTGACCCTGTACTCACACAGGTGCCTGCTCCCCTCACTCTGGTCCTGGGCAGGCCCAGCACCTCTGCATCTGCCTTATGGCCTCCAACCGAGCAGGCTGTAATGAGTGATGGCTGTCGCTTCCTTTCTGCCACCTGGGTATCTCACAGATTTTTTTAGCCAATTCTGACCCCAAATCATATGGAGAAGGGGACTGTGGGAAACTTAGTCCTGGTTTAGCCAGGTAGACACAGGGCGAAACCACTCCAGCCCACCTTTGTCACTGTGGCATTTCTGCACACTTCCTCTAACCAGATTAACCTCCAAATAAAGCGAATAGCAACACCATGCTTCTGCCGAACATGATGCAACTACACTCATATAACCCAAACAGGTTAACCCTCCCACAGAAGGACTCAGGTCTACAGATCACTTCATCCATCTTCAGGTGACGTTTATTATTCTCCCAGTTGATTCACACACACACACACACACACACACACATACACACCGCACCACACCACACATACACCTTTGATATTCTGTAGCTTAGATATCAAAATAGGTTACTAGCCAGGCAAGGTAGCTCAGGCCTATAATCCCAGCACTTTGGGAGGCCGAGGTGGGCAGATCTCTTGAGCCCAGGAGTTCAAGACTAGCCTAATACAAAAATTAGGCCACGCGCGGTGGTTCACGCCTGTAATCCCGGTACTTTGGGAGGCCGAGGCAGGTGGATCACCAGGTCAAGAGATCGAGACCATCCTGGCAAACATGGTAAAACGCCATCTCTACTAAAAATATAAAAATTAGCTGGACATGGTGGCACGCGCCTGTAGTCTCAGCTACCCGGGAGGGTGAGGCAGGAGAACTGCTTGAACCCAGGAGGCGGAGGTTGCAGTGAGCTGAGATTGCACCACTGCACTCCAGCTTGGCAACAGAGCAAGACTCCATCTCAAAAACAAAAACAAAAACAAACAAACAAAAAAACCCAAAAAAAATTAGCCAGGCATGGTGGTACATGCCTATAATCCCAGCTACTCTGGAGGCTGAGGCAGGAGAATTGCTTGAACCCAGTAGGCGGAGGTTGCAGTGAGCCGAGATGTCACCACTGCACTCAGCCTGGGCAACAGAGCAAGACTCTGTCTCCAAAAAAAAAAAAAAAAAAAGAGCAAACAAAGGTGAAGGCATCCTAAGGGACTATGGGACACCATCAAGAGGACCAAGATACACATTATGCAATTCAGCAAAGGAGAAGAGAAAGAGAAAGGGACAGAGATTATTTGCAAAAATGGCCAAAAACTATCCCAAATTGGAGAAAGACATGAAACTACAAATCAAAGCAGCTCAATGAACTCCAATAGAATTAACCAAAACAAGATCCACACCGAGACACATTATAATAAAACTGACAAGTGACAAAAAATCTTGAAAGCAGCAGCCAAAACAAAACAAAACAAAACAAAGTTGGCTGGGTGTGGTGGCTCATAATCCGAAGTAATCCGAAGTAATCCCAGCACTTCGGGAGGCCAAGGGAGGTGGCTCACCTGAGATCAGGAGTTCAAGATCAGCCTAATCAACATGGCAAAACCCCATCTCTACTAAAAATACAAAAAATTAGCCAGATCAAGTTGTGGCAAGTGCCTGTAATCCCAGCTACTCGGGAGGCTGAGGCAGGAGAACTGCTTGAACCTGGGAGATAGAGATAGCAGTGAGCTGAGATTGCACCACTGTACTCCAGCGTGGGCAACAGAGTGAAACTCCGTCTAAAACAAACAAACAAAAAAAGGGTTTTGGTCATGTACAAGGATTCCTCAATGAGATTGTTAATTGATTTCTCAGCAGAAACTACGGAGTCCAGAAGGGAGTGGGGTGATAGATTTAGCATGCTGGGGGAAGAAAAACAAACCTGTCAACTGCGAATTCTACACATGTGAAAAAGGGTCCTTTGGTTCCTATTAAAAACAAACTAAGATCCCAGAAATAACAAGTGCTGGAGAGGATACGGAGAAACTGGAACCCTTGTGCACTGTTACTGGCAATTTAAAATGGCACAGCTACTAAGAACAGTGTGGCAATTCCTCAAAAAATTAAAAACAGAATTCTTATACGATGTAGCAGTTCCATATCTTTGTATGTAGCTGGCCCTCTGTATCCAAGGGTTTTGTTGTTGTTGTTCTTGTTTTTTGCCCAGGCTGGAGTGCAGTTGCACGATCTCGGCTCACTGCAACCTCTGCCTCCTGGGTTCTAGAAATTCTTGTGCCTCAGCCGCCCGTGTAGCTGGGATTACAGAAGTGCACCACCATGCCAGGATAATTTGTATTTCTAGTAGAGATGGGGTTTCACCATGTTGGACAGGCTGTCCTGACCTCAGGTGATCCGCCCACCTCAGCCTCCCAAAGTGCTGGGATTACAGGCGTGAGCCACCGTGCCCGGCCTGTATCCATGGGGTCCACAGGTTGATTCTACCAACTGCACGTGGAAATTGTAGTTAGCCCTATGATGTCTGTGTCTGTTCTGAACATGTGCACACTTTCTTTTCTATCATTATTCCCTAAACAATACAGCATAACAACTATTTACACAGCATTTACATTGTACTGGGTATTATAAGGAATCTAGAGATGATTTAAAGTATACAAGAGGATGTGCACAGATTACATGCAAATACCACCTCATTTTAAATTAAGGACTTGAGTATCTGTGGATTATGGTATCCTCAGTGTGTCCTAGAACCAATCCCCTGTGGATACTGAGGGAAGACTGTATACACAAAATAACTGAAAGCAGGGTCTTGAAAAGATATTTATACACCATGTTCACAGCGGTATTATTCATGGTAGGAAAAACATGGAAATAGACTGGGCGCAGTGGCTCACACCAGTCATCCCAGCGCTCTGGGAGGCCGAGGCGGGTGGATCACTTGAGGTCAGGAATTCGAGACCAGCCTGGCCAACATGGTGAAACTCTGTCTCTACCAAAACAACAACAACAACAACAACAACAACAAAAATTAGCCCAGCGTGGTGGTGCATGCCTGTAATCCCAGCTACTCGGGAAGCTAAGGCAGGAGAATCGCTTGAACCCAGGAGGTGGAGGTTGCAGTGAGCGGAGATTGCACCACTGCACTCCAGTCTGGCAAACCCCCCCACCCCACACACACAATAAGCAAACAATCTGTGTTCATCAATGGATAAATGGATAAGCCAAATGTGGCATACACATACCATGGAATATTATTTAGCCTTAAAAAGCAAAAAAAAGTTCAGACACTGCAATATGGATGACCCTTAGGGATATTATGCTAGATGTAATAAGTCAGTTACACACAAAAAATACCGTATGATTCCACTTATACGAGGTACTTAGCAAAGTCAAAATCACAGAGACAGAAAGCAAAATGGTGGTCTCCAGGGGAGGGGTGGAGAGCAGATTGGAAGTTATTGTTGAATAGGTACATATTTTTTGTTTTATGAGATGAAAAGAGTTATGGAGATAGATGGTAGTGATGGCTTACAACATTTTAAATATCTTTAATATCACTGGACTGTACACTTAAAAACATTTGAGGCTGGGTGAGGTGGCTCACGCCCGTGATCCCAGCACTTTGGGAGGCCAAGGTGGGAGGATCACTTGAACCCAGAAGTTCCAGACCAGCCTGGGAGACATGGTCAAACTTCATCTCTACAAAAATAAACAAATCAGCTGGCTACAGTGGCATATGCCTGCAGTCTCAGCTACGCAGAAGGCTGAGGCAGGAGAATCCTTTGAACCCGGGAGGCAGAGGTTGCGGTGAGCCAAGATCGTGCCACTGCACTCCAGCCTGGGTGACAGATCGAGGCTCCATCTCAACAACAACAAAAAAGTTTGGCTCCTATCCTGCCTTCTCTGGAAAGTCATCCTCATCATCTTACAAAGTACTGTAACCTTGCAATACATTGCAGGAGGCTGAGGCAGGAGAATCACTTGAACCCGGGAGGTGGAGGTTGCAGTGAGCCGAGATAGGGTCACTGCACTCCAGCCTGGGCAACAGAGCAAGACTGCATCTCAAAAAACCAAAAAACGAAACAAACAAAAAAACCCATGAACTATAAGATTATTATTATTATTACTATTATTATTATTATTATTATTATTTAGAGATAGGGTCTCACTCTGTCGCCTCCAGCTGGAGTACAGTGGCACAGTCATAGCTCATCTGCAGCCTTGAACCCCTGCACTCCGGTGTCAGTGTTAGGATTACAGGCATGAGCCCCTGCACCCGGCCTAAGGAGAGAATTATAAATAAAACGTGTTGATTATAATTCATAGCTGTATGAATTGTAAGGAGAGCTTATCATTGTAACCACCACTCAAGGTCAAGAAGTAGACTGGCTGTGGTGGCCTATACCTAGAATCCCAGCACTTTGGGAGGCTGAGGTGGGAGGATTGCTTGAGGCCAGGAGTTCGAGACCAGCCTGAGCAACACAGCAGGACACCGCCTCTACAAAAAAAAATGCCAACAATTAGCTGGGTATGGTGGCATGCAGCTGTAGTTCCAGCTACTTGGGAGGCTGAGGTGGGAGGATCGCTTGAGCCCAGGAGTTTGAGGCTGCAGTGAGCTATGATGGCGCCACTGCATTCCAGCCTGGGCAACAGAGCATGACTGTATCTCCAAAAAAGAAAAAGAAAAGAACTCTTTTCCAGCCACTACAGAAACTTCCCTTTTGTCCTGTCTCAAATACAATGACCTTCCTCCTGCTTCAAGTACGGACAATTCTGACTTCGCAGAAACCACTTCTTTGGCTTCTTCACAGTTTTATTCCTATCCCTTACCATGACAGTTTTCTCTTGTGCTTCTGTTGACTTTAACATGTCTTTTAAGACTCTTTGGCTGGGTACAGTGGCTTACACCTATAATCCCAGAACCTTGGGAGGCTGAGGCAGGCGGATCACTCCTGACTTGAGGTCAGGAGTTCGAGACCAGCCTGGCCAAATGGTGAAACCCCGTCTCTACAAAAATACAAAAATTAGCTGGGCAGGTGCCTATAATTCTAGCTACTCAGGAGGCTGAGACGGGACAATTGCTTGAACCTGGGAGGTGGAGGGTGCAGTGAGCCAAGACTGGGCCATTGCCCTGCAGCCTAGGAGACAAAAGAAGACTCCATCTCAAAACAAACAAACAAACAAACAAAATACTCTTTATCTAGAGGATCACCCTCAATTCCTTTCTTTTTTCTTTATTTTATTTTAGTATTTTTTGTAGAGACAGAATCTTGCTATGTTGCCCAGACTGGTCTTGAACCCCTGGCCTCAAGCAATCCTTCTGCTTCAGCCTCATCCCTTTTTATTCGTACAGTTTCATGATGAAGAGCCCAACAGTTTGACCTGTAGAATTCTGGAGTCCTGGATTTTGCTGATGGTTTACTTTCATTGCAGTTCGGCTTGTTCTCTGTCTTCTGTTTTTCCAGCAAGTGAGCAGCTGGATCTGTAAGCTCGGTCAGATCCACATCTGATCCCTTTGGCTACACTATAGGTGGTACTGTGATCTTTCCTCAGGAGGGATGTAACACGTCTTTGTGACTTACGATGCAAGATAAAGTTCGTATAGGGCAGGCAAGATCAATGTTTAGATTCTTTCCCATTTTTTTTTGCCTATTTTCAAGGTAATGAATTGGCTTATCTTTTTTTGATACAGGGTCTTACTCTTGTTGCCCAGGCTGGAGTGCAGTGTTGCAATCACAGCTCACTGCAGCCTCGACTTCCCTGACCCAGTTGATCCTCCCACTTCAGCCTCCCAAGTAGCTGGGACTACAGGCATGCGTCACCACACTGGCTAATTTTTTTTTGCATTTTTAGTAGAGACAGGGTTTCGCCATGTTGCCCAGGCTGGTCTCCAACTCCTGGACTCTAGCAATCTGCCCACCTTGGCCTCCCAAAGTACTAGGATTATAGGCATGAGCCACGGTGCCTGGCCATAAATTGGCTTCTAATCATCCTCCAAAGGTGATCAGTTAGTTTTGTTTGTTCATTTGAAGTCTCATTATTAAACATGACTAATGGATTCAATCCATGCAAGTATTGTTCCTAGTGCAGCTCAAATTGTCCTCGGGCTACTGGGGGCCTCTTCAAAGGCAGCTCTTGAGTCCTTTTGACATAGCCATAGACGGGTTCGAGAGCTTCCTTGTGACCTGGTATGGCAAGACTGCCAGTCTCATCATGTACTTTTTTTTTTTTTTTTTTTTTTTGAGACGGAGTCTCACTTTGTTGCCCAGGCTGGAGTGCAGTGGTGTGATCTCAGCTCACTGCAACCTGTCTCCTGGGATCAAGTGATTCTCCTGCCTCAGTCTTCCTAGTAGCTGGGATTACAGGCACGCACCAGTATGCCCAACTAATTTTCGTATTTTTAGTAGAGACGGAAATTCACCATATTGGCCAGGCTGGTCTCGAACTCTTGGCCTCAAGGAATCCACCTGCCTCGGCCTCCCAAAGTGTTGGGATTACAGGTGTGAGCCACCGCCCCCCGCCAACCTCATGCCTTTTTAAGGCTGAATAAGAGTCCATTGTGTGGATCCTGAATTTTGTTTATCCATTCATCTGCGGATGCACAGTCAGTTTGTTTCCAACGTTTGGCTATTACAGATAATGCTGCTGCGGACACTGGCATGCAGATATCTGAGTCCCTGCTTTCTGATCTCCTGAGTTTGTATCTAGGGGTGGAATGACTGAATTGCTTAGTAATTGTGTGTTTAGCTTTTTGATGAACTGCAAAACTGTTTTCCACAGTAGCTGCACCATTTTATATTCCTACTAGCAATGCACAACGTGGTTCCCATTTCTCCACATCCTTGCTAAGCCTTGTTATTTTTCATTTTCTTTTTTTGTTTGTTTTTAATATCAGTCATCCAAATGGGAGTGAAGGGGCATGTCACTGTGGTTTTGATTTGTAGCTCCTAAACGATTCATGATATTCAGTATCTTTTCATGTACGTTTCAACCAATACATATATCTTCTTTGGAGAAATGTCTACTCAAGTCCCTTGCCTAATTTTTTAAATTTTTAATTAAATTTTTTAGTGACTAACACCCATGACACAGCCCTCATGAGATTCTGAGAACATGTGCCCCTATCCTTGCCTATATATATATTTTTTGTTTGTTTGTTTTGTTTTGTTTTGAGATGGAGTCTTGCTCAGTCGCCCAGGCTGGAGTGCGGTGGCGCGATCTCGGCTTACTGAAAGCTCCACCTCCCGGGTTCACGCCATTCTCCTGCCTCAGCCTTCCGAGTAGCTGGGACTACAGGCGCCCGCCACTATGCCCGGCTAATTTTTTTGTATTTTTAGTAGAGATGGGGTTTCACCATGTTAGGCAGGATGGTCTTGATCTCCTGACCTTGTGATCCGCCCGTCTCGGCCTCCCAAAGTGCTGGGATTACAGGTGTGAGCCCCTGGGCCCGGCCTATATATATATATTTTTGAGATGGAGTTTCGCTCTTATTGCCCAGGTTGGAGTGCAATGGCACGATCTTGGCTCACTGCAACCTCTGCCTCATGGGTTCAAACGATTCTCTTGCCTCAGCCTTCATAGTAGTTGGGATTACAGGCACCTGCCACCACGCCTGGCTAATTTTTTCTATTTTTAGTGGAGATGGGGTTTCACCATGTTGGCCAAGCTGGTCTCGAACTCCTGACGTCAGGTGATCCACTCACCTCAGCCTCTTAAAGTGCTGGGATTACAGGTGTGAACCATTGCACCTGGTGATTTTTGAATTGATGTTTTGTTGTTTTTTAGTCACAAGAATTCTTAATGTATTCTGGATATTAATCCTTACATGTGCATTGTAAATATTTACTTCCAATCTGAGGGTTGTATTTTTACTCTTTTGATAGTGTACTTTGATTAGTTCTCCCTCCCTTTTTTTATTTTTGTGCAGGCTGAAGCACCAGGGACCTAGGGGAGGAGAGGCAGGTGGGTTGTGTCTTGCCTGCAGCGTAGAGATGACGCCAGTGGCCACCTGGAGCATGGCACTCTTGGTGTCTGGCACTTCAAATACAGCTTCCTTGTCTTCCTGGGAGGCACATGGCAGGAGGTGTACAACCATCATCACAACTAGCCTAACCATACAGGGGTGGGAGGAGACAGGAGAGAAGCCAGGCTGGGGGACAGAAGTGAGACACAGGGCAGGGGACTGGCTCCCCAAGACTCACCCAGCAAGTCCTGCTCACTGGTGGCATCCATGCTATTGAGAGTGATGGCCCCAAAGTTGAGTTCTGGGGGGTGGGAGGAAGTGGGGCTGGGCTGGAGGACAGGGAGTGGCCTCCTCTCCCCTAAGCAGGTTGCCCAGCCCCCTCCCCCTGGAAAGAGGATCAGGGAAGAGGATCAGTGTGGGGTGGGAGGTGGGGACAGGGATCTTTTGCACAGTCCCAGGAGGGAGGCAGGAACCCTGAATCTCTCAGTACCAGGCACCCCTGCCATGGGTGACCCCTGGCCTACATGACCTCAGGGCCCATAGGCAATGAATAAAGGTTTCACCGGGAGCCACAGGCCCTGCCCTCTGGTTTCAGGTGTGTTTGTGGGTCCTGGCTGGTGCTAAGGGTGACTCTCCCTGGGGAGGAGGGGCAGGGCGTGTCACCCACTCGGAGCAGCTCTCAGTCCACACCCAGGGGATTGCCCACAATGACCCACTGCAGGGACATGGATTCATGGTGACCAGGGTCTGGCAGACAGCCCTGACATACACATACACACACACACACACACACACACACACACACACACACACACATACACAGAGAGAGAGAGAGAGAGAGAGAGAGAGAGAGAGAGAACCAAGACCTGGTTGCCAGAGCAACCGCCTGTAGCTCAGCCTTTTTCCTGGTCCAGTCGCCCTGGGTGCAGAACACTTGTCCCCAGGTGTACCCTAACACTTGTCCCCAAGCACCGAGTCGCCCTGGGTGCAGAACACTTGTCCCCAAGTGTACCCTAACACTTGTTCCCAAGCACCAAGTCGCCCTGGGTGCAGGACACTTGTCTCCTGACACATGTCTCCATATGTCAGGCTGAGGGCAGCGGGCTGGGCCCACCCGGAGCCTTGCTGGAGAGCTCTGGCCCTGCTCAGACACATTCACTGGCTTGGTCGTCCCCATCTTAGCGAGAGCTGGGGCTCCATGCAGGGTCCCCTGTTTAGCAGGTAACGCGGCTTTCTGTCCTACTCAGCCCTTCCCAATGCCTAAAGCTATGCAGCAGCCACCCCCACCAGGCCCTCAGGACACTGCAGCCTAACCCACTTCCCCAGGGACAGGACATCGATCTGCTTCCACACCTCCAGCAGCCACTCAGAGTCTCAGGTCAGCGCCACGGCGTGGCTGTGGGAAGCCAGGGGCAGGAGGGTCAGGGCAGCCGGGGTCCTCCCCTGCGACAGGGCTCTTGCACCTCACCCGGCTCACCTCATAATCCAGTGTCTCCAGTGGATGGGCTGGGCCCTCTGCAGGTGGATGTAGCCGGGGAAGAGGATGTCACATTCCCTGTGGGAGAGGAGGAGCAGGGGGTCAGGTGGAGGCTCAGGCAAGGCCTGCCTGTGACACTGGGACTCTGCAGGCCTGGGTCACCCCTGGAAAAAGTGTCACCCTGCAGCACTCCACCTGAATGAGGGATCCAGTGATCTCCCAGGAAAAATCGGTCTTAAGGGAAAAAGAGGTGGGATGTGAGGCCATGTGAACCAAGGACTGGGTCTGAGCTGTGGGGCCTAGCGGGTGAGGCTTTGCCAGGAACACCCGAAACCTGAGCCTCTGTCACTCAGCATCTGCAAGCGGGGGCCAGAACAGGGGAGGAGGCCCATACTGACTTGGCCATGGGAGGTTTCGTCTGAGGACCCCAGAAATAGCTGGGGCTCATTCAAGGGCTGCTCTGAGCAGCTGAGACGCCCTGCTCCTCATTCAAGCAGGGAGGGCAGAGGCAGAGGTGCTGTGAGTGATGGTCCTGTTTTCTTACTGCTTTTTGTTTTTAGAGACAGGGTCTCATTCTGTTGTCCAGGCTAGAGTGCAGTGGCAGGATCATAGCTCACTGCTGCCTCAATCTCCTGGGCTTAAGCGATCCTCCTGCCACTGCACTCCAGCCTGGGTGACATAGCAAGACTCTGTCTCCAAAAAAAAAAAAAAAAAGAATTTGGTAGGATTTACCAGTAAAACCATCTGACCTGGTGCTTTTTTTTTTTTTTTTTTTAAGTTACTAATGATTGATTCAATGTCTAAAATTGAATACAGGTCTATTCAGTTTATCTATTTCCCCTTAGGTGAGTTTTATAGTTTCTGCCTTTGAAGGAATCGGTTCATAAGCTTATCAAATTTGTGGGCACAGATTTTTCTCACAGTATTTCTTCATTGTCTTCTCAATGCCCATGGAACCACAAGTGATGGCTTCTCTTTTAGTTATTGGTACATTGTGACTTCTTTTCTTCACGGTTAGCCTGCCTGGAGGTTTACTGATTGTTTTTAAATCTATTCATAGAAATAGCTGTTGGTTTTGAGAATTTTCTCTGTTGATTCTTGATTTTTCATTCCATTGATTTCTGCAATAATTATTACTTTTGCTATTCTTCTGTCTGCTTTCTATTACACTGCTCTGTTTCCTCTGGTTTTCTAATATTAAAGCTTAGGTTATTGACTTTAGGTCTTTCTTATTTTCTATCACATGGCATTCAGTGTTATAAATTTCCCTCCAAGCCTTGCTTTGACTGCATCCCACAGATCTTGACAAGGGGCATTTTTATTTCATTTTGTTTAAAATATTTTTTTGGCTGGGTATGGTGGTTCATGCCTATAATCCAGCACTTTGGGAGGCTGAGGCAGGCAGATCACTTGAGGTCAAGAGTTCTAGGCCAGCCCCCAACATGGTGAAACCCTGTCTCTACTAAAAATACAAAACTTAGCCAGGTGTGGTGGTGTGCACCTGTAGTCCCAGCTAGTCAGGAGGCTGAATTGGGAGAATCGCTTTGAACCCGGGAGGTGGAGGTTGCAGTGAGCCAAGATCATGCCACTGCGTTCCCGCCTGGGTAACAAGAGTGAAACTCCATCTCAAAATATATATATATATATATTTACAACTTCGTTGAGCCGCCTTCTTTGATCCATGTGTTTTGCAGAGCACATGCTTTAATGTCCAAATATTTGGAAGTTTTCCATTTATTTTTCTATTACTGAATTCTACGAATTCTAGTTTAATTTTTTTTTTTTTTTTTTGAAACAGAGTCTTGGTCTGTCGCCCAGGCTGAAGTGCAGTGGCCAGATCTCGGCTCACTGCAAGCTCCGCCTCCTGGGTTTCCGCCATTCTTCTGCCTCAGTCTCCTGAGTAGCTGGGACTACAGGCACCCGCCACCTCGCCTGCTAGTTTTTTTGCATTTTTTAGTAGAGACGGGGTTTCACCGTGTTAGCCAGGATGGTCTCGATCTCCTGACCTCGTGATCCGCCTGTCTCGGCTTCCCAAAGTGCTGGGATTACAGGCTTGAACAACCCTGCCCGGCCTAATTCTAGTTTAATTTTGTAATGGTGTGAAAGCAAATTTTAGAAATTTTATTCATTTAAATACGTCGTGGTATTATTTCATGGCCCTTTTTTTTTTTTTTTTGAGAGGGGTCTCGCTCTGCTGCCAGGCTGGAGTGCAGTGGTGCGATCTCAGCTCACTGCAACCTCCGACTCCAATACATTCTCCTGCCTCAGTCTCCCAAGTAGCTGGGATTACAGGTACGTCGCACCAGTGTTGTCAATTTTTTTTTTTTTTTTTTTTTTTTGAGACAGAGTCTCGCTTAGTCGCCCAGGCTGGAGTGCAGTGGCGCGATCTCGGCTCACTGCAAGCTCCGCCTCCCGGGTTCACGCCATTCTCCTGCCTCAGCCTCCCGAGTAGCTGGGACTACAGGCGCCCGCCGCCTCGCCCGGCTAATTTTTTGCATTTTTTTAGTAGAGACAGAGTTTCACCATGTTAGCCAGGATGGTCTCGATCTCCTGACCTCGGGATCCGCCCGCCTCGGCCTCCCAAAGTGCTGGGATTACAGGCTTGAGCCACCGCGCCCGGCCCCAGTGTTGTCAATTTTGATCGCTGTTTTATATGACCTTAAGAAGCACATGTAGGCCAATGCAGTGGCTCACATCTGTAATCCCAAGACTTTGGGAGGCCAAGGTGGGTGAATCATGAGGTCAAGAGATAGAGACTATCCTGGCCAACATGGTGAAACCCCACCTCTACTAAAAATACAAAAAAAAAAAAAAATCAGCTGGGCATGGTGGTGTGTGCCTGTTATCCCAACCACTTGGGAGGCTGAGGCAGGAGAATCACTTGAACCTGGGAGGCAGAGGTTGTAGTGAGCCGAGATCATGCCACTGCACTCCAGCGTGTAGTCATCTGTCACTGAGTGAAGTCTTCTATAAGTGCCAATTAGGTCTACCTGATTGATTATGCTTTTATTAGTTTTCCAGGGTTGCCATAACAAAGCTCCAGCTGAGTTGGCTTGAAACAACAGAAATTTATTGTCTTTCAGTTCTGGAGCCTGAAAGTGTGAAATCAAGGTATAAGCTTGCTTCCTCTGAAACCTGTAGGTGGATACCTTCCCTTTCCTCTTCCTAACTAACTTCTGCTGGCTTCCTGGTGACCTGTGGCTTTCCTGACTTACAACTGCAGCACTTCGATTTCTGCCCCCATCATTCTCATGGTATCCTTCCCATGTGGACCTGTCTTTTCTTCTTCTTCGCTCCATTGCGCAGGCTGGAGTGCAGAGGTGCGATCTCGGCTCACCACAACCTCCGCCTCCCAGGTTCAAGCAATTGTCCTGCCTCAGTCTCCCGAGTAGCTGAGACTACGGATGCGTGCCACTATGCCTGGGTAATTTTTGTATTTTTAAAGGAGACGAGGTTTCGCTATGTTGGCCAGGCTGGTCCTGTCTTTTCTTTTTATAAGAAGACCTGTATGTTGGATAAAGGGTCCACCCAACTTCAATGTGAATGCACCTTAACTGATTACATCTATGGTGACTCTGGGTGCTAGGACTTCTCACATATATTTTGGAGGGGGGACTCAATATCACCCATAACAGTGCTTCATTTCAACTGTATCCTTACTTCTTTTCTTTCTGAAGGATCTGTCAATTACTGGTAAAGAGTTTTGTAAATCTTCAACAATAAGAGTGGATTAATCTATTTCTCCTTGCATTTCTATTCACTTTTTTTGCCTCAAGTAATTTGATGCTTCTTGTTAGGTGTGTACACATAAAAAATTCTTACGGCTTCTAGGAGAGTCAGTACCAGTATCATTAAATAATGCCTTCTTTATTCCTAATAGTTTTCTTTTTTCTGAGGCTGCTTTGTCTAAGATTAATTTAGCTGTTTCTGCTTTTTAAAATATATATGTTAGCCTGGTCTGTCTTTTTTTTTTTTTTTTGGTGACATGGAGTTTCACTACTGTTGCCCAGGCTGTAGTGCAATGGCGCAATCTCGGCTCACCACCACAACCTCCGCCTCCCAGGTTCAAGTGATTCTTCTGCCTCAGCCTCCTGAGTAGCTGGAATTACAAGGCATGTGCCACCGTAGCCAGCTAATTTTGTATTTTTAGTAGAGATGGGGTTTTTCCATGTTGGTCAGGCTGGTCTTGAACTCCCAACCTCAGGTGATACGCCCACCTCGGCCTCCCAAAGTGCTGGGACTACAGGCATGAGCTACCGCACCTGGTGGTCTGTCTTTTTAAATGTCTCTTCTTTTGCTCTGAGTCTTTATATTTGAAGTGGGTTTCTGGTAGAGAACACATATTTGCATATCATTTTCATCTACTCTTCTAGTCTATATCTTTTAGTTAGTGTATATAGACCATGCACATTTAAAGTGATTATTAATATCTTTAAATTATTAGCTATATTTTTATAACTGTTAACATATAACATATTGTAACACGTGATGAACATTTTTTGCCAAGTATTGTGCATCAATGGACACTGTCAAGAAAGCAGAAAGACAACCTACACAATGGAACAGAACCTTTGCTAATTATATATTTGACAAGGGAATTCATATCTGCAGTATGTAAAGCACCCCATAACTCAACAATAAAAACAAACAACCCAGTTAAAAAATAGGTGAAGGGCTGGCCAGGCGTAGTGGCTCATGCCTGTCATCCCTGCACTTTGGAAGGCTGAAGCAGGTGGATCCCAAGGTCAGGAGATCAAGACCATCTTGGCCAACATGGTGAATCCCCGTCTCTACTAAAATACAAAAAACAAATTAGCCGGACACGGTGGCATGTGCCTGTAAGTCCCAGCTACTCGGGAGGCTGAGGCAGGGGAATCGCTTGAACCTAGAAGGCGGAGGTTGCAGTGAGCCAAGATCGTGCCACTGCACTCCAGACTGGTGACAGAGCGAGACTCCGTCAAAAAAAAAAAAAAAAAAAGAGGCAAAGGACTTGAATACATATTTCTCCAAATACATACACAAATGACCCAGTAAGTACAAAAAAAGATACTCAACATCATTAGGCATGAGGAAGTATGTATCAAAACAACAGTGAGACACAGGTTCACACTCTCTGGGAAGGTTGTAGTGAAGAAAAAGGAAAAGTAAAATGACAACTGTTCACAAGGATGTCAAGAAATTGAAAACTTTATGTATTGCTGGAGGAAATGAAAACTGATTTAGCCATTGTGTGAGAGTTTGGTAGAGCCTCAAAACTGTAAGCATAAAACTACCATATGACCCAGTAATTCCACTGTAAGGTGTGTGTGTATATATGTATATGTGTGTGTGTGTGTGTGTGTGTGTATATGGGGGGGGCAGGAACTCACAGGTATCTGTATATCAAAGTTCATAGCAGAATTATTCACAGTAGCTAACGGGTGGAAATAACAACAAAATCTTGATTGACACCCGGTGTCAATCACCAAATAAATGGACAAGTCAAATAATGTGTATTTATGCAACAGAATACTATTCAGCCATAAAATGAATTCAATGTTGATATATGCTGTTACATGGATGGACCTTGTAAAATAAGCTTAGTGAAATAAGGCAAGGAGAGAAGGACAAATATTGCATGCTTTCACTTACATGAGATGTCTAGAATAGGCAAATTCAAAGAGACAGAAACTAGAGACGACTGGGGGAGGAAGGAGAGAAGTTTTTGTTCTGTTTCGTGAATTTTTTTTTTTTTTTTTTGAGACAAGTCTCACTTTGTCATGCAGGCTGGAGTGCGGTGGCGCAATCTCAGCTCACTGCAACTTCTGCCTCCTGGGTTCAAGCGGTTCTCCTGCCTCAGTCTCCCGAATAGCTGGGATTTACAGGCACCTGCCACCATGCCTGGCTAATTTCTGTATTTTTGTAGAAATGCGGTTTCACCATGTTGGCCAGGCTGGTCTTCAGCTACTGACCTCAGGTGATCCACCTGCCTCGGCCTCCCAAAGTTCTGGGATTACAGGCATGAGCCACTGCATCTGGCCAGTTTCTTAGTTTTTCAATTGAAATAAGATTTGAAAATCTGACCATGTACCTTACAGATAACAAATATAATTTCCTTGGTGAGGGGGAATATCAAGTGAAAGTCTGTGACCAATTGAGGCCTGATCAATGATAGCATTCAAACATGACAGCACCAGCTCCAAACTGAGTAGCAAATGTTATCCTCAGTATCAGAGTTCTTGGAAAAGAATTCTGTGGTTGCCAACCAAAAAGAACTTGCAATGTCTTTCCTGAATGAAAATAATCAGCAAGTGAACAAAAGACCTGTGCAAACACACCATGACCTGGTCCTCATAGTGTTTTCCTTTCTCTCTTTGCAGATGGACCCAAGGGCAATTGACAATGGCTAGGTATTCTGGGATCAATCCCTTGCTGATTCAAAATCTAAGTGATGAAAACGTGGGACTTTCTTGCTTGACTTTGCCTGGAGACAGCCTGCCTGGTTTCAGCTTCCTGCTGGAAACAAAGATCGGGGTGCAGTGTGAGAAATAAATGCTCTAGTAAAGAACTGTGACCATTGACTAGTGTTCCTGGAAACATCAGTGTCATTTAGAGGCAAAGGATTGTGTACATGAGGGTTGGGAGGTACATAGGAGTGATTCTATGTGTAATGAGTGTGAATGTGTTTGTGAATGTGTGTGTATTTCTCCAGAAGGTATGTGTCCACATGCACAGCACAGTACCCATGTCACTTTTCCAAAATAAAAAATCCCAATACCACCACACACTTTACACAGTCAACACACTCATTCCTCACCACAGCTGGCCCTGAAGGCTAGTTTCATATCCCCAGTCCTTAGAGGGAGATGGTGCAGAGATGAATGGCCCAAGTTCTTGACCTCCTAAGTGGAAGAGGCAAATGGGAACCCAGGCATGAGTCCCAATATTGATGCTCTGGGTTACTGAACTGCGTTAATCCCTCGGCCATGGGATGACATGTCCACGTGCCAAGGAGGTCTAGCACCTCTGCGTACCCATGGAAGTATTATAGCCAACAGAGATCCCAAACACTGCCCATCATTATTAGGTGGGCTCTATGCCATAGTCATATAAGCCAGGGTAGCAAAACGTACCTGTTACAACAGATGTTGGCATGCTCATTAATGTGACACACACACACAGAAAGACCACAGGCTTCTGGTCAGCTCACAGATTGTGAGAGGTGTGAGGCACCGTGTAGAACACTGTAGGTCAACATCCGTCATTGCTGGGGTCATGCCTCAACACTGGTCAACTGCAGGGAAGTCTCAGGAAGATCTTTTATTTAAGAACATGAACAGCTGAGGCCTTAGAAATGCTCAAATCCAGTAGCACACATACACAAAAGGAAGTGCCTAATCGGAACTCAAAGGACAACATTGTTGTTAGCCTGGTGCCCGTCACCCTAGGTGGAGATCTCCTGCACAGTGCGGTTAGAGGGCATCAGCACCCACCATGTGCTAAACCCCAGCATGGACTGTCCCACTGTCGGGGCTGGAGTGAGCATCAGCAGTAACCCACTCAATGGACACACACAGCGAATAGAAAGGGAAGACCAGAAGGAGAAACATCATAGCATCACAGGGTTAGTGGTGATTATCTCTAAAATAGTAGGGAAAGTCAGTATTTTAACAAAAGACAAGTGAATGAGTAGAATATTTTGCCTAGAATTGAGTTCAGTCTCCCAGTAAAGGTTGCTTTTAATCACATGCAAAATCTTATAGAAGAGATGGCATACTCAGCAGCAGCACACGTGGATCCTGGGGAAGGGATGTCCTTGGAAGGGATGAGGAAGAGAGTGGCCATCCAGCTCAGCATCACAATACTGAGGACAAGTCCTGAGACCCTGCCATTCAAACACAGCATGCTTTTCACTGTTGGCGTTCTCTACTTTTATTTATTTTTAAATAATTTTATAATTTTAGTTTTTGTGCATACAAGTGTATGTATTTATAGGTTACATAAGATGTTTTGGTACAGGCATGCGATGCATAGTAATCACATATGGGCCGGGCACGGTGGCTCATGCCTGTAATCCCAGCACTTTGGGAGGCCGACGTGGGCAGATCACAAGGTCAGGAGTTCAAGACCAGCCTGGCCAATATGGTGAAACCCCGTCTCTACTAAAAATACAGAAATTAGCCAGGTGTGGTGGGGCATGCCTGTAATCCCAGCTACTCAGGAGGTTAAGGCAGAAGAATTGCTTGAACCCGGGAGGCAGAGGTTGCAGTGAGCTGAGAAACAATAATCATCCGTCTCAAAATAATCATCATCATCATCATCATCATCAACACACCATTGGAAAATGAGGTATCCATATCCATCCCCTCCAGCATTTATGCTTTGTGTTACAAACAACCCAGTTACACTCTTTCAGCTATTTTAAAGTGTATACATTATTATTGACTGTAGTCACCCTATTGTGCTATCAACTACCAGGCCTTATTCATTTATTCTATTTATTTGTACCCATTAACCATACTTACTTCTCCCCATACCCCCACTACCCTTCCCAGCCTCTGATAGCCGTCCTTCTACTCTGTCTTCATTGTTTATCGTTTTTATTTTTAATTAATTATTTTCTTTTTTTGAGATGGAGTCTTGTTCTGTTGCCCAGGGTACAGTGCAGTGGCACGATCTTGGCTCACTTCAACCTTTGCCTCCCAGGTTAAAGTGATTCTTGTGGCTCGGCCTCCCCAATAGCTGGGATCACAGGCATGCACTACCATGCTTGGCTAATTTTTGTATTTTTACTAGAGACAGAGTTTCACCATGCTGGCCAGGCTGGTCTGGAACTGCTGACCTCGTGATCCACGCGCCTCGGCCTCCCAAAGTGCTGGGATTACAGGCCTGAGCCGCCACGCCTAGCCCATTGTTTATCTTTTTCATATAGACTATTTCACATTGGCTAGGTGCCCTTTAGCTAGACAGCCAGTGGCTTTGTTTCTCATTTCAGTCCTGCTCCTCTCCTGTGCCTTTTACTTTCTTCCCGTGTTCACATCAAGCAATGCCCCCCTGAATACCTTATGGCCCAAAGCAGCAAGGTACCAATGCACTCTGTATCCTCCTGTTCACCGTGTAAGCCCCCTGGAGGAGATGCCTGATGAGCAGGCACAGGAAGAGGCTACATTATATCTGACTTTATTTGAAATGGAAATGTTACTTGGTCTCTTTCTTTCCCAATGGACACAATATATGAAAACCTGAACACCGGTATTATAGATGAGTCATCCATTTCCCTTGGTTGGGGAGTTCCGAGTCAGATTATATAACCAACTGAGGTATGATTCAAGACCTCATTCAAAGTGTCAACGTCAGCTACAGACTGTGATAGCAGCAGTAAGCTTATTTCTCTCCTTGGAAAAAGTTTTGTCTTTACCAGCCAAGATGGACTTGAGAGTTGCATTCGCCACAAAACCCTCCTGTCTATTAGCATGAGCACATTAGTTCTTTCTTTTGCTTTCCCTTGATTCGACCACTTTTTACCATCTTGTTTTCTAATATCACCAAGTGAACAAAAGACCTGTGCGAACAGAACACAGTCTGTTTTGATGCTCACAGGAATTTCTTCTCTGTAACTACAGGCGGCCTTCACAGACAGTGACAGTGGCAAGTATTCCACAATTACTCACGTGCTAAAGAATACTCTAGATGAGAATAAAGGTGATACTACCTTGCTGAATTTTGTGTGGAGAGAAACTCTGATTCCAGCTTGCTTCTGTGTATGAGGGTTGGGATTGTGGGATTGTGGTGGATTGTGGCCAGATGAAGAACTATGGCCGTATTCTGTAGTCTCAGGAAGAAACTGTATTCCCTTTAGGTGTTGAGGAGTTGTACACATCAGGGGCGGGGTGAAGGGCTGTCTATGTATGAATTCATGTGGCGCGATCATGGGTGTAGGTATGTATGTTTTTACATGTTTGTATGTTTCCCTAGATAAATGTTTCCCAAATTACAGTGTCCACGTTCTTTTTTATTTTTTTGAGAGAGAGTCTCGCTCTGTCTCCCAGTCTGGTGTGCAGTGGTGCTTGCACTTGCAACCTTGGCTCACCGCAACCTCCGCCTCCTGGTTCAAGCAATTCTCCTGCCTCAGCCTCCTGAGTAGCTGGGAATATAGGCACACACCACCACGCCTGGCTAATTTTTGTATTTGTAGTAGAGACGGGGTTTCACCATGTTGACCAGGCTGGTGTCGAATGCCTGACCTTGTGATACACTCGCCTCGGCCTCTCAAAATGCTGGGATTACAGACGTGAGCCACTGCCCTGGGCCAGTGTCCACATTATTAATTTAAAAACCCAATCACCAGCCAGGCGCAGTGGCTCACGCCTGTAATGCCAGCACTTTGGGAGGCCGAGGTGGGTGGATCATGAGGTCAGGAGATCGAGACCATCCTGGCTAACACGGTGAAACCTCGTCTCTACTAAAAATACAAAAAATTAGCTGGGTGTGGTGGCGGGCGCCTGTAGTCCCAGCTACTCGGGAGGCTGAGGCAGGAGAATGGCTCGAACCCGGGAGGTGGAGCTTGCAGTGAGCCTAGATCGCACCACTGCACTCCAGCCTGGGCGACAGAGCCAGAATCCGTCTCAAAAAAAAAAAAAAAAAAAACCCCAATCACCATTGCAGTATGATTATAGGCATTTAAACAAATGGCAAGCTTCTTTTTTTTTTTTTTTTTTGAGACTAAGTCCCACTCTGTTGCCCAAGCTGGAGTACAATGGCATGGCATGATCTTGGCTCATTGCAACATCCACCTCCCGGATTCAAGTGATTCTCCTGCCTCAGCCTCCCAAGTAGCTGGGATTACAGGTGCATGCCATCATGGCTAAGTTTTGTGTTTTTAGTAGAGAAAGAGTTTTGCTATGTTGGCCAGGCTGGTCTGGAATTCCTGACCTCATGATCCACCTGCCCCCACCTTCCGAAGTGCTGTGGTTACAGGCGTGAGCCACTGCACCCAGTCATGAGCCACTGCACCCAGTCCAAACTGCAAGCTTTAAATGCATAATTTATTGCATGCCAGGTATACTTTATTTTACCTGGAAAAATACTTTCCTATGCACCAGAGAAAATGTTAATTGTGTTCTAAAAAGATAAACTCTGAGAATCCCTGCTAGTGTGTCAGTTACAACCTCATTTACTAATGAATGTCACCTCTTTATAGGCCTATTTCCTCGTGGCATTTGGTAGGGTCTTGATACTTCACTCTCGCCACTTCCCTCCTTCACAAGCCTTTTCTAGGAAAGGCTTCAGAATTCAACCTCCACAGCCTGTCTTTAGCATGGAGAGTGGGGTAGGGCTTCCTCCTTTGCAGTGACACCCTGGTCCAGCCACACACTACACCAGTTTCTGTAGGAAACTGAGGAGGAGCCTGTAGGCAGATTTGGGGGACAATCACTCCAACTTCTTATTGGGGTTTAATATTTATCTTCAGATAATGTGGCTTAGAATCACAAATGACATCTTCATGTGAAAAGTGAGTTCTTATCACTTAGCCAAGTCATTTTTTCATGTGCTCTGTTCAGGAAATCCTGTAAAAATAGAAGTAGAAACCAGAGGTTTGCTTGAGGGACAGTGTCAGAGTGAGCGCCTGGTTTCCTTCCTAGGAGGATACAAAAGAGGTCAAGCATCGCAAGGTTGGGACAGAGAAATTCAGCTGTGGGACAGGAGAATCTCCATCATGTCCTGTTGATGCTATTGTTGAAATAGGTTCTTCCTTGCTTCTAAAGCTCTTTGGAAAAAAGTCAAGGAAGTTGCTTTAAGTAAATGCAAATATAAAATGTCCCTCATTATGGTTTAAATTTCTTTCACGTTCTGTGGAAATACATTGCATTTTAATATAATTTGATTGCCCCCATACCTTTGCTGAGCTTATCCTGCACTGGAGCCTGTGCCCCTCCCCACCTGCCCTGCAACTACACTGTGCTGCAGCTGCCCTGGCCCTGGCCAGATGCTGAGAGATTTCCCCCAGATTAAATGTAATTTTGGGGATGGGTACGGTGGCTCACGCATGTAATTTCAGCACTTCGGGAGGCCGAGGCGGGTGGATCACCTGGGATCAGGAGTTCAAGACCAGCCTGGCGCCAACATGGTGAAACCCTGTGTGTACAAAAAATACAAAAATTAGCTGGGCGTGGTAGTGCGTGCCTGTAATCCCAGCTACATGGGAGGCTGAGGCAGGGAGAATCGCTTGAACTCAGAAGACGGAGGTTGCAGTGAGCTGAGATTTTGCGCCCCTGCACTCCAGCCTGGGTGACAGAGCGAGACTCCATCCGGAAAAAAAAAAAAAAAGATATATACGTGTGTGTGTGTGTATATATATATATACACATATATATAGCCTAATAATCCCAGTTTTCCTCTGCAATCTGCTCCGATAGGTAAGTGCTGGGTTTAAAGGAAGGCTGGCTGGGCACGGTGGCTCATGCCTGTAATCCCAGCACTTTAGGAGGCCGAGACAGGCGGATCATGAGGTCAGGAAATTAAGACCATCCTGGCTAACATGGTGAAACCCTGTCTCTACTAATAATACAAAAAAAGTAGCCGGGCATGGTGGCAGACACCTGTAGTCCCAGCTACTAGGGAGGCTGAGGCAGGAGAATGGCATGAACTCTGAAGGTGGAGCTTGCAGTGAGCTGAGATCACACCACTGCACTCCAGCCTGGGCGACAGAGCAAGACTCTGTCTCAAACAACAACAACAACAACAACAACAACAAAAGGGAAGGCTAATGGTCTGGTTATATTTGGACTTGATGGTTTAATATTGCCTGGTCAGAGATGAACATCCTCTAAAGATAGAAGTGTCCTCTGTAATGTAGACTAAGTTATGTGCCTGTCAACACATGGTATCACGTATCATTTCTCGCTTATTTCTTCTTGATCCAAGAGTAATAGTCTAGAATTTAAGTTCTAAATATAAATTTAGATAGCATCAACTGAAACCTAATTTTGGAAGAAGTAAAAGTATGCAGGACTGGTAGTGGCTTATGACTGTAATCCCAGCACTTTGAGAGGCTGGTGAGTGGATCACAAGGTCAGGAGTTCGAGAACAGCCTGACCAACATGGTGAAACCCCATCTCTACTAGAAATACAAAAATTAGCCATGCGTGGTGACGCTCGCCTGTAATCCCAGCTACTCAGGAGGCTGAGATAGGAGAATCGCCTGAACCCAGGAGGCAGAGGTTGCAGTGAGCCAAGATTACACCACTGCACTCCAGCCTGGGCAATAGAGCGAGACTTCGTAAAAAAAAAAAAAAAAAAAAAGTGTGCAGGACTGTTTTTTTGTGTTTTTTTTGTTTTGTTTTGTTTTTTGAGATGGAGTTTTGCTCTTGTCGCTCAGGCTGGAGTTCAATGGCGCAATCTTGACTCACCACAACCTCCAACTCCCGGGTTCAAGCGATTCTCCTGCCTCAGCCTCCTGAGTAACTGGGATTACAGACAGGCACCACCACACATGGCTAATTTTGTATTTTTAGTAGAGATAGGGTTTTGCCATGTTGGCCAAACTAGTCACCAACTCCTGACCTCAGGTGATCCACCTGCCTCAACCTCCCAAAGTGCTGGAATTACAAGCACTGTGTCTTTTTGAGGAGGAATTCTTGGCTTCATAAAATTGAGAGAACTAGGGAAAAAGCCTCATCCCAGAATCCATGATTGGGGTAAGGCAAGGAGGCTTGAAATGTGCTCAAGGCCATGCTTCTCTCTCCTTTCCCAGGACACTGGAGCTTTGGCAGAGAGCACAGTTCTCCTACTTATATTCATACCCAGACACCCTCCAAGACCCATACACACAAGCCCCCACCACCTAGAGGGAATGCATCTGCTTCCAGAGCCTGCAGAGCATTGTTGATAACCTAGAATATCAACTTCTTTAGCCACATTTCCAAATAAGACAACCAACCTCCTATTGGCAAAATCTGGGTTCTCCTCTTCTGTCAGTAGAAGACTTCTCCAACAGGCCTTGGGGAGTTAGGAGGACACAGAGTTACTCTCAGGAGATTGGTGGTGCTGCTCATGAATTACTCGCAGAGTTTACTTGACTTGGACAGTGGCTGGAGTGAATGGTGGCGTTGGTTGTCAAGCAGGAAGAGAGCTGCTGCTGTTCTATCCTCTTTGGCAGAAGCAGCGTGACCAAAAAAAGAGAAAAAGGAAAGAAAAAGCAGGACATGAATGAGAAACAGAGTTCTTGGCCTTGTAGCTAAAGGCCATCTAATGTAACACGAATAGTCTACATATGGCTCTATCTCTATGCGGTGATTCACCCGTAGCATTCCTTCTGTCTTCCTGCCCTATTTGAAGTCCAGCTAAATTGACACTATCTTCTTTACATCTTCCAAATCCATGGGTCTACATATGCCGCTGCTGCGTCCATCTGCTGTAGGGGATTCGTGCTTGATGGAAAGCCAACTTTAATTGAGAGGACAGGGATCAGTTCTAGGAAAAGCATTCTATTCTATTTAGTATTCCTACGTCAAAATATAATCATTTATAGAAGATTGGAGAAAAGTTATCCTATTGGTGAAAACCACCACTAATCATACGCTGTGTTTCTCCCAGTCCTCATTTTCTGTGCTGTGTGTGTCCACTGGGTTGGTGGCTGTGTAGGCCACACATGCCAGTCAGCAGTGAGACTGTTCATGATGGAGGAGAGGCCAGGTGAGTGCAGAGGGTCTTGAACCAGGTGCACAAGCAAGTTGCAACAGATGAAGGAAACCAGATTAGTACTCAAGTGATACTTTGAGTTCCTTTTTTTTTTTTTTTGAAAGTCTCACTCTATTGTGCAGGCTGGAGTGCAATGGTGCGATCTCGGCTCACTGCAACCTCAGACTCCCAGGATCAAGAGATCAAGAGATTCTCCTGCCTCAGTCTCCTGAGTAGCTGGGATTACAGGCGTGCACCACCAAGCCCAGATAATTTTTGTATTTTTAGTACAGAAGGGGTTTCACCATGTTGGTCAGGCTGGTCTGGAACTCCTGACCTCGTGATCCACCCACCTTGGCCTCCCAAAGTGCTGGAACTACAGGTGTGAGCCACCACGCTCAGCCAAGCTCCTTTGTTTTTTGAGAGGGAGTTTCGCTCTTGTTGCCCAGGCTGGAGTGCAATGGCGTAATCTCCTCTCACTGCAACCTCTGCCTCCTGGGTTCAGGCGATTCTCCTCAGTCTCCCAAGTAGCTGAGATTACAGGTGCTTGCCACCACACCTGGATAATTCTGGTATTTCAGTAGAGATGGGGTTTCACCATGTTGTTCAGGCTGGTCTCTAACTCCTGACCTCAGGTGATCTACCCACTTCGACCTCCCAAAATGCTGGGATTACAGGTGTGAGCCCCACTGGCTTCCAGTTGGCAGAGTCAGAGCTGTTCGAGTGGCCTGGTGCTTTCAAGGCCTGGCAGGGTCCTGTGTGTGTTCCCAACAGCTGCTCCCTGCACAATGCTGCTGGGCTTGCACTCAGAGCAGCCCCTCCCTCAGCCTCCTCTGTCCTGAGGTCCCCTCTCAGGCTCCCGAATCAGCTATCACACAGGGTCTGAGGGATCCAGGAGGCGGGGAGTAAATTTGCATGAACAGCCCCCTCTTTTCCCTGGGGGCAGGAGGGAAATTAGACAAGCCTGGGACAGCCCAGCCCCATTGTGAGGGTCAGGGACTGTGTCCACCACAGCCTGGATTCCTTTCCTCCTCATACCCCCTCTCTCACTGCACAGGTAGGGACTGGCCTCAGAAACCCAGGGCAGCCCCCAGGCTCTTTTCACCTCTTCTGGGTCTGGCCCTGAGAATCTTTACCCTGGTCCTTGACCCAGCCCAGTGACTGACTGTGTCTGCAGGTTCCCTCTCCAGCCTGTGCTGACTCGGCTGCCCTCCCTCTCTGCAACCCCGGGAGCATCTGCCAGACTCCCCTGCACCCTGAGCAGTGGCTTCAGTGTTGGTGACCGTGGGACACGCTGGAGATGGCAGAAGCCAGGGAGCCCTCCCCAGCATCTCCCGAGCTACCTCTCACATTCAAATAAGCACCAGGGCTCCAGTATCCCCAGCTGCTCCTTTGGAACCAAAGATGCCTCTGAAAATGCAAGGATTCTTCACATCTCTGGGCCCCAGCTTGAGGACAAGGCTATTACTGTATGCCTGGACTAGTGATGCTTCTCACAGTGACACAGGCAGGTGAGGAAGGGGGACAAAACCTGCTGGCCCCCCAGATGCTGGCCTCTTACTTTGTTGATGTTAGAATGTATCTACACCACTGAGACCACTTTAGAAATTCAGAATTTTTTTCCAGTTTTTGTTTGTTTACTAAGTATGAAGACTCAAATGACCAAAACACTTTTCAAACCAACACAACTATACACAGACATAATCTTAGAGGAATGTCTGCTGCTAATTACCTGTGGATCTAGAATTCACATCCAGAGGGCAGCCTATAAGGAATTGTGTCCAGTCCACAAGTGAACAGACCTGTCATCCTCCCCGGGGAGCCTCCCTCATGCCCCAAAGACTCCATGTCGGCCCCAAGGAGACTCCCTCCTCTCCCTCCAGGGACTGCAGTGTGAGGGAGAGCAGTGGTGACGGCACCAGGCCTCGTCCAGAACAGACTTCCATCTCTTATCAAAGCAGGATGATTTTTTTTATTTTTTAGGCAGTCTCCCGCTGTCGCCCAGGTTGGAGTGCAGTGGTACAATCTTGGCTCACTGCAACCTCTGCCTCCTGAGTTCAAGCAATTCTCCTGCCTCAGCCTCCCTGAGTAGCTGGAACTACAGGCAAGTGCCACCATGCTTGGCTTATTTTTTTTTGTATTTTTAGTAGAGACAGGGTTTCACTATGTTGGCCAGGCTGGTCTTGAACTCTTGATCTCAGGTGATCCGCCCATCTTGGCCTCCCAAAGTGCTGGGATTACAAGTGTGCTCCATTGCACCCGGCCGCATTTTTTAAAAATCCAATTTATTATTAAAATATATAAAGGAGAAAAGCACACTTTTTACATTCGTGGTTAAATCAATTATACATTAAAATGAATCACAGTGAAAAACATTGGTAACTCCATAACCTTGCTGCTGACCTCTTATTCAGTTAAATGAGAGATAGTCTTAAAACAGCTGGTAGTGGGGCTGGGTGCGGTGGCTCACGCCTGTAATCCCAACGCTTTGGGAGGCCAAGGCAGGCAGATCATGAGGTCAGGAGATCGAGACCATCCTGGTTAACATGGTGAAACCCTGTCTCTACTAAAAAATACAAAAAATTAGCCAGGCGTGGTGGCAGGCGCCTGTAGTCCCAGCTACTTGGGAGGCTGAGGCAGGAGAATCGCATGAACCCGAGAGGCAGAGCTTGTAGTGAGCTGAGATCGCGCCACTGCACTCCAGCCTGGGTGACAGAGCAAGACTCCATCTAAAAAACAAAAGAACAAAAACAAAAAAAAGACAAAACCAGCTGGTGGTGGTTCACATTAAAATCAGGACAAAGGTGCTACTGTACACAGATGATTCTTCCCAAATGTCATAGATTTCTTCTGTACTTGCTTAGTGGTTGAAATGATAGTAATTGTATTTTTTATTTCCATTTCAAATCATGAATACAATGATTTTTTAAATCAAATTACATCATTGTTGAAGTCCAAGTGAACAAGATGACAAGTGACTACTCATCTGTCAGAGTGGCAGGGTCACTGAGGAGGTGACAGTCATTCATTCACTCTGAAACAACTCTTCAGGACCCCTAACACAGAAAGGAATGTCTGGCCTTTACAGGCTTTGATAAACAGGATTTATTCCTGTTAAAGCAGAGGCCTTGTTCATCTCCAAAGCTCATGGAGGATCCTCAGACCTGGGCCAGAGACTCAGGGCACTGTGGTTTAAGGTCTAGTGACCCAGAGACCCAGAGAAGGCCCCCACATCAGCTGGAGCCCACCACCTGGTGCTTGGGGAGGTGGCCCTGCCCAGTGCTCGAAAGAGCGTGGAGGCGGCACATACTCAGCGGGAGGGGGAGAGGAGGGGAGAAAGGAGGAGCCTGGGTGCCCTGTGGGGACAGCAGCCACCATCCTCTGTGGACATCCTGTTCCTGCCTCCATTCCTGCCCTACCCAGGGGACTGGGGGGAGGCCAGTGAGATGCTGGCCTTGGTGCCAAATTTAAGAGGGGTCAGAGATCTCAGGAATCAAGGTTAGTAATATTTTAATATGATATTTAAAAATAAAAATTAGGCCGGTCATGGGCTAATTACGGGCTCATGCCTATAATCCCAGCACTTTGGGAGGCCGGGGCGGGTGGATCCCTTGAGGTCAGGAGATCGAGATCAACCTGGCCAACATGGCGAAATGCCATCTTTACAAATAAAAAAATTAGCCAGGCATTGTGGTGTGCATCTGTAATCCCAGCTACTTGGGAGGCTGAGGTAGAAGAATCGCTTGAACTTGGGAGGTGGAGGTCACAGTGAGCTGAGTTCATGCCACTGCACTCCAGCCTGGGTGACAGAGTGAGACCCCATCTCAAAAAAAAAAAAAAAAAAAAAAAAGAAAATTTAATTCAAAGAAGTTCATGATGGACAAAACAGTAACTCTTTAGTGAAAGCTAGTGTCTGCCCAGGCCCCTATAGGGGTTGATGTTCCTCCTCACCCCTCGGGCTTGTCTCCTCCACAGGCCTCCACATTCCATAAAATCTCTCCACCCTTACCTGCCCCACAGGCTCTCCGGGCTGGACCGACCACTTCCCTCCCAGGCTTCCAGCTCCAGCTGGGAGGAGCCAGGTGGGGTCTGTTTATGGTGGGGCCTTGCCTCATTGTACTTCTCCCAGTACCTGCACCCCAGCTGTGCCATATGGAGCCCCCCTTCCCACAGAGCCCCAGGTCCCTTCAAGACCCCTTTGCAGAGCCTATGGCTTCCCGTCACCTTTAGTTGGGGCACAGCTCTTTTTGGTGTGTGAGACACCGGCCTACGCTCTAGGCCTTCCATCTCAGAGTCAAACCCAAGCTCTTCTCAAGGGCTGGTCAGACCAGGCATGAGTCTCCAACCCCTTTGAAATATTTCAGATGGGAAAGGCGGGGGGCTTTCTTGGCTCCTCTACTCTGGGGCAGTGGTAGGGAAGATCGGAGGGTCTCCTGGTGTGCCTGGGCCCTGCAGGTGAGCTGCCGGATCTCCCAGGGGTGGCTGCTGCCTCTCAGGCCAGTGTTCCCTGCTATGACAGATGTCCCCTGAGATGCCAGCGACCAAAGGCTGGCCCTTCCTGGGTCCTCTGCACCTGCCCTCTCAGCCCCTGACATGGCTTCACCCATAGCCTCCTGCTGGCTTCTCAGGCCCCTGGCCAGGCAGCTTCGGGGGGTGACAGGGAACTTGCAAGTTCTCTTTTCAAACCCACCCAGTTGCTCTGCAAGATCCTTCCTGAGCCCTGAGGCCAACCAGCATGGGAGGGGGTGTGGCCGGTCCACCCTCAGTGCCCTTTCCTGTCATGCAGGGGCCCACGGTGTCATCAGCAAGGGTCTGATCCACCCACTGGTGTGGAAGCTGCAGAGGAAGGAGCAGCTCCGGGAGCTCATCCTGGACCCGCTGGCCCCTGCCTGCAGGAGGATGCAGGAGAGGGTCTGGCACCTCCTCCCCATGAGGAAGGTGAGAACAGGAAAAGCACTGGTGATAATCCTGACACTCAGTGGTCACCAAGAGCCTCCTGTGTGCCAGGCATTGTCTCCAAACCTCACATTTAGACAACCCTCCAGCGAGGCGATGTCTGCCTCCACAGGTGAGGAAACGGAGGCGCAGTGTCTTGTCTCTCACCCCAGGCCACACAGGATCACAGTCTACATCCTGGCCTCAAAACTGGGGGAGCACAAAGACTCAGAGCTTGCAGTGGTTGGGGGTGTTCCCACACTGGGCTCCTCATTGTGAAGATGGGTCGGTCACCGACCCCCAGAATCCCTGCCTTGGCTGTGGTCATGTCCCCTTGCTGGGGGGGCCCTCTTGCCTTCCCTAAGTCCTGGCTTCTCTTTCTTCTGAGAGTCTCATTAGAGGCCTGGGTGAGTATTTCTCCAAGTGTGGCCCCGAACCAGACCCCGGGTGGTCTGTGGAAATGCATGTTCCCAGGCCCCGTCCCAGCCCCATCATTTTCCTAGGTTTACACAGAGGTGCCTTTCTGTGGGACTAGGAGAGTGGCTTTCCAGGAGAGAGCTTTCTCTCTGAAACTGCAGCCTCCCCAGCCTTCCCACATCCTCCCGTGTCCACTGTGACCACCATCCTTGCCATCACTTTCTGTGTCATCCACAAGTAGAGCTCCTGAGGACAAGGCTTTGCTCTGTTTGCTGCTCCAGATCCAAAGGTCACAGCAGGGGAGCTTTGGCCCCAAGTTGAGAATTACCTGGCCCAAAAGAGTGCTGAGGTGGGAAATGCAGCTCTTGCCTCAGTGTCTCGCTGCATGAATGAATCAGGGAATCCCTGCAGCAGGGGGACAGGGTGGCACCTCCCCTGAGACTGCAGGCACGATGGTCAAAAGAGGGCTAGGGTGAGAAGAACCCCCACAGGCTGTTAGAAATTCCCTGTGTTGGTGGCCTGCTGAGAAGTATGTGGCCCTGGATGCACAAGCCATCAGCCTGCTCCTGAAGCTGCTACACTCATCCATGGGCAGGGTGTGCCTAAAGGCCCGCAAGGCCCTCACCACACTGCCAGAGGCCCCTGAGGGCTGCAAGGTTGTGCAGGCCCACGTGCATACCTTCCATGTCCTGGAGGAGGACTCTGACAGCAAGGCTTAAGAGGGCGAGACCTTATGGCAGGCACCCAGATCGCCATTGATGTCACTGAGTGGAAACCCTGAGCCCCTCATTGGGTCAGACCTGATCAGCCACCTCCGCACCTGAATCAATGCACTCAGTCTCTTTATTTCAAGTTGGAATGGCACTTTCTGTTACGGGAGCACTGTCACATCTCTTCTCACTCTCTTGCCAAAGGTGAAATGCCAGGCCCAGAAGCACCAGGTCCTGGATGGTACAGGCCGAACCCAGTGCTGGGGATGGGTGGGAGGTGGCCTTGGTGTTAGTTTTCCTCAGAACATAGAGAGAACTGAGACCTCCAGGGACAAAGCTGGGGGCCCTGCAGCATGCGCTGACCTGTCCTTTGGGTCAGCACCCCGGTCAGCTCCTCAGAAGGCCTTCACCCTGGATGAAGAAGAGACAATCCGTTTTCAGTGAGAGCAGGCTCCAGCTTTGTGCACTGTGACATCATCCCACTAAGCAGCCACCATGCCAGCATCTCCTGGGCTCCTACCTCTGCAGTCCAGGCTGAGGAGAAATTAGAGATGTGGGAACTCATCAGCCAGGGATGGAGGTGCCTCTGTTACAAGGGGAGGGCCAGGAATACAGCCTATGTTGTGACCTCTGTTACAAGGGGAGGGCCAGGAATACAGCCTATGTTGTGACCTAGAAGTCCTGAGCACCAAATTATTGCCTCCATTCTCCAAGGCCTATTTATCACAACATTATCAGCTTCTGGGATTTAACAAGCTGCTGCCAGGAAAGCTATGGGAGCCAGCCTGGAAGAGGCAACTGGTTGTTCACCTGTGGCCCAAACACACAAGCTGCCACCCCAGACAGCTGAGGCTGGACAAGGGTAGTGGGACAGCTAGTGGCTATAAGCCCACACTATGGAGGGAGCCTGCTGTGTTGAGACCCCAGCTCTACACGGACTCTTTACCTATGGAGCCTGGGGCAAGCTGATTAACTGCTCCGTGCCTCAGTTTTCCTAGCCCTAAAGTGGGGATAGTAATTGTGCCTATCATAAGTGAGTATGACTTTGGCAGTGCCAGGTGCATCATACTGAAAGTAAGTGCCTTGCACATTGTGGGTACCCAAAAAGCCACTTTACAGCCCCTCAGAGGAGATATATCAGCAGGCATCTGAGGGAGCCTGAAGCCCTTCATCCTGCAGGTGCCTGGGGTCTTATGTCCAGGAGAAGCTTCTCCCTTACTCCACAGCAGTCTACAGAGCACCCCCTGACCAGGGGTACGCCTGTTTGTGCAGGTGTCAAGAGGGAGCCCTGGGCTTCTCTGGGCTCTGACGTACCCTGGCAGGACTGTAGAGGGTCCAGAACCCTGCCTTCTCCCAGCCAGGTCCTTCCCTCCCTTTCCCAAACTCACAGCCTCCTCACTGCTCTCTGCCTCAGAATCAGGACTAATCTCACTATGTCCTTCATTCCTGTTTGCATCAGGGGCTGCAAGAAGTTCAGCTCACCTCCCTCTCAAGACCCTGAATACTCCTTTTCTTACTCCATCTGCTGAAACCTTTTTTCCAAGCCCTCTGGAGGCCCCAGGGCCTTAGCCACCACCTGGAACATTCTTTCCTTTCTTGCTTGGACTGAAACCTAGCTCTCCTGAGACCTGCTTCCTCACCCTCGGCATCCTCCTATGTGGGGCTGCTTTCCTCCCTTCCTGCCCCTCATGCCCTCACTGGAGTGGAACAGGTCCTTACAGACCATCTCCTGTGCCTGTTTTGAGGAGCCCTCTAGTTCTGAATCCCTGCACAGGCTCTGTGGTCCTGGCCCTCTCCCCTCCCCAGCACCACACCACCAGATTGCTCTTGTAGGGTACGACGTGCTTTCCACTCGTCCTCAGACTTCTTCTTTCTTTAGCCTTGAGCATTTCCCCAGTGGAGCCTCACCACCTCCTGCTCCCTGAGGAAATGAGGCCACTTCTTTGCAATTTTGATTTTTCAGTAACGTGCTATTGTGCTCTTTAAAAACTAGTACACATCATGGTGTGTTTAAACCTTTAGGGAAGTGGGAGGATACTGGGGGCTGCTGTGTGAGCCCCTCTATGCCATACCAAGTCAGACCAGTGAGGGAAACTGGACTGCTAAGCTGTAGGGCTACCTCCCCCTCCAGGATGCTTTTCACATCTTCCACGATCCCCTCACTGGAGACCTGCCATGGCCCAGACTCATCTTAGGCCTCCATGTGCTACTGGGGTGCCTGCCAATCAGACAATCAGTGGTGCTGTCACTGAACTGCCCGCCCGCGGGGACTCGTGGTCTTTGGTGCATTCCAGGCTCCACCACAGACTCTGCATCCACAGACAACTGTGGTCCTGGCTGCTCTCTGCCATCAGGTTTCCCTTCCATTTTTACTTATTGCCTAAAGAACTTCATACAAAATTCTATTTAAAAGCAGTTTATTCCACAGTCCCACATGGAACACATCAACTATTTTAATTTTTTTCTTCTTTCCTATCACTGTCTAAAAGTACATTTTTTTTTTACGCAGTAAGACGTAGTGTGGTTGACTGTATCTAATTTTTAACCTATTAGATGGGCAATTTTTTTTTTTTGAGACAGAGTATTGCTCTGGGTGATTCTCTTTGATACTCTATGGAAGCATAATCCTTCAATTGCACTCATGTAACTTTTCACACCCTGAGCCAAGAGCTTCTCCATCCAAGTTTCAGCAAGACCAATTTCTGAGCCATGGAGCAATGGGTAACGCCAGCCTCACTAAGCTCACACACCCAGCTGTGGACGCAAATTTCACTTTATGGTAAGTCTACTTTGCCACTACAGGGGGTGTAGCATGTTAGTTTCTAGATTCACCTTTGGTATTAAAGAGATACGGATCTTGGTGTCTCTCTTAAGTAATTTACTTAACTGAGACTCACTTTCCTCATCTGTATAATGACTATAACAAAACGAATTCTGTCTCAAAGTGATTGTGACACTTCAAGGAAGCAACATAGAGAAATGCCCATATAATATCTGATGCTCAATTCGTATCTGTTATTATTTTCATTCTTATAACTTAAGCACCTGCTTATTAACTACAGTCACATGTGGCAGAATGACATTTTAGTCAATGACAGACCACATGTATGACAGTGGTCTTGTAAGATTATAACAAAGCTGAAAATTTCCTTTTGCCTAGTAAAGTCGTAACTGTTGGAATGTCGGCGCAGTGCATTACTTACGTGTCTGTGGTGAGGCGGTGTAAACAAACCTACTGCGCTGCATCATTAGAGTCAAACAACATTTCTTTTTGGTAAAGATTTTAAGTAATATGTCATACAAATGAAAGACTAACCAGTGATGGAATTTTTAGAAAGAGATAAAACTAAGAGTCCATGAGGATTTGGTGAAACAGCTACTCACATATGCTGTTACAGCAGCATGAATTAGTGTCATCATTTTGGAAAAGTTTGGCATTATTTATGATAATGAAAGATATGCCCCCTTCTAACAGTCTACTCCACAAAAGTGCGTGCTGGTGCTATTCCAAAACCATTGAGAAAAATACTCAAAGCACCATTACTTGAGATAGCCACATTATATTAAAAATAACTCTGGCCAGGCACAGTGGCTCATGCCTATAATCCGAGCACTTCGGGAGTTTGAGGTGGGCAGATCACCTGAGGTCAAGAGTTCGTGACCTGCCTGGCCAACATGGTGAAACCCTGTCTCTACCAAAAATACAAAAAATTAGCCAAGTGCCCTGGCAGGCGCCTGTAGACCCAGCTACTGAAGAGGCTGGGGCAGAAGAATGGCGTGAAACTGGGAGGCAGAGCTTGCAGTGAGCCAAGATCATGCCACTGCACTCCAGCCTGGGTGATAGAACGAGACTCCATCTCAAAAAAAAAAAAAAAAAAAAAAAAAAAAAGAAGAAGAAAAGGAGAAAGAAAAAGTCTACAACTTAAGAGATGAATATCAACTTAGAGAACAAAACTGAAACCAAATTTTTGAGGACAGGAAATAGTGTGATACTATCTTTTGTGGGAAGGAACTCTTGGCTTACCCAAAAATTAAAGAACTGTGGAGAAAGAACCCTCATCTCAGAATCTGTGATTGGGTTAGGAAGTGGAGGCTGCAAATGTGCTCAAGGTTAAACATTCCTCCTCCCTTCGAAAGAGACTGGAGGTTTACCAGTGATCCCAGAGTGAATATTCACTCTGCCATCCATCCTGGGAGATCCCTTTAAACCAGGAGTGCACAGTGAGGACAGACACATGAACATGCACTAACAAGTCCTGAAAGTTCAGAGGGTGATTCTCGATTTCCCCTTGGCACACAGCAGAAGAACTGTCTCTCTAGGTTCCAGGAAATGCCTGTGAGAGAGCTGTGTCCCCCAGATTCCCTTCATCACAGATGACACCCAGTGCTTAAGCCTACACCCCTTGTGCACAATCGCAAGGAGTGCTGACTAATCCAAACCAAAGGCTCTGATGTTCCACAGGCAGAAAAGAGCAGGTGTAATGCAAAGAGACTCTCATGAACACAGCACCCCCCATAGCCCATAGAGATAGTTCTTACCATGATGCCAAGACACTCTGGAAACAACAAGCCAGACTTCACACGTATTTCCATTTTCTTTTGATTTCATACCCCCTCCTTCAGCCCCTCCTCTCAAGCAGCAGGGATAACCTGGAGGCTCCTGGGAACCTTTTCCCATTGGGTTTTCCCTGGCACGTAGTTCCCTACCTGGATAAGTCTCCTCGTCACTTATACTCTCCAGCGTCAAGTCTTTAGAAAGAAAAACACCAGGATAAGCCATTAGAGAGAGTGACTCACCCACTCCTCCCACTTTAGCTGAAGCTGAATGATGGGCTATTCTCCCACCCCACGCTGCTTCATACATGATCTCCTCATCTTTCTTCTGGGTTGACAAACCTCCCTACAGCTTCTCAGGCCAGAGTTCTATACTGGCAGATGCACTTTCATGAGAACCCCAAGCCTCTTTCCCAGCAGGAACCCAGAATCGGTTTCTATACACTGAAGCTAGCAAGATTTTCCCCCGGGAAGTGAGTTATTTCATGGTACATACCTCTTTCTTTAAGCCAAGCTTTTATCTGCAATTATATAAAAGAAAACATGAGAATCAGATTCTGCTGTGCACTTCACACAGATCTGTTATTCTCTGGACAACGATGAAAAACCAGAAGGCAGTACAGCGATTGAACCATAAATCAAAGTCCCCAAAGACTAGCACAGAGGATAGCTATAGAAGAACCAGACCTTTATTCAAAGAATTTAACTTTAATTTTATATTCAAATGCACATTGCTTAATCCAAGGAGGAAAATTGATATTGTGGAAAATGCCTCAGCATTCCAGTTGATAATGGATGCTGTCATTTAAAAGCACCCTAGTGTACCGTGTATCAGTTGGGAAGACACTTCTACTGAATTCCAGCCCCACAAAGAGAATAGTGTACAGTGTACATAATGTGCACTGTCAGATTTTCATATCAAAATTAATTGAATAGTAAAGGAATCAGGAAAACAACATTGCTGTAGAAGATAAAATAGGGGGGTCTTACATAGGCATCATCATCATCATCATCATCATCTTCATCTTTGCATCGTGGTGAGCATCGTAAGAACAGGCGGTCCTCAGGCCAAGCTGGAAGGACACAGAGGAAAGATGAGTGCACTGGTGGTTGGTGACTGTGAGTCACTCAGAGAGCTTTGCTGGATGTGGTGTATGAAGGTGGTTGATTAAATAGCATGGACTGAGTTGATGCTGGGCTATTCCCCTGAGTGGAAGAGGGATGGCAGAGAAGGGGAGCTGGAAACACGAGACATGGAGGTCTTGGCCTTGTACTAGAGGCATCATGCAGTAACACAAAACAGTCAACCCCAAATGGAACTAAAATGCACACTGAGGGTCAATGGAGGGTCAATGGAAGAGTGCCTTCCTCCCTCTCAAATGTTTTGAAACTCTTCGAAACAAACAGGATTTTCTTAACGTATTCATGACTGTGTCAGTATACTAGGATCCAATTATGCTGGTACTACATTTAAGCACCTGTTTTAAAGGATTTATTACTTGATTAAAAGCCTATTTTATTGGTGAAATGGACTCAATTTTACCCAAATTACTCTATTAGTCACACATTCTTTTTCATAGAGGTCATTTAAAAAATTAAGTATTAAAATGCTACAATTAAAAATAGTCATGATTTCCTCTTTGTAAGTCTTCTTCTGGAACCACTTCTACACACCCTTTTGGGCCCCTGTGATCAGGGCCTTCAGCAGCTCCTGTGTCACTCTCCCTAAGGAGATTCCCTAAAAATCAGGCTTCATTCAAACAGGCCAAACTCACACAGCCTGCTCTATGTACACCAGTAAAGCTGAGAGACGTGACTCTGAACACTTTCTGCCATGAGGATAAGTTTAAAGGTTCAAATATACATGATCTACTGAAATGAGGAAATGTATACCAATAGAAATGAACATATTCATGAAAAAATGTCCATGAGTATGGGGATGATTTTGGTTAACTAGCTTATATAAAAATTATTTTTTGGCCAAGCACTCTGGCTCACATTTGTAATCCCAACACTTTGGGAGACTGAGGCGGGTGGATGACCTGAGGTCAGGAGTTCACGACCAGCCTGGCCAACATGGTGAAACCCTGTCTCTACTAAAAATACAAATAATTAGCTGGGTGCGGTGGTGAGTGCGAGAACCACTTGAGCCTGGGAGGCAGAGGTTGCAGTGAGCCGAGATCATGCCATTGCACTCCAGCCTGGGCAAGAAGAGTGAAACTCCATCTCTCTCTATATATACATATGTATATTTATTTGATGCCTATTCATTCAGACATACAAGATATTGGTATAAGAAATCAAAAATTTTTATCAGTCATGTTAAATCTAACTTATCAGCTGTCAACATGAAGATCCCAGGAAGTAAAGAAGGTACCAATAAGTGGAAAGGCATCCTGTATTCATGGATAGGAAGACTAAACCTGACTAACACACAATACCACACACATGATCTACAGATTCACAACAATTACTATCAAACTGGTAACAGCCATCTGCGCAGAAATGGAAAAGATAATCCTACAATTTTAATGAATTTTATGTGCCTCAAGTAACCATGATGTTGTTAAAAAAATAGTGTTAGAGGATGCACATTCATGAGATTGAAATCCACACACATAAAAATAAAGAAATTCAGACAGCATGAGTCTAGCGTTGGGGCACTCATAAGTTTCACAGATATAGAGAGCCCAGAATTGAATGCACACACATACAGTAAACTGATCTTCAACAAAGATGTCAAAAATACACAATGGGGAAAGGACAGCCTCTTCAACAAATGGTAAAACTGCATATTCTCATTCAAATAAAGACATAGAATGCAGAGAGTGTGCTCAAGGTTGTGCTTCTCTCTCCATTTCCAAGACACTGGAGGCTTTGCAGTGAGCCCAGAGTGCATTTTCATTCTGTCCTTCAAGCCTAGGAAGAGCTCTTGATACCAGAGGTAAGCAGGAAAAACCGACGAATGAGTGTGCTGCCAGGAAATCTTAACAGTTCATAAGATGAGGATTAATCTCTCCTATGCATCTGGGCACATCACAGAAGAATTCTGTCTCCAGCATTAAGTAACTGCCTGTGACAGAACTCTGTCCTAAACCAAAGGCTTTGAGATTTTGCAGTGGCAGAGGTAGAAAAGAGCAGGTGTTCTCAGAAAGATCATCTTTAAATAATAAAGAAGAGGTGATAGAAAACACAGGATACTCAAAAGTCCATAAACATGACACTTCTCACCATGATGACATTAAACTTTAAAAAGAACAAACTTGACTTATATTTACTTTTTCTTTTTCTCTTTCTACACCCTCCCTCAGCCTCCCAAGCAGCAGGTATAACATGAAGGTTCCTGGAAACGCTGTTTTATTAGATCCCATCTGAAATCTTGTTGCCTACCTGGAAAGGCATCCTCTTCCCTGCTGAGATTCTCCAGAATCCACTCTTTAGAACCACCAACATCAGGATAAGTCAGTGAGAGCTGCACTCACTTCTCCTACTCCAGGTGAAGACACACTGGCTCACACAAAATCTCCTGGTTGGTTCTCTGGTTCACACACATTTTACAGCCCCTCTGCTCATAGCTATACACTTGCAAAATCATTTGCTCTCACCACACCCCCAATATTTTTAACAGGAACCCAGATTAAGGTTTCTATATATCAAAGCCAGCAAGTTTGTTTCTCGGAAAGTGAGTGAGTTCAAGGTACATACCCTGGACGTGTGATGGTGAAATCTGCAATGAGACAAAAGAAGATGCTATGAGGATCAGATCAATTCTGCTGCACCTCTTACACAGATCTGTTAGTTGTGAAACCGTGGTTGAGTCAAAGGTCAAAGACCAAACATTAAAGCATAGAGGACAACAGTGGAAAAGACAAGAGCTTTTCCCACAGAATTTCTTTGAGGTTGATTTAGATTGGTAAATGTACAAGGCCTAATCCAAGGAGAAAAAACTGCTGTGGAGGAAAATGTCCCTGCTTTACAGTTGATGATGGGCAGCTGTCCTTCAAAAACATCCTAGTGTGTCATACTTTAGGTGAAAAGAAAGTGCCACTGAACTCCATCCTCACAAAGAGAATTGTGTATGTGATACATAATGTGCCCTGTCATATTTTTATATCAAAATTAATTGAGAAGGAAAGAAATCGGGTGAAGGAAATAATGTATACAGTGGTCCATTTTTAACACAAAGTGCCTTGAACCGGTCTAGGTCAGCAAAGGATACAAGAAATAAGATATGCCAGGCTCCTGCTTGGATGGGCAATGCCTGCTTGTTGGACCCCCCTCCTCCCCACTTAGTTGCCCTCACTTGAACCAAAGAAGTTTAGTCTAAGATGAAAGTTTACTAGCCTGCAAAATAGCTCACTTTGTCTGTTCTTATCAGTCTGCCCAGCTACTTATGTCATAAGTCAAATACTTGAAGAGCCCCTGAGCTGACTAGGATGGCAATGCATTGTGGGCTGCAACACAATGTAGTAAGACAACCCTAGAAAAATACCTAAAACCCTTCCCCCAAAATCGGTAGGCAACACCTGGGAAGGTTGTGACCCCACAATACTCAGCCTATGAGGAACCAGGGAAGGGGCCTGCACACTAGGGGATAAATTGCTTGTGGAAACTGTGCTGGGTGTGTCTGCCCATCAGACACCGGATCTTGCAACACTGTCATTAAAAGTCTCACTTTCAGCCAGGTGGGATGGCTCATGCCTGTAATCCCAGCACTTTGGGAGGCTGAGATGGGCGGATTACCTGAGGTCAGGAGTTCGAGACCAGCCTGGCCAACATGCTGAAAACCCGTCTCTACTAAGAATACAAAAATTAGCTGGGCATGGGGACACATGCCTGTAATCCCAGCTACTCAGGAGGCTGAGGCAGGAGAATTCATTGAGCCCAGGAGATGGAGCTGAGATTGTACCACCGCACTCCAGCCTGGGCAACTGAGTGAGACTCTGTCTCAAAAAAAAAAAAAAAAAAGGCCGGGCGCGGTGGCTCAAGCCCGTAATCCCAGCACTTTGGGAGGCCAAGACGGGTGGATCACGAGGTCAGGAGATCAAGACCATCCTGGCTAACACAGTGAAACCCCGTCTCTACTAAAAAATACAAAAAACTAGCCGGGCGAGGTGGCGGGTGCCTGTAATCCCAGCTACTTGGGAGGCTGAGGCAGGAGAATGGCGTGAACCCGGGAGGCGGAGCTTGCAGTGAGCTGAGATCCGGCCACTGCACTCCAGCCCAGGCGACAGAGCGAGACTCCGTCTCAAAAAAAAAAAAAAGAAAAGAAAAGAAGAAAAAAAAAGGAAAATTTCACTTTCACTGTTTTTCAGCTCCCTGAGTCCATTCTTTGGGTTTGGACTGGTGAGTTTGTTTCTCACATCAGAAAACCAACATTTCCTTAGAAGACAAAGAAAGATGGTCTTACCTGGGCATCATCATCATCATCCAAATCATCAACTTCACTTGGTGGCAGGCACACTAAACTCAGGTTGTCATCAGAAGAACCTGGAAGGACACAGGAAAGATCAGTGCACCGGTGATTGGTGACTGTGAGTCACTCAGGGAGCGCTGCTGGATGTGGTGTATGGAGGTGGTTGATTAACAAGCATGGACTGAGTTGATGCTGGGCTATTCCACCGAGTGGAAGAGGGATGGCAGAGAAGGGGAGCAGGAAAGATCTAAGACATGGAGGCCTTGGCCTTGTACTAGAGGCATCATGCAGCAACACAAAGCAGTCAACTCAAAATGGAACTAAAGCACACACTAAGGTTCAATGGAAGAATGCCTTCCTCCCTCTCGAATGTTTTGAAACTCTTCAAAACAAACAGCATTTTCTTAACATATTCAAGACCATGTAAGTACGCAAGGACCCAGTTATGCTGGTACTACATCTAGCATCAGTTTTAAAGAATTACTTAATTTATTGGTGAAATGCATTCAATTTGATTCAATTTTACCCAAATTACCCTATTCTATTGATCACATATTCTTTTTTTGTTTTCTTGAGACGGAGTCTCGCTCCATCCCCCAGACTGGAGTGCTGGAGTGCAGAGGTGCGATCTCGACTCACTGCAAGCTCTGCCTCCTGGGTTCACACCATTCTCCTACCTCAGTCTCCCAAGTAGCTGGGACTACAGGCACCTGCCACTACGCCTGGTTAATTTTTTTGTATTTTTAGTAGAGATGAGGTTTCATTGTGTTGGCCAGGATGGTCTCCATCTCCTGACCTCGCGATCCACCCACCTCGGCCTCCCAAAGTGCTGGGATTACAGGCGTGAGCCACCGCAATGGGCTGATCACAATTTCTTTTTCATACAGGTCATTTAAAAAATTAAATATTAAAATGCTACAATTAAAAATAACCATGATTTCCTCTTTGTAAGTCTTCTTCTGGAACCAGGGTGTGTGCACAACCTTTTGGGCCCCTGTGATCAGGGTCTTCAGCAGCTCTGTGTCACTCTCCTCAGGAGATTCCCTAAAAATCAGGCTTCATTCAAACAGGCCAAGCTCACACATCCTGCGCAACCTACACCAGTGAAGCTGAGAGATGTGACTCTCAACACTTTCTGCCATGAGGATAAGTTTCCAGGTTCAAATATACATGATCTACTGAAATGAGGAAATGTATACCAATACAAATAAACACATTCACGAACAACTGTCCATGAGTACGGGGTGATTTTTGGTTAACTAGCTCTATTCATTCAGACATACAAAATACTGGTATAAGATACCAAAAATTTGGCTGGGCACAGTGGCTCATGCCTGTAATCAGAACACTTTGGGAGGCTGAGGTGGGTGGATCACAAGGTCAAGAGATCAAGACCATCCCGGCTAACATGGTAAAACCAGGTCTCTACTAAAAATACAAACATTAGCTGGATGTGGTGGCAAATGCCTGTACTCCCAGCTACTCGGGAGGATAAGGCAGGAGACTCACTTGAACCCGGGAGGCAGAGGTGGCAGTGAGCGGAGATCACATCACTGCACCCCAGTATGGTGACAGAGTGAGACTCTGTCTCAAAAAAAAGAAAAAGAAAAAAAGAAATCACAAATTTGTAACAGCCATCTTAAATCTAACTAATCAGCTATCAATATAAAGATTCTAGAAAGTAAAGAAGGTATAAGGAAGTTGAAAGGTTTCCCGTATTTATGGATCGGAAGACTAAACATGACTAACACACAATACTACACAAATGATCTAGACTCACAACAACTGCTATCAAACTGGTAACAGCCACCTGTGGAGAAATGGAAAAATTAATCCTAAGACTTTAATGGATTTTTATGTGCCTCAAATAACCATGGTAACATTGAAAAAGAATAGTGTTAGAGGAAGCACATTCATGAGATTGAAATCTACAAAAAACAGAGAAATTGAGACAGCCTGCTTCTAGCATGAGGGCACCCATAAATATCACAGATATAGAATAGAGAGCCCAGAATTAAATGCACACATACAGAGTCAGCTGATCTTCAACAAAGATGCCAAGAATACACAATGGGGAAAGGAAAGCCTCTTCCACAAATGATGGTAAAACTGCATATTCTCATTCAAATGAAGAAATGGAATGCTGACAGTGTGCTCCAGGTTGTGCTTCTCCCTCCTTTCCAAGACACTGGAGCTTTTGCAATGAGCCCAGAGTGAATTTTCATTCTGTCCTCCATGCCCAGGGAGATGTCTTCATACCAGAGGTAAACAGCAAGGACAGACAAATGAATGTGCTGCCATGAAACCCAACAGTTCATAAGGTGAGGATCCATTTTTCCTATGCATCTGGGCAAACCGCAGAAGAATTTTGTATCTAAGATTAAGTAACTGCCTGTGACAGAACTGCATCTCAAACCAAAGGCTCTGAGATTTTGCAGTGGCACAGGCAGAAAAGAGCAGGTGTTCTCAGAAAAATCATCTTTAAATAATAAAGCAAGAAGAGATGATCGAAAACACAGGATACTCAAAAGCCCATAAACATAGTACTTCTCACCATGATGACATTAAACTCTGTAAATAACAAACTCAGCTTATATTTACTTTTTTTTTCTCTCTTTCTACACCCTCCCTCAGCCTCCCAAGCAGCAGGTATAACATGAAGGTTCCTGGAAACGCTGTTTTATTAGACCCCATCTGAAATCTTGTTGCCTACCTGGAAAGGCATCCTCTTCCCTGCTGAGATTCTCCAGAATCCACTCTTTAGAACCACCAACATCAGGATAAGTCAGTGAGAGCTGCACTCACTTCTCCTACTCCAGGTGAAGACACACTGGCTCACACAAAATCTCCTGGTTGGTCCTCTGGTTCACACATATTTCTACAGCCCCTCTGCTCATAGCTATACACTTGCAAAATCATTTGCTCTCACCACACCCCCAATATGTTTAACAGGAACCCAGATTAAGGTTTCTATATATTAAAGTCAGCAAGTTTGTTTCTCAGAAAGTGAGTTAGTTCAAGGTACATACCCAGGACAGATGATGGTGAAATCTGCAATGAGACAAAAGAAAATGCTATGAGGATCAGATCAGTTCTGCCCCATCCCTTCCACAGATCTGTTAGTCTTTTGATGACTTCAGAAAACTACTTGTGAAACAGTGGTGAGTCAAGGTCAAAGGCCAAACATTCTAGCATAGAGGACACCTGTGGAAAAGACAAGAGCTTTTCCCACAGAATTTATCTTTGAAGTTGATTTAGATTGGTAAATGTACAATGCCTAACCCAAGGAGAAAAACTTGTGTGGAGGAAAATCCTTCTGCATTACAGTTGATGTTGGATGCTGTCATTTAAAAACATCCCAGTTGGGAAGACATTCCCACTGAATTCCACCCCAAGAAGGACTATTGTGTATGCTGTACATAATGTGCCTCGTCATATTTTTATATCAAAATTAATTGAGAAGGAAAGAAATCAGGTGAAGGAAATAATGTATACAGTGGTCCATTTTTAACACAAAGTGCTTTGAAGTGGTTTAGGTCAGCAAAGGATACAAGAAATAGAATATGCTAGGCTCCTGCTTGGATGGGCAATGCCTGCTTGTTGGACCGCCCTCCTCCCCACTTAGTTGCCCTCACTTGAACCAAAGAAGTTTAGTCTAAGATGAAAGTTTACTAGCCTGCAAAATAGCTCGCTTTGTCTGTTCTTTGTCTGTATCAGCCTGCTCAGCTACTTAGGTCGTAAGTCAAATACTTGCAAGAGCCCCTGAGCTGACTACGATGGTAATGCATTGTGGGCTTCCACAAAATGCAGTAAAAAAATCCTAGAAAAATGCCTAAAGCCCCTCCCCCAAAATCAATAGGCAACACCTGGGAAGATTTTGACCCCGCAGTACTCAGCCTATGAGGAACCAGGGGAGGGGCCTGCACACTAGGGGATAAATTGCTTGTTGAAACTGTGCTGGGTGTGTCTGCCCATCAGACACCGGATCTTGCAACACTGTCATTAAAAGTCTCACTTTCGGGCGGGCGGGGTGGCTCACGCCTGTAATCCCAGCACTTTGGGAGGCTGAGGTGGGTGGATTACCCGAGGTCAGGAGTTCGAGACCAGCCTGGCCAACATGGTGAAATCCCAACTCTACTAAGAATACAAAAATTAGCTGGGCATGGGGACACATGCCTGTAATCCCAGCTACTCAGGAGGCTGAGGCAGGAGAATTCATTAAGCCCAGGAGATGGAGGTTGCAGGGAGCCAAGATTGCACCACTGTACTCCAGCCTAGCCAACTGAGCAAGATTCTGTCTCAAAAAAAAAAAAAAGAAAGAAAGGAAAGAAAGGAAAGGAAGGAAGAAGGAAGAAAAGGAAAGAAGGAAGGAAGGAAGGAAGGAAGGAAGGAAGAAAAGAAGAAAGAAAGAAAGGGAAAATCTCACTTTTGCTGTTTTTCAGCTCCCTAAGTCCATTCTTTGAGTTTGGACTGGTAAGTTTCTCACATCAGAAACCTAACATCTCCTTAGAAGACAAAGAAAGATGGTCTTACCTGGGCCTCATCAACATCATGATTACCATCATCATCTTCATTTGGTGGTGGGCATACTAAACTCAGGTTGTCCTCAGAAGAACCTGGAAGGACACAGAGGAAAGATTAGTACGCTGGTTGTTTGTGACTGTGAGTCACTCAGGGGGCTTTGCTGGGTGTGGTATACGCAGGTGGTTGATTAACAAGCTTGGACTGAGTAGATGGTGGGCTATTCCCCTGAGTGGAAGAGGGATGGCCAAGGAGTGGAGTGGGAAAGACATGAGACATGGAGACCTTGGCCTTGTACTAGAGGCATCAGGCAGCAACACAAAACAGTCAACCCCAAATGGAACTAAAGCACACACTAAGGGTCAATGGAAGAGTGCCTTCCTCCCTCTCAAATGTTTTGAAACTCTTCGAAACAAACAGGATTTTCTTAACGTATTCAAGACCTTGTCAGTATATTAGGATCCAATTATGCTGGTACTACATTTAGCACCTGTTTTAAAGGATTTATTACTTAATTAAAAGCCTATTTTATTGGTGAAATGGACTCAGTTTTACCCAAATTACTCTATTGTATTAATCACACATTGTTTTTCATAGAGAGCATTGAAAAAATAATATTAAAATGCCGCAATTAAAAATGGTCATGATTTCCTCTTTGTAAGTCGTCTTCTGCAATAATGGTGTGTGCACACAACCTTTTGGGCCCCTGCAATCAAGGGCTTCAGCAGCTTCTATGTCACTCTCCCTGAGGAGAGTCCCTAAAGATCAGGCTTCATTCTGACCAAGCTCACGGAGCCTGCGCAACCTACACCAGTGCAGCTGAGAGACGTGACTCTGAACACTTTCTGCCATGAGGATAAGCTTCCAGGCTCAAATATACATGATCTACTGAAATGACGAAATGCATACTAATGAACAAATTCATGAACAAATGTCCATGAGTATGGGGTGATTTTGGTTAACTAGCTTACATAAATTTTTTTTATTTGATGCCTATTCATTCAGACATGCAAAATATTGGTATAAGATATCACAAATTTGGCTGAGCATGGTGGCTCATGCCTGTAATCTCAGCACTTATGGGAGGCTGAACTGGGCAGATCACGAGGTCAAGAGGTTGAGACCATCCCGGCCAACATGGTAAAACCATGTTTCTACTAAAAATACAAAAATTAGCTGGGCATGGTGGCATGTGCCTGTAGCCCCAGGTACTTGGGAGGATAAGGCAGAAGAATCACTTGAACCCAGGAGGCGGAGGTGGCAGTGAGCAGAGATCACATCACTGCACCCCAGTGTGGTAAGAGAGTGAGACTCCGAATCAAAAAAAAAAGAAACCACAAATTTATATCAGTCATGTTAAATCTAACTAATCAGCTGTCAACATAATGATTCTATAAAGTAAAGAACATACAAAGAACTTGAAAGGGGCTAGGCGCGGTGGCTCATGCCTGTAATCCCAACACTTTGGGAAGCCGAGAACGGCAGATCAAGAGGTCAGGAGATCGAGACCATCTTGGCTAACATGGTGAAACCCCCCTCTACTAAATATACAAAAAATTAGCCGGGCGTGGTGGCAAGCGCCTGTAGTCCCAGCTACTCGGGAGGCTGAGGCAGAAGAATGACGTGAACCTGGGAAGTGGAGCTTGCAGTGAGCCGAGATCGCACCACTGCATTCCAGCCTGAGCAACAGAGTGAGACTCCGAGGCAAACAAACAAACAAAAAAGACAAATAAGTTGAAAGGCATCCTGTATTCATGGATAGGAAGACTAAGCATGACTAACACACAATACTACACAAATGATCTATAAACTCACAACAACTGCTATCAAACTGGTAATAGCCATCTGTGCAGAAATGGAAAAATTAATCCTAAGGCTTCAGTGAATTTTTATGTGCCTCAAATAACTGTGTTAATGTTGAAAAAGAATTGTGTTGGAGGATGCAAATTCATTAGATTGAAATCTACAAAAAGCAGAGAAATTCAGACAGCATGCTTCTAGCATGGGGGCACCCGTAAGTATCACAGATATAGAATCGAGAGCCCAGAATTAAATGCACACATACAGTCAGCTGATCTTCAACAGAGGTGCCAAGAATACACAATGGGGAAAGGAAAGCCTCTTCCATAAATGATGGTAAAACTGCATATTCTCATTCAAATGAAGAAATGGAATGCTGACGGCGTGCTCAAGGTTGTGCCTCTCCCTCCATTTCCAAGACACTGGAGCTTTTGCAATGAGCCCAGAGTGAATTTTCATTCTGTCCTCCATGCCCAGGGAGATGTCTTCATACCAGAGGTAAACAGCAAGGACAGACAAATGAATGTGCTGCCATGAAACCTAAGAGTCCATAAGGTGAGGATTAATTTCTCCTATTCATCTGGGCAAACCGCAGAAGAATTCTGTCTCCAGGATTAAGTAACTGCCTGTGACAGAACTGTGTCCCAAACTAAAAGCTCTGAGATTTTGCAGTGGCACAGGCAGAAAAGAGCAGGTGTTCTCAGAAAAATCATCTTTAAATAATAAAGCAAGAAGAGATGATCGAAAAGACAGGATACTCAAACGCCCATAAACATAGTACTTCTCACCATGATGACATTAAACTCTGTAAATAACAAACTCAGCTTATATTTACTTTTTCTTTTTCTCTTTCTACACCCTCCCTCAGCCTCCCAAGCAGCAGGTATAACATGAAGGTTCCTGGAAACACTGTTTTATTAGACCCCATCTGAAATCTTGTTGCCTACCTGGAAAGGCATCCTCTTCCCTGCTGAGATTCTCCAGAATCCACTCTTTAGAACCACCAACATCAGGATAAGTCAGTGAGAGCTGCACTCACTTCTCCTACTCCAGGTGAAGACACACTGGCTCACACAAAATCTCCTGGTTGGTCCTCTGGGTTCACACACATTTCTACAGCCCCTCTGCTCATAGCTATACACTTGCAAAATCATTTGCTCTCACCAGACTCCCAATATTTTTAACAAGAACCCAGATTAAGGTTTCTATATATTAAATCCAGCAAGTTGGCCGGGCGCGGTGGCTCACGCCTGTAATGCCAGCACTTTGGGAGGCCAAGACGGGCAGATCACGAGGTCAGGAGATCGAGACCATCCTGGCTAACATGGTGAAAACCCGTCTCTACTAAAAATACAAAAATTAGCCGGGAGCGGTGGTGGGTACCTGTAGTCCCAGCTATACGGGAGGCTGAGGCAGGAGAATGGCGTGAACCTGGGAGGCGGAGCTTGCAGTGAGCCGAGATCGCGCCACTGCACTCCAGCCTGGGCGACAGAGACAGACTCTGTCTCAAAAAAATAAATAAATAAATAAAAATAAAAAATAAAAAAATAAAAATAATAAAGCCAGCAAGTTTGTTTCTCAGAAAGTGAGTTAGTTCAAGGTACGTACCCTGGACATGTGATGGTAATATCTGCAATGAGAGAAAAGAAGATGCTATGAGGATTAGATAAATTCTGCTGTACCCCTTACACAGATCTGTTAGTCTCTTGACGACTTCAGAAAACTACTTTTTTTTTCTTTCTTTTTTTTTTTTTTTTGAGATGGAGGATCGCTCTGTCGCCCAGGCTGGAGTGCAGTGGCCGGATCTCAGCTCACTGCAAGCTCCGCCTCCCAGGTTTACCCCATTCTCCTGCCTCAGCCTCCCAAGTAGCTGGGACTGTAGGCACCCGCCACCTCGCCCGGCTAGTTTTTTTGTATTTTTTAGTAGAGACGGGGTTTCACTGTGTTAGCCAAGATGGTCTCGATCTCCTGACCTCGTGATCCGCCCGTCTCGGCCTCCCAAAGTGCTGAGATTACAGGCCAGAAAATTACTTTTGAAACAGTGGTTGAGTCCATGTCAAAGACAAAACATTCTAGCATAGAGGACACCTGTGGAAAAGACAAGAGCTTTTCTCATAGAATTTCTTTGAAGTTGATTTAGATTGGCAAGCGCACAATGCGTAATTCAAACAGGAAAACTGGTGTGGAGGAAAATGCCTCTGCGTTACAGTTGATGATGGATGCTGTCATTTAAAAACATCCTAGTGTGTCATGTATTAGATGGGAAGACGTTCCCACTGAACTCCACCCCAAGAAGGACTATTGTGTATGTTGTACATAATGTGCCTCGTCATATTCTTACATCAAAATTAATCGAGAAGGAAAGAAATCAGGTGAAGGAAATAATGTATACAGTGGCACATTTTTAAGACAAAGTACCTGAACCTGTTTAGGTCAGCAAAGGACAGAAGAAATACTAGCAAGGCTCCTGGTTGGACAGGCAATACCTGCTTGTTCCCCTTTTCACCCCACTTAGTTGTCCTCATTTTAACAAAGAAGTTTAGTCTAAGTTGAAAGTTTACCAGCCTGCAGAATAGCTTGCTTTGTCTGTTCTTATCGGCCTACCCAGTTACTTAGGTCATAAGTCAAATACCTGAAGAGCCCCTGAGCTGACTAGGATGGCAATGCATTGTGGGCTTCAACAAAATGCAGTAAGACAACCCTAGAAAAATACCTAACCCCCCCCCCCAAAAAAAAAATCAGTATGTGACACCCGGGAAGATTGTGACTCCACAGTACTCAGTCTATAAGGAACCAGGTGAGGGACCTGCACACTAGGGTATAAAATTCTTGTTGAAACTGTTCTGGGTGTGTCTGCCCATCAGACACCCGATCTTGCAAGACCATCATTAAAAGTCTCACTTTCTCTGTTCTGCGGGCCTCTGAGTTCATTCTTTGGGTGTGGATGGGTGAGTTTGTTTCTAACATCAGGAAAGCAACATTTTCTCTGAAGGAAAAGAAAGCGCATCTTACCTGGACATCATCATTGTCTTCCTCACTTGGTGGTAGAGATTTTAAACTCAGGCTGTCCTCAGGGGAACCTAAAAGGACATAGAGGTAATGTCAGTGCCCTGGTGGTTGGAGACTGTGAGTCCCTCAGGGACTTTTGCTGGATGCGGCATATGGAGCGCGGGACTGAAGATTTAAGACGATCTCAAAGAAACAACTATGTTCAAGTAGTGAGCATGAGGGAGTCACCAGATACCTCGCATCTTAGTCAGTGCCTGGACCTAGTAAGACTCCTGCATTCCCAAGTCAAAGATCAAGGCTTTGATGTTTGCTGTGACATAGACAAGACAAACTGGTCTTCTGGAAAGATAACCATTAAACACCAGAGCAAGAAAAAAATGGTTACAAACACAGCACACAAAGCCCATGGACATAAATTGTCTCACCTCTATCTTATTAAAATACAAAAGGAACAAGTCAGACTTCTACACATATTTCCTTTGGTTCTGTCTTCATCGCTCTTTTCCTATGTTCCAAAGCAACAGGTGTCACCCAGCTGCTCCCAGAGATCCTCCTAGAGTATCATTCTCCACCTGCAGGTCTGCCTCACTGTGCTGCCCTCATGGACGGTGTCCATTGGCCAATCTTTAGAGACAAAAACTCCACAAGAAGTTATTCCAGAGAGCAACTTGCCCACCCTCCTACTCCAGGTGAGGCCACACTGGGTTACACGAGATCACTCTGCCCTTCCCTCGGTGTTGTCAGACTCTCCCTGGGCTCTGGGGAGTCAGAGGTCTCTAGAAAGGCATCGCTCACACTCGCCAGCCTTCAAGTGAGAAAGAAGAACTGAACGAACCACATTTCAACTTTTTCTTTCCACTGGCCCATTATAGGTCTCACCTCCAATCTCACAGCCCTGAGATTCCCACTTTGATGTGCACGCTTTGAGTTAGAGGAGTTCAACAATCGGTCCCTCAGCCAGGCTCACAGCAGATGTGAAAGAGCATTCTGTCGGGCCATTGCACTGTGGCTGTTGCAATGAGGTTCTTTTTTTTTTTTTTTTTTTTAAATTTTTTGAGACGGAAGTTCACTCTTGCTGCCCAGGCTGGAGTACAATGGCATGATCTTAGCTCACTGCAACCTCTGCCTTCCGGATTCAGGTGATTCTCCTGCCTCAGTTTCCCGAGTAGCTGGGATTACAGGCACGCACCACCACACACGGCTAATTTTTGCATTTTTAGTAGAGATGAGGTTTCACCATGTTGGCCAGGGGTCTCGAACTCCTGACCGCAGGTGATTCACCTGCCCTGGCCTCCCAAAGTGCTGGAATTACAGGTGTGAGCCACCACACCAGGACCTGAACTTTTACTTGTAAGTACTTAAAATGTATTTAAATATAAAGAGGCACATATATGACTGATGATCACACTAGACAGCACTGGAGACCCAGACATGATGACATGACCCCCTCCCCTGCTATTTTCTTGTGAAATGGTTTACAGCTGTGCTCCCACCATACATTTATGGCAACTTCCTGGGCATGTGCACAAAGGCCAGTCACTGTGTAGGGCTGGGGATATGACAACGAGGACAACATCCAGATCCAGGGGGATTCCAGCAGGGGGCGCACGTGCACACAGGGGAAGAGCATGGCCCTGCACACCCTGTCTAGACAGGATCAGAGAAGCAGGAGCCGAGGGGCAGGGGCACCTCACTGTCCTCAGGAGCTCAACCTCATCTCCAGGGACCCTGACTCAGAAGCTGGGGCAGGCTCCAGGATTGGTGTAGGGCTCAACAGGCTGGACAGGCTGAGAAAGGAACAGTTCCACACGTGTGCTAGATCCCAGCCCAGGGCTGACCTAGAACTCACCCCAGGGATGGGTTCACTATAATACCCATGCGGCCTAACATGTTCTCCCCAGGACTGAGCTCTGGGGTAAGGACTAATGAGGAAGACACAGTCACTGCCCTGGCAGGAAACACCCATAGCCAGGGTTCCTCTAACCACCCTGTGGGAAGACACAACACGGATAGAGTTTGACACTGAGATTCCAAACCTTCTATAAAATAAGTGGAAACTGATGTGTTCTGGATTCCACAGAAGAGCTGCAAGGATGAGCTGGACTCTGGAATCAGTCCCCATCCCTTTGCTGAGCTCCTGGTGCACTGAACTCATGTCCCTCCCCATCTCCCCTGCTACTCGGGAGTGCTGCAGCTACAGACCCAGTGCTAGGGGGTCTGTCTAGTTGAAACACATGTCAGCCAGGCATGGTGGCTCACGCCTGTAATCCCAGCACTTTGGGAGGCTGAGGTGGGCCCATCTCCTGATGTCAGGAGTTTGAGACCAGCCTGGCCAACATGGAGAAACCCCGTCTGTACTACAAATACAAAACTTAGCTGGGCATGGTGTCTCATGACTGCAATTACAGCTACTCTGCAGGCTGAGGCAGGAGAATCACTTGAACTTGGGAGTTGAACGTTGCAGTGAACTGAGATCACACCACTGCACTACCCCAGCCTGGGCAACAGAGTGAGATTCCAGCTTAAAAAAAAAAAAAACAAAAAAAACGAAACACATTTGTGGCCAGACAACCCTTGGCCAATAGTGTCTCCTGAAGGACCATTCCTCAAGTGGCTTCCAGAAGAGGCGAAAAAGAAAAACTCATCTGTCCCAGCCCCAGGAAGATCAGGCCTGGGACCTGTCTGTGTCTGTCCTGACTTGTGTCCTGTCTGCTCTGTGTCAGAGAAGTGGGGACCTGATTCCTGTTCTGCCTCCTCACCAATTTCTGCTGGTGTCACGGTCATCATCGCACAAAGAGATGGAGAAGACAAGAGAAAGCAATGAAACTCCATTCTTGAGGCATTCGGGATGATGTCCACACCATGCTCTCGGCACACAGGAAGACCAGGTCCTGCTCACTCCTACTCAGAAGAGGTCTCAGAGATATGTGTACTAACCCTGTTAGACATTTCTCCTCCGCTCTTCTCTTTTTTCCTTTTTTTTTTTTTTTTGAGATGGAGTCTTGCTCAGTCATTCAGGCTGGAGTGCAATGGCTCGATCTCAGCTCACTGCAACCTCCGCCTCTTGGGTTCAAGAGATTCTCCTGCCTCAGCCTCCCAAGTAGCTGGGATTACAGGCACACGCCACTACACTCAGCTAATTTTTGTATTTTCAGTAGAGACAGGGTTTCACCAGGTTGGTCAGGCTGGTCTCGAACTCCTAACCTCAGGCAATCCACCCACCTCGGCCTCCCAAAGTGCTGGGATGACAGGTATGAGCCACCACACCCAGCCCATGTCTTCCATTTCTTTACACTGTGTGTGCATTGACTGAGTCAGTGGCTGCTCATGCTCGCCCCAGCCCCCGACAGCGGGACAGTCCATCACAGGGATCAGTACCTGGTGAGTGCTGAGCCTCACTCACCTAGCTGTGCAGGAGGTTTCCAGTGAGGGTGATGGGCACCAGGCTAATGATAATGCTGTCCTGAGTTCTGATGTGGCATTGGCTCTTGCCTGTCTGCTATGGATTGGAGCATCTCTTTTTATTTCTTTATTTTTCTGAGACAGAGTCTCACTCTGTCACCCAGGCTGGAGTGTGCAGTGGCTCGATCTCAGCTGACTGCAACCTCCACCACCACCCAGGTTCAAGTGATTCTCCAGCCTCAGCCTTCCAAGTAGCTGGGATTACAGGTATGGGCCACTATGCCTGACTAATTTTTGTATTTTTAGTAGAGACAGGCTTTCACCACATTGGCCAGGCTGGTCTCAAACTCCGGACCTCAGGTGATCTGCTGCCTTGGCCTCCCAAAGTGCTAGGATTACAAGTGTGAGCCACCATGCCCAGCCCTGGATTGGAGCATTTCTAAGGCTTGAGGTAGTCATATTATTAAATACAATGCAGTATCTTCCTGATCCTTACCTGCTTTGACCAAGTGCTGTGGAATGAGCCCAGCACTGACAGATGTTGACCTGCACTGTTCTATGTGAACCCTTACACTTCTCAGAATCTGTGAACTGACCAGAAGCCTGTGGGCTTTCTATGTGTATTTCACAGTAATGTCCATGCCAACATCTGTTGTTCCGTGTACCTTTTGCTACCCTGGGCTTTGTGACCACTGGGGCCCCATGTGATGATGGGTAAAGTTTGGCAGCTTATAGGCCACACAGTTCCAGGTGCACACATAGGTGCTGGAGCTCCCTGGTGTGGGGTCCTGTCACCAAGTCTGAGTGATGACACAGTTGAGTTATTAATACAGACCATCAACATTGGGACCCATTTCTGGGTTCACTTTTGCCTCTTCCATTCAGGTCAGAATCTGGGTTCACTCCTTTCTGCACTCTCTCCAGCTAAGGAGTAGGGATATTAAACTGACCTTCAGGTACAGCTGTGGTGAGGGAGGAAATAGGTCATTTATGTAAAGTGTATGGTGGTGCTGAAGTTTTTCTTCCTGTTTATTAGAAGACATGACTCTGGAGGCTGAGGTGAGAGGACCACCATAGGCCAGGAATTCAAGAAAAGTGACATTTGTACTGTGCTGGGCATGGGGGCCACATTTTTGGGTGAAAACACACATTTACAAACACACTCACAATCACTACACATTAATTTACCCCTAGCTACCTCCCAACCCTCCTACACACAAACCCACACCATCTAAATGATATGGCTGTTTCCAGGGTCTCCAGTGGATGATCACAGTTCTTCACTGAGCCATCTGTTTCTCACACTGCACTCCAAGTCCTCATTCTTATCAGGAACCAGAAGCCAGGCAGGCTCTCCAGACAAAAACAGGCAAGAGAGTCCCCCGCGACCTATCACTCAGATTTGTCATCAGCAAGGTAGTGGTCTTAGACTATGTACAGTGTTAGAGAGGAGAACAACACACACTGGGGCCTGTCAGGGGACAGGTGAAGGGAGAGCATCTGGATAAACAGCTAACACATGCAGGGCTTCATACCTAGGTGATGGGTTGACAGGTGCAGCAAACTACCATGGCACACTTTTACCCATGTAATAAACCTGCACATCCTGCACATGTGTCTCAGAACTTTAAAAAAAATTAAATTATGGGCTGGGCGTGGTGGCTTATGCCTGTAATCCCAGCACTTTGGGAGGCTGAGGTGGGCAGATCATGAGGTCAGGAGATAGAGACCATCCTGGTTAACACGGTGAAACCCCATCTCTACTAAAAATACAAAAAATTAGCCGGGAGTGGTGGCAGGCACGTGTAGGCCCTACTCTGGAAGCTGAGGCTACAGAATCACTTGAACCCAGGAGGCAGAGGTTGCAGTGAGCGGAGATCGCACCACTGCACTCCAGCCTGGGCAACAGAGTGAGACTCCATATGAATAAATGAATGAATGAATGAATGAATGAATGAATGAATGAATAAATAATAAATAAATAAATAAAATTTTTTAAAAAATAAGCTACCTTAAAGGATGGAAGAAACAATCTGACCCTTACTTGGTTCCTCCATTTAGGTACTAAACTGGCTAGATAGGTAAGGCTAGAGAATGGGACGGGCACTCCAAAATTGGGGTTTTGAAATTTCATTGAGAAAAGGGCTCTCCCTTTTCTAGATCAAAAAAGGCTCAGCGACAAAGACAAGAGGCAGAGTCAGCCTTTGTCCCCCATGCCCCAGATCTGGGAAAGCTGGTTATGGGCAGGATGGAGCTGGAAGCCGAGGATGTCTCTGGGGATAACGGTATGGGAAGGGGGTTAGGGTACCCACAGGTGTGCCAGAGAGTAAACGACACCCATGGCTTTTTTACCTGTGGGCATCTTTTGGTTGCTGATGTGCTGCAGGTCGTGGCCCTCCGTGGCTCCCACATCCGGCTTGCCAGGCTCTACAGTAGTGGATTCTGATGTTGCAGCAGCCACAGCCTCATAAATATCAGATTCATAACAGGGTGCCACCTTCCCCCGGCACCAGCCACAACTGGAGTCGATGCAACAGGTCAGTATACACCCCATCGGGCACCCACACTCCACTCCTGCCTGAGCCTTTGATGAAACTGAAACGGTGCTGCCCGAGCAGCCACAGTACTGAGGCTGGCACAGCACTTGTAGAAGCAGCCTGACTCCAGGCAGATCTGGGGCCTCAGTCACGACCTCCCAAACTGCCTGGTCTACGAGGTCAGGGACCTACTATCTTCTCTGAAAAATAAATGAACACAAGTGCCGAGAGGCACAAAAACTGCTGGGACACAGCACAGTCGGAGCTCCTCCTCCTCCTCCTCCTAGCTACCGACTGAGGGCTGCTGGCCCTGGCTGATGCCTATAACCCACAAAGCTTCCTATGTCACCTGGTTACCAGGAAACAGCCAGGTCAGGCTAGTGACTCACAATGTCCAGCCCCACAGCCCCACCCAAGGCCTCACAATGCCCATCCCTGCTGCTGCCCATCTGTGGCCACCCTGCCCCTCTGTGGTGATGGCACTACTCAGGCTTTTATTCACCCTGGGCTGCCTGAGCTTTCCAGTCCTGAGAAAAGTGCAGGGTGGTTGTTATTGGAAGTCACCCTTGGCAAGAAACTCAATAGAAAACCCTGGTACGGCCGGGAGCGGTGGCTCACGCCTGTAATCCTAGCACTTTGGGAGGCTGATGGGGGTGGATCACCCAAGGTCAGGAATTTGAGACCAGCCTGGCCAATATGGTGAAACCCTACCTCTACTAAAACTACAAAACATTAGCTCAGCGTGGTGGCGGGCACCTGCTATCCTAGCTACATGGGAGGCTAAAGCAGGATAACTGCTTGAATCCAGGAGGCGGAGGTTGCACAGTGAGCCAAGATTACACCATTGCACTCCAGCCTGGGTGACAAGGGTGTCTCAGAAAAAAAAAAAAATGAAAGAAAATCTCAGTTACTAAAATCAGTTCCACCAGCATTTCTGTTTTTCAGAGTCTGACAGCTTTCATTTGCTCACTATATGTAGTTATACACAAATTTTTGACTGTTTTTCTAACTAAATGCTTCTCTCCTGTCCTATAAGTGTTAGTTCTTGTCTGCAACTTGATCATAGCTAGGGCCCTGGTACCACTCTCAATAGAGAGTTATGGCTGTGTATCCTGAATGAAAGCCTGGGAGACATCACACTTTCCCCTCCTGGTCTATAAAATAGGGACTGAACACATCCTTCCCAGCTCTGTAATGCTAGGACCTACCAACTCCCTTTTCTCCCTCTGTTTCTTCTTTCCATGGCAGGGGTACTCAGATATTTCTTTTATTTACTTATTTATTATCTTTTGAGATGGAGTGTCACTCTGTCGACCAGGTTAGAGTGCAGTGGCATGATCTCGGCTCACTGCAACCTCCACCTCCCAGATTCAAGCGATTCTCCAGCACCAGTCTCCCGAGTATCTGGGACTACAGGTGCATGCCATCACATCTGGCTAATTTTTGTATTTTTAGTAGGGACGAGGGTTTCACCATGTTGGTCAGGCTGATCTTGAACTCCTGACCTCAGGGGATCCGCCCGCCTCAGCCTCCCAAAGTGCTGGGATTACAAGCGTGAGCCATCATGCCCGGCCTCAGATATTTCTTTCACTAACAAATCATAAAGCATTAGTTTCTTATACAAAATTGAGAACCCCACAGTGGGGTACCATTGGCCTCATAGGATAAAGATGAACAGTCAACATCTGGCAAGCATTATGTGCCTGACAGTGTTCCAACTGTGGCATACTCATTTAACCCTCAGAAACAGTCCCATTGTACACATTTTACAGCATAAATCTAGATGGAAAAATCAAGTAACTTCCCCAAGGTCCCATGACTGCTCAGTGAGTTCAGGCAGATGAACAAAACAAAGGCTTAGAGTTCAGTTGTCGGAGGCTACACTGCTGAACAGTAGATGAACCTGGAATACAAAGGCTCATTCACTGTCCAGCACTAGAGTTGAAGTAGAGTTTAAATTTTGTTCCGGAAACATGAGAGTCACTGAACCACACAGAGGTTAGGAATCTCTATCAGATGTGTTTGCAGTGAGGTCTCTCTGCACAATAGAGAAGGGCTGATGGAAGCAATGGAACCAATTAAGAGACATTACGTTGGGAGGCCAAGGTGGCTGGATCATTTGAGGTCAGGAGTTTGAGAACAGCCTGGCCAACATGGTGAAACCCCATCTCTACTAAAAATACAAAAATTAACCTGGCGTGCTGGCGGGCGCCTGTAGTCCCATCTACTCGAGAGGCTGAGGCAGGAGAATCGCTTGAACCCAGGAGGTGGAGGTTGCAGTGAGCCAAGATCACACCATTGAACTCCAGCCTGGGCAAGAGAGAGAGATTCTGTCTCAAAAAAAAAAGAAAGAAAAAAGAAACATTATGTTCATCTGGGAGAACAGGTAAGGCTAAAGGCAGTGGAAATGACTGAAGTGGACAGAAAAGTTTTGTGATCATTTGGGAGAGAGAACAGGAAGCATCAGATGATTAGATGTGCAAGAACAGGGGAAGTAAAAGGAAAAATAGGCTGCTGAGGCTCTAGTTTGAAGGACTGGGTAAATAGCAGTGACTTTCTCCTACACAGACAGTGTAGGAAGAGGAATAGATATGGGGAATAAGATAGTTTTCGGCTGGGCGCAATGACTCACGCCTGTAATCCCAGCACTTTGGGAGGCCGAGCTGGGTGGATTACAAGGTCAGGAGTTCGAGACCAGCCTAGCCAACATGGCAAAACCCTGTCTCTACTAAAAATACAAAAAATTAGCCAGGCGTGGTGGTGGGCGCCTGTAGTCCCAGCTACTCAGGAGGCTGAGGCAGGATAATTGCTTGAACCTGGGAGGCAAAGGTCTCAGTGAGCTGAGATCATGGCACTGCACTCTAGTCTGGGTGACATAAGAGTCCATCTCCAAAAAAAAAAAAAAAGAGGGAACATGAACATCATCTTCCTTTCCAGATAAGTAAACTGAGACCTAGAAAGACTAATTCTTCTGTCCAGGATCGCATAGCTACTAACAAGCAGAGCTGAGACCCAGACACAAATGGTCCTGTGGACACTGACTTACACAAAATCCAAAATGAAGAGGAACAGAGCCCCAGGAAATGAGGAGCTGACTTTGCCAGAGACTCACAATGCCCGTCACCTGACGAAGAGGAATCTGCCTTTCTGCCTGCTCCGTGCCCAGGTCCCCTCATCTGGCTGTCAGATGTTCCCCTGGGGAGCACTCTGACCACTGTTGGTTTCTGTGGTTTAGATGGGGCTCTCCCTTTCTCAGTCTACGCAGCCTAAGCTCTGGGGTAGGTACACGATGCAGGCTTGGCCAATTCAAATTCAAATTCATGTGTTTTTTTTTGTTGTTGTTTTTGTTTTTTCAGAGACAGGGTCTTGCTCTGTTGCCCAGGCTGGAGTTCAGTGGCATAATCATAGCTTACTGAAGCCTCAACTTCCTGGGCATAAGCAATCCTCCTGACCTCGTCTCCTGGGTGACTAGGACTATAGGTGTGCACCATCATGCTCAGTTAATTTTTTAATTTTTTGTAGTGACAGGGTCTCACTTTGTTGCCCACACTGGTCTTGAACTCCTGGCCTCAAGTGATCCTCCTGTCTTGGCTTCCCAAAGTGCTGGGATTACAGGTGTAAGCCACCACTGCTGGCCTCAATTCATGTATTCTATTCCCCAATTCACTATGATTGCTTCAGGAATGGGCACATACACCTAGTCGGTCCAAACAGAGTGAACACCGAATTTTTTACAGGTACTATAGAAGGAAGCAGCTTAATTATACCCACTGAGGTTTCCAAAGTGGCAGACTGGAGCTGCCAGTGGCTGCCTTACAACATGGGAGGAGAGGAGCCTGTGAATCAAATGAATGCAGAAAGTAGAGCCAAGAGATAGGGACAAATAGATGGTCTGATGCTGCTGCACCTGCCTGGATCTAGCTGGTTCTGAAGCCAGTATTTTTTTTTTCTTTTTTTTTTTTTTTGAGACTGAGTCTCACTCTATCATCCAGGCTGGAGTACAGTGGCGTGATCTCGGCTCACTGCAACCTCCACCTCCTGGGTTCAAACGATTCTCGTGCCTCAGCCTCTCGAGTAGCTGGGATTGCAGGTGCCTGCCACCACGCACCATGTTGGCCAGGCTGGTCTTGAACTCCTGACCTCAGGTGATCTGCCTGCCTCGGCCTCCCAAAGTTCTGAGATTAAAGGCTTGAGCCACCACACTCAGCCAAAGCCAGTGTTCTTAACCTTACCAGTTAACAAAAGTTTTCATGGACTTTGTTTTTCCTTTAGGTGTTTTTTTTCTCTTAAACCAGTTTGAGAGAGGTTTCTGTCACTAGTACCCTAGTTAGTGAACACAGCAGGCCTCTACCCAATAAGCAAGGAAACCCAGGAGGGAACAAAATAACAGCTTCAGGCAAGGGAGCCGGCCACACCACTCAAGTCTCCTGCAGGGATCACCCCACCAAAGGGGCTATGGGACAACATCCCAGGAGGAGCCCCGGAGCTACCTCCTCACACCAAACACACCCAGATGCACCAACACACCCTGCCAGTGGCAGGCTGGGGGCAGTCTGCATATAATCCTCTCGACAACACCCAAGGGGAAGGTGAGGCTGATACAAATCTGCTCCCACAAATAAAACAGGAATATCTCCCTTCCTCTTCACTATCAGCACACAAGCTACTCATTTCATTTTTCTTCCGTAAAACCAAGGACTATTCCAGGAAAACGTTGAAAACGAAAAGCAGCATTCAGACAAATCCAAAATGTTGGCCATTCTACAAAATAACTTTGCCAGGTCTGCAGTTCTATATTTATTTGGAGATAGGTCATACTCTGTCACCTGGGCTGGAGTGCAGTGGTTCGATCATAGCTCACTGCAGCCTTAAACTCCTGGGCTCAAATGATCCTCCCACCTTAGCCTCCTGAACAGCTGGAACTACAGTTCACCATATCCAGCTCTGTTCTGTTTTAAAGAGACAAGAGAGATGTGACAACCACGTACAATGAGTGACCATTAACAGTAAGTTCACGGTGGCTCACGCCTGTAATCCCAGCACTTTGGGAGGCCAAGGTGGGCGGATCACCTGAGGTTGAGAGTTCAAGATCCAGCCTGGCCAACATGGTAAAATCCTGTCTCTACTAAAAATTAAAAAAAATTAGCCAGGCGTGGTGGCAGGCACCTGTAATCCCAGCTACTTGGGAAACTAAGGCAGGACAATCATTTGAACCAGGGAGGCAGAGGTTGCAGTGGGCCAAGATTGCTCCACTGCACTCCAGCCTGGGCCACAGAGCGAAACTCCATCTCACAAAACAAAAAATAAGTTAATAATCTAACTGTAATACAGTCCATACTCCAATTAGGGGCCAACTGGAGATATTTAGATATGGACTGTATAACAGATTATATTAATATAAATGTTCTTATGTGAAATAATAATATTGCAATTATGTTAGAGAACGACATTATTTGGGGTCAACACCTGCTGAAGGATTTAGTTGTAAAGTGCCATGATGTCTGCAGCTTACTTTCTCTACCTTACCATCACTATAGAGAGAAAGAGAGAGAGAGAAAGAAAGAATACCTGGGGCAAAATGTGAAAAGTGGTGTGTTGGGGTCCGTGCCGGGGGTGGTGGAGAATGAAAGAACACACAAAAGACAAAGACACACAGAGAACATGGTGGCCGCACTCAGAGCCTCCGCCTCACTTTATTTATACTCCATAAACCCCACGTCAGCAGAAAGAATGCAATGCAAAACAAACTTTCTTTTCCCACATGTAACCTTCTACTCAGTTCCTTGTTTCTATGCTCTTCCTTATCTGCCCGCCTTCTTTGCGCCTACGGGAGTTCATTAAAAGTTCAATTGGAGATACTGTCCTTGAGCCCTATCTATTCTCAGCATACTGTTTTCAAAGGCCCCTGCAGTGGTGAATCTAGATGCATACAGGTGTTCACTGTACTAGTCTTCTCATTTTTGTGCAGCTTGGTTATTTTCTTTTTTTTTTTTGAGACAGTTTCATTCTTGTTGCCCAGGCTAGAGTACAGTGGCGTGATCTCGGCTCACTGCAACCTCTGCCTCCAGGGTTCAAGTGATTCTCCTGCCTCAGCCTCCCCAGTAGCTGGGATTACAGGTGCCCGCTACCATGCCTGGCTAAGTTTTTTTTTTGTATTTTTAGTAGAGACAGGGTTTCACCATGTTGCCCAGGCTGGTCTTGAACTCCTGACCTCAGGTGATCCGCCTGCCTCAGCCTCCCAAGGTGCTGGGATTACAGGCGTGAGCCACTGCGCCTGGCCCAGGCTGGTTATTTTCAAAACAAAAAGCTGGAAAAGAAAAGAAAGCACCACACCCTTGTCTTTGCCTGCCCTCAAATCTGTACATATATGTACACACATGCAGTGATGATGCAGGTACAAGCAGGAACACATGTACTGTGGGGCACAGCAGACAGGTGTACAAGGGGTGCTAGACCAGGAGGCAGCAGAAGCAGCTTTCAGCCCAGATCTTCTTCCCATCTTTGGTACATCCCTTTCCTGGTCTGTTTCCTCAGCTGTACAATCAGAGCTCAAACATGATTATCAGTTTAAAGGTTGGGGGGTCCGGGCGTAGTGGCCCACACATGTAATCCCAGCACTTTGGGAGGCTGAGGTGGGTGGATCACCTGATGTCAGGAGTTTGAGACCAGCCTGGCCTGCATGGTGAAACCCCGTCTCTACTAAAAATACAAAAATTAGCAGGGTATGGTGGCGTGTGCCTGTAATCCTTGCTACTCAGGAGGCTGAGGCAGAAGAATTGCTTGAACCCGAGAGGTAGAGATTGCAGTGAACCGAGATTGCATAATTGCACTCCAGCCTGGGTGACAGGGTGAGACCCCGTCTCAAAAATATTAATTAATTAATTAATTAAAAATTAATTCATTTTTTTTTTTGAGACAAGTCTTGCTCTGTTGCCCAGACTGGAGTGCAGTGGCACGATCTTGGCTCACTGCAACCTTCACCTCCCGGGTTCGAGCAATCCTCCTGCCTCAGCCCTCCAGTAGCTTGGATCACAGGCCTGTGCCAGTATGCCTGGCTAATTTTTGTATTTTTAGTAGAAACGGGGTTTAGATATGTTGGCCAGTCTGGTCTCAAACTCCTGACCTCAGCTGATCCACCCGCCTCGGTCTCCCAAAGTGCTGGGATTTCAGGCATGAGTCATCACGCCCAGCCAATTTAATTTAAATAAAGGTCAGGTGGATTGGTGAAGGATTCTGTGGTATAGTGAATGGGGTAGGAACTGAGGCAGAGGCCCAGATGAGATGGACCTTTCATTTTTTTCCGGACGGGGTCTCGCTCTGTCACCCAGGCTGGGGTGCAGTGATGTAACCACAGCTCCCTACAGCCTCAACCTCCTGGCTCAAAGCAATCCTCCCATTTCAGCCTCCTTAGTAACTGAGACTACAAGCACCTGCCATCATGCCCAGATAGTTTTTGTATGTTTTGTAGAGATGGGGTTTTGCCAGGTTGCCCAAGCTGGTCGTAAACTCCTGGGTTCAAGCAATCTGCCCACCCTGGCCTCCCAAAGTGCTGGGATTACAGGTGTGAGACACCACCTCAACCAACATGGTCCTTTCTATCATAAGGTTATTTCTCAGGTGGTGGGTGTAGGTGACAGAAACTGTCTGCAGGGTCAATCCTCTTCCCACCCAACTGCCAGATTCTAGGCTTCTCAAGGGACTGAGTTCTTAGAACTTGACAATGGGTTTGAGATTGGCAGACAAAACCCCTGGACTAACCAAGGGAATTGGCTGGCTGGGCTCAATCAGCAAGGGAAATGCATTTGGACTTTAAGCTGTGACTTCCCCCAGGGACCCTCAGGGCAGAACCTGTATCTCAGGAACTGGGATAGGATGAAAATCTAAAACCAGCCTCCAGGATCCGTCTGGAGAAGTCAGTGGGGTCAATCCCACAGTCAACTCTCTAGCCATCTCTCTGGTCAGTAAAGCCTTCTGGATTCCTGGGGCTTTTGAAAAGAAGGTTGAGGTTATTCTCAGCAAAAGACCATCCTGCGAAGACCCCAGGCAGGTGCAGAAACTTCAGAGGGCAAGAGCCCACCTGACTTACAGAGGACAGTGCTTCTCTGGGCAGAGGGCACAGCACGCAGGACAAAGCCGGAGCAGATCAGACGGCTGGAAATCAGGGAATGCAACCATAGCAAGGAGACAGGATGCTTCACCCAACAGACAAGCAACGTGTACACTCCTACTAGTGGTTGCATAGAAACTGGCAGGCAATTCACAGTATGACGAAATAAAAAGCCACCTACCCTATCACCCAGCAATCTCACTTTTAGGATTTACTCAAGTTTAGAGAAACACTTTCATGTGTGGACAGTCAAGTACGAGGATGTTCACTGTGGCACTTTTTTCTCTTTTTTGACACAGAGTCTCACTCTGTTGCCCAGGCTGGAGTCCAGTGGCATGAGGTCGACTCACTGCAGCCTCCGCCTCCCAGGTTCAAGCAATCCTTCTGCCTCAGCCTCCCGAGTAGCTGGGACTACAGGCATGCACCGCCATACCTGGCTAATTTTTGTTTTGTTTTGTTTTTAGTAGAGATGGGGTTTTACCATGTTGGCCAAGATGGTCTTGATCTCCTGGCCTCATGATCTGCCTGCCTCAGCCTCCCAAAGTCCTGAGATTACAGGTGTGAGCCACCGCGCACGGCCAGCACTTTTTATAAGAGTAAAAATATATAAAGAACAGGCCATCTCAAAAATAAATTATCAAGAACAGCCATTTACAGGAGAAACAGATAAGTAGGGTATGGTGTATTCGTAAGCTGGACCCAAAACTGTGATTAGAAGGAATAAGCTAAGTCTGTATGTATGGACATCTATGATGTCCTTAAGATGCATGTAAAAATAATGATTTTGTTTTTGTTTTCATGTTTTTGAGATGAAGTCTTGCTCTGTGACCCAGGCTGGAGTGCAGTGGCATGATCTTGGCTCACTGCAACCTCTGCCTCCCAGGGTCGAGTGATTCTCCTGCTTCAGCCTCCCGAGTAGCTGGGACTACTGGCACACACCACCACGCCTGGCTACTTTATGTACTGTTAGTACAGATGGGGTTTCACCATATTGGTCAGGCTGGTCTTGAACTCCTGACTTCAAGCCATCCACCTGTCTTGGCCTCCCTAAGTGCTGGGATTAGAGGTATGTCACCGCGCCTGGCCAACCACTGCGCCTGGCCCTGTTTAAATACCTCAAAAAATACGTACCAAACTCTGAACAGTGGTTAGTCTGGGGAGGAAACGGAATGTCACTGCTAGCCACAGGAGACTTTAATGTTCTGATTGTTTTAAGGAAAACTGTTTTTTTGGTTTTTGGTTTGTTTTCGAGATGAAGTCTCACTCTGTCATCCAGGCTGGAGTGCAGTGGCATGATCTCGGCTCACTGCAACCTCTGCTTCCCGGGTTCAAGCGATTTTCCTGCCTCAACCTCCTGAGTAGCTGGGATTACAGGCGCACGCTACCACATCTGGCTAATTTTTGTATTTTTAGTAGAGACGGGGTTTCACTGTGTTGGCCAGGCTGGTCTTGAAATCCTGACCTTGTGATCCATCTGCCTCAGCCTCCGAAAGTGCTGGGATTACAAGCGTGAGCCACTGTGCCTGGCCCGTTTGTTTTTGTTTTTTGAGATAGGGTCTCACTCTGTCACCCAGGCTGGAATGCAGTGGTGTGATCACAGCTTACAGCAGTCTCAACCTCTTGTGCTCAAGGGATCCTCCCACCTCAGCCTCCTGAGTAGCTGGGACTACAGGCGTGCACCACCACACCTTTTTTTTTTTTTTTTTAATTTTTAGTAGAGATGAAGTTCTGTCATGTTGCTCAGGGTGGTCTCAAACTCCTGGGCTCAAGTAATCCACATACCTCAGCCTCCCACGGTGCTGGGATCACAGGCATGAACCACCATACCCAGCCAAAAATGTATTCTTACATTACTTGTGTTATATCAAATTAAATTTCTTAAGGAATCATCAGTCTCTAAAATTAAATCCACACAGTGAAATACTACGCACTTATTTTTAAAAGGAGGGGGGCAGAGGCGGCAGCAGTTTTCAGTGGCCAGACAAGAATCCTCCAGAGAAAATGGCAAGATGGGAAACGGTGTTTTGGCCAGGCATGGTGGCTCACGCCTGTAATCCCAGCTCTTTGGGAGGCCGAGGTGGGCGGATCATGAGGTCAGGAGATCGAGACCATCCTGGTGAAACCAGGTGAAAGCAAAGACAGGGAAACCCCATCTCTACTAAAAATACAAAAAAATTAGCCAGTCATAGTGGTGGGTGCCTGTAGTCCCAGCTATTCGGGAGGCTGAGGCAGGAGAATGGCGTGAATCTGGGAGGCAGAGCTTGCAGTGAGCCAAGATCACGCCACTGCACTCCAGCCTGGGTGACAGTGAGACTCTGTCTCAAAACAAAAACAAAAACGAAAAACAAAATGAAAAAAACAGTGTTTTGTAGGATATTATCTTTTATTCAAGAAAAACAGGCTGTGCGTGGTGGCTCACGCCTGTAATTCCAGCACTTTAGGAGGCTGAGGCAGGTGGATCATGAGGTCAGGAGTTCAAGACCAGCCTGGCCAACATGGCAAAACCTCGTCTCTACTAAAATTACGAAAATTAGCTGGGCGTGGTGGCGCGTGCTTGTAATCCCAGCTACTCAGGAGGCTGAGGCATGAGAATCGCTTGAACCCGGGAGGTGGAGATTGCAATGAACCAAGATCGTGCCACTGCACTCTAGTCTGAGCAACAGAGCAAGACTCTGTCTCAAAAAAAAAAACAAAAAGAAAAAGAGATAAAAGCGTATGTTCATCTTACATATGAATAAAGAAACACTGGAAAGAACCTCAAAGTGAATTTCAGAATATAGGGACAGGGTGGATTGGAGTAAAAGCAAATCTTTCTACCATATATATTTTTATATCATTTTGGTTTTAGAACCATGTAAATACATTTACTGTTCAAAATCTTTTTATAATTTTTTGAGATGGAGTTTCACTCTGTCGCTCAGGCTGGAGTGCAATGGCACGATCTTGGTTCACTGCAACCTCCAATTCCCAGGTTCAACTGATTCTCCTGCCTCAGCCTCCCAAGTAGCTGGGATTACAGGCATGCGCCACCATGCCCGGCTAATTTTTTGTATTTTTAGTAAAGATAAGGTTTCTCCATGTTGGCCAGGCTGGTCTCGAACTCCTCACCTCAAGTGATTCACCTGTTTCAACTCCCCAAAGTGCTGGGATAACAGGGTCCTGTCGTTAAGGTGCTAGACTTCCCACCCAGTGGAAGGCTTTAAGAGCGTAAACTCTTACTTACAATCAATAATAACATATTGTACACTTAAAAATAAGAGGGTAGAGCTCATGTTATGTGTTTTCATAACAATAAAATAAAATACTGTGAACTTTAACTTTACAGGAAAAAAATAAAGTAAAATAAAGAGACTGCTAGGCACAGTGGCTCACAACTGTAATCCCAGCTACTTGGGAGGCTGAGGCAGGAGGATCTCTTGAGGCCAGGAATTTGAGACCAGCCTGGGCAACATAGCAAGACTTTGTCTCTTTAAAAAAAAAAATTGTTTTGAGAGAGAGAGAGAGAGAGAGAGACCAAGCTCTTAATCACCACGCTACTGACAGACCAAAGCCAAGGACCCCTCAACCTACAGCCCTAACCCTGGTATCTGACAGCTGGGAGGCCAACACCAGGCTCCGGCCAGCTCAGTCTCCCCTGAGAAATAACTCACAAAGCACAGCGTACAGGACAGAAGCTTACTTTTGTTGACAAAAATGACTCTTCCATAACAAGCCCTGCAGTGAGCTCTTGTGCGGTTCTTCTATGCCATCTGCTTTGCCATCCAGTGCTCCCTTCTCAGTTCAAGCCCTGATTGCAACTGTCAGGAATGACATGTAGACAGGGCTGCCTGCCAGAGGTGCTGGAGGTGAGCAAGGCATGGCAGTGGGAGGTGGGTCCAAGGGCTCCTGGAGTGAAGGGTCTCTAGGAACATTCTCTGCTGATGGGGTCACGACCTCAGCCCCAGCCTTTCATGGAGAACTGAAGTCGCGGTGAAGGAAGGGTGGGCACTGGGATGAGAAACAGCACCTTCCTGATCCTAACACCCGCTCCATCTGAGCCACATCAGGAAAGCAAGTAATTGGTTGGGCACGATAGCTCACACCTGTAATCCCAGCACCTTGGGAGGCTGAGGTAGGCAGATCACCTGAGGTCAGGAGCTTGAGACCAGCCTGGCCAACATGGTGAAACCCCGTCTCTACCAAAAAAAACAAACAACACAAAAATTAGCCAGCCATGGTGGCAGGCGCCTGTAATCCCAGCTAATCAGTAGGCTGACGGAGGAGAATCACTTGAACCCAGGAGGCAAAGGTTGCAGTGAGCCAAGATCGTGCCACTGCACTACAGCCTGGGTGACAGAGGAACACTCCATCTCAAAAGTAATAATAGTAACAATAATAAAAGGGTTATGGCAGAGGAGAAATCAAGCTTCCCAGCTGTGCCAAGCCCCTGCGCTCATGAACAATGTCTCCAGCAGCTGACACTGGAGTCTCCAGGGACCAAGGAAAGCTGCACTGAGACAACACACTGTGCTCCTGCCCTGCACAGCCCCTTCATTTCTTTCTTTCTTTCTTTCTTTCTTTTTGAGATGGAATCTCACTCTGTTGCCAGGCTGGAGGACAGTGGTGTGATCTCGGCTCACTGCAGCCTCTGCCTCCTGGGTTCCAGCAATTCTTCTGCCTCAGCCTCCCAAGTAGCTGGGACTACAGGCGTGCGCCATCACGCCCAGCTATTTTTAGTAGAGACAGGGTTTCACCATGTTAGCCAGGAAGGTCTCAATCTCTTGACCTTGTGATCTGCCCGCCTTGGCCTCCCAAAGTGCTGAGATTACAGGTGTGAGCCACCACGCTCTGCTGGCTCCTTCATTTCTAGCAGGATTTTAAATACTTAGCTGGTTAAATCTGAAACTTAGGATGGTGATGGCTGTGTGGTATCTTCTGGTCAAACCACGGTAGAACTGACGTGCTGGTGCAGCCAGGCAGGGCCTCCTCCAGGCCTGCCCCATACCTCTCCTGAGGAAGAAATCAGAGCACAGCCCGCACCCAAGCCCCATCATGGGCTTTATCCCTCTCCAGAGGTGCCACTTCTAGAGACCAAGGGCTGGAGCCATCCACTTTAGAGCTGGATTTTTTCCTACAAAGCAATAAATTTTAGACTTCCCCACTCCTCAGGAGTGTGCATGAGAGTGTGCCCTAGCAGTGGAGACGGGTTGCCCTGAACCACCCACATGCTCACTCCATGCCACTGCAGCCAGCCCCTGTGCATGACAGTCACCTCAGGTGGCTGGGGCCCTTGCAGCAGACATCGACATACAGACAGACAGACAGACACACACACATGCATCTCCTTCTTTAGCAAAGATGCAGGGGTCTCTATGGAGGGAGCACAGAGGGGCAGCAAAAGGGAGGAGAGGTACCGGCTGAGCACAGTGTCTCACGCCTGTAATCCCAGCACTTTGGGAGGCCGAGGCAGGTGGATCACTGAAGTCAGGAGTTTGAGACCATCCTGGCCAACATGGTGAAACCCTGTCTCTACTAAAACTACAAAAATCAGCTGGGTGTGGTGGCATGCGCCTGTAGTCCCACCTACTCACAAGGCTGAGGTGGGAGAATCACTTGAACCTGGGGGGCGGAGGTTGCAATTAGCCAAGATCGTGCCACTGCACTCCAACCTGAGCAAAGAGCAAGACTCTGTCTCGAAAAAAAACAATAATAATAAAGGAACAGAGGAGCCTCTCGGAGACTCCCGGCTTAGATCCTCCCCCTCTGGCTGCTGCTTCAAGGGTCTTCACAAGAAGCCCCCAGGCACCTGGCCGACAGGGACCCCGCCCCCAGCTGGCCCCCAAAGCAGACTGGAAAAGAGGGAGCCTCACGCGCTGAGCCTGCCTCTTTCTCCCCATCCTTCCACCTACGTGTGATGGGCCAAACGTGACGACCCATCATTGATTCATTTAGCAAATACAGACTGAAAACCTGCTTTGTGCCAGGCACTGGGTAAGGTCCTAAGGAGTCAGGGATGAAATGCGCAGAGCCCCTGCTCTCAGAGACTTCCATTCACACAGCCACGCATTCACTCACTCAACAGTGAGCCCCTACTATCAACAAGGTCCTGAGAAAAACACAAAAGGACCCAAGCTACGTACGCAAATTCCTAGAATGTCAAAGCTAGAAGAGAGCAGGCTGGACGCTAATCCACCCCTCCGTTTCACAGAAACTGACCCAGAGAGGTTAACGATTTGCCCATGTGTTAGCCGGGGGCTGTATTCCACACGAAAGCCTCCTTCTCCTGTGTGGTACTGTTGCCACCTCCTCTCCAGCGTTCCAGCGTGGCTCCGTGGCTCCTCTACTCCCACACTGAGGTTAAGTAAATCTTTGCTTCTGAGTGTCCAACTCATCCAGGCACCAGAGACCCCATTCAATGTGGGCCTCCAGCAAGAGGATGGGCCCCAGCAAACCAGGGGCCTTCTCACCCACGGTGTTGTGGAGGCAGAGGTACACTGTGTGGCCACAGGTTCTACATACACAGCCCCTGAGCACATCAGGGAAAGAAAATGGCAAAGTAGGGCAGGAGGCAGGTGCTGAGAACCAGTCAGCTCCACCCACAAAGCACAGACCCAGATTCGAATCCCAACTCCATGACTTCCTCACTGAAGACCTTGAAGGAGTTTCCTAAACTCTCCAGGTCTCCATTTTCTCATCTGTAAAATGCGGAGTAATGGCACCTGCTTCGTGAGGTGGTTACAAAGCCTCAGGAAAACAGTGCAGTGAAACCTTAGCACGCTGTCAATGCTTAATAATGGTGAGGCCACACCCCCATCGTCAGAGCTGCATGCCTCAGGGACGCCTGGGGAGACGTCAAGGACATCAGGTCCCTGGGGAGGGAGCCAAGGCAACTAGAGAGCATGGGCTGCAGCCCAGGAGTATCTGCTATGCGGCGGTGAATGCGGTGAGCTGCTGTAGAAGGAGAGATGCCTCACCCAGTAGAGGAGAGGGAGGACGCATCTTGGTGACTCAGGAGCCCCAATGGTGGGGACTTGGCTGCCTCATTAATTCACCCGAAATGCAAGGGCTTATTTCTGAACTCTGAGTTCTATTGGATCAATCTGTCTGTCCCTCTTCATGTCAGTACCACACTGTCTTAATTACCATAGCTTTGCAATAGTTTTTTTTTTCTTTTTGAACCTGAGTCTCACTCTGTCACCCAGGCTGCAGTATAATAGCGCAATCTCAGTTCACTGCAACCTCTACCTCCCGGGTTCAAGCGATTCTCCTACCTCAGACTCCCAAGTAGCTGGGACTACAGGCATGCACCACCACACCTAATTATTATATTTTTAGTTGAGTCGGGTTTTCACCATTTTGGCCAGGCTGGTCACAAACTCCTGGCCTCAAATGATCTGCCTGCCTCAACCTCCCAAATTGCTGGGATTATATGCATTAGCCACTGTGCCCAGCCACAATACATCTTGAAATCAGAAGAATGAGTCCACCAACTTTGTTCTTCTTTTTCAGGATTATCTTTGAACTTCTATGTGAATCTCAGGATCAGCTTATCAATGTCTGCGAAGAAGCTCGCTGGGATTTTGATGGCAATGGGTTTCTAGTTCCTGGTTCAACTGCTCCTGAGCTCCGGCTCTGCTTCCTCCCCTTGGGCTCCCTGGGGCACCCCGTTTTCTTTCCCATAAATTCCATTTTATGCTTAACCAGATAACACCGGGTTTTTGTTTCTTGCCATCAAAGGAATTTTAAACAATAAAACTAGAAACACAGTGGTACACACACTGTCCCAAGCCATCATCCCAATAACACCTTCCCAAATATCACCCAGAGACCCCACTGGGGTCCCAATCTCAGCACTGGCCCATGCCCCCAGCTTTTCACTCTACCCTCTAACTGGTACACTTCCAGGTTACAAATACTATATTTACAAACAGATCCTCCCTCAATAAATGCTTGTGAGATTGAACTAGATGTCTCCAAATAGCACCAAAAGAACACTCTTATCACTCTACACATCTTAGTAACTCTGCTTCATGCTTGGCATCTCACTCAATATGCAAATATGCTCTAGAAAGCTCTAGGAAAGCCAGACATTATTGTGCCCATTGGACAAAAGATGTAGAAACTAAAGCCCAGAGAAGGCAAGCATCTTGCCCTGGGTGACTTGCCTTGACAGCTCCAGATTGAATGGTGTCTGCACTGAGGCACACATCATGCCAAGCCAGCACAGGCATGGGGGTCCCATTGTCCTGCCCCATCTTTAAGAGCTGCTTTAGAGGCCACCTCCTCCAGGTAGTCTTTCAAGAGTACTCCATGGTACTCCTGGAATCAGCTTTAGACATTTTTTTGTTTTTTTTTTTTCTTTTTTTTGAGATGGAGTTTCACTCTTACTGCCCTGGCTGGAGTGCAGTGGAATGATCTCAGCTCACTGCAACCTCTGCCTCCCAGTTTCAAGTGATTCTCCTGCCTTAGTCTCCACAGTAGCTGAGATTACAGGTGCCTGCCACTGTGCCTGGCTAATTTTTTCTATTTTTAGTAGAGACAGTTTTTCACCATGTTGGCCAGGCTGGTCTCGAATTCCTGACCTCAGGCAATCCACCTGCCTTGGCCTCCCAAAGTGCTGGGATTACAGGCATGAGCCACCGCACCCGGCCTCGTGGCATCAGTTCAACAGAGAAACTGAAAGCTCTGAAAGGGCGGGAACAGTCTGTCCTCCATCCCGGCCCTGCTAACTGCCCAGCCTCACCTTTCTGAGCAAAACCAAACAAAGTGAGAAGCCTCTTATTTTGACCCTTTTCTATGCCAACCCTTAAGACTGGCCGTGTTTTGCCCAGGGACCTGGATCCAGGGGTTACACGACCAGTGCTGGCAACTGAATGGCATGACAGAGGAAGACCAGGCAGGAAAACACCTTCTGCCGAGATGGGGGAGTGACAACCCAGAGAAGCTGCCTCAGGAGGACGACTCATTGAAGGAATTTTCCATGCATTAGTTAATTCACATGTGCCGGGAATGTTTTGAGTTAGAGGACAATGCTTTTTTCCTCCTAGAATTTCCCTCCTTTTCAATTCACTCCATTGGAGCAGGTGGTTAGCCAGTACTCACTGCCCCAAGGGAGGGGTGCAGCTGGAAGTCTGCTATACTTTGGTTAAGTTTCAAAGGAAAAAGGGGTTCATAATGCAGACAAAATGGTTTGGTTGGAAACAGAGGAGAAAGAAATGAAGGTGGTGAGAGGAGAGAGGTCAGAGGTTCTAGGAGAGCGCTGTGCCTACTTAAAACGTCGGCAGACGGACCAAGAGACACATGGTAAACCGAGGCAGCCAATTCCCTGACCCTGCGTCTGGCATGGAGGCCTCAGAAAGCCCCAGGGCCAGGATGCCCATGCTGACATATCTGGCAACAAATGACTTGATGAGCAGCTGATACCACACACACACGCGCACATATACCCTGGGGTGTTTAGTCAGGTCCTAGTAGGTGGGGAAATGTCAGAAAATCACTGACAGGATTCGGACTTCGCATAAAAATTAAAGGGAAAGGAAATATAATTATCTTTTTTTTTTTCACGTTCCTGGGGAGTTCAGAGAATGTTTTTTAAAGAGCATCATACAGTTATTTATATATACAAATTATTAATGTGGGGAAGGGGCAAGGGGCATGCATTGCAGAAGGGGCGCACACAGGGATCAGGGAGGGGCGGGGTAGCACAGAATGCTATGCAAAACAGCCACATCTAACAGATGAAACAATCACACCAATGGGGCGGGGGAGGGGTGTTAGCCACTGGGATTGGACATGCAGAAGGAGAAAAGCAGGGGGGACAAGGAAGAGAAACCTGGTCCAAGATTCTGTGCGCTTTCTGTCCCTACCCTCACCTCCTCCCCACCTCTGAACACCACACCAGGCCTTGGCCTTCTGTCTGTCTCTCCCTCCCTACTCTCTGTGTCCAGTTTCAGAGGCCTTGCAACTGAGCAGCACCCTCTTGGCTCCGGGTGGCAGGCCAAGGGCAGGGCGTGGGGAGTGTGGCAGGTGCTCTAAGGCCCCAAGTAGGAGCCATGGTGCTGTCTTGATCACAGGTTCTACCGTGGCTTGCCGCTTTCCTTCTTCAGGTGACTGCAGCAGTCCTCCTGGGCAGGCAGCGGCATACTGTGCAGTGGGTGATGGGTATGCAGCCACTGCTGCTGTTCCAGCGCCAAGCGCTGCAGCTCAGCCGACTATGCGTGTATGGCCTTCAGCTGATGAGCTGCTGACATTGGGGCAGAAAGGGAGGCCGGTAGGTCCTGGTAAAGGGCAGCAAAGAACTGGTGACAAAGAACTTCGTTCTTGTGCAGAGGGTGAGGAAAAAGGGGGTTAGGGAGAATCCCAGCTGGGTAGGGGATCCAGGTAAGGGGAGACCCTGAGGCCAGGGGGTCAATGAGAGGGTGCACAGAGGCAGAAGCTGCATGGATAGCATCTTGCTGGTGCAAGCACAGGTGTGAGTGGATGTGGGAGTGCTGGTGGTGATAGGGAGTCACATTGAGCATCTGCAGCTGAGCCAGAGGGTCATTGCCCAGGGCTGCCACCCTTTCTGGATGCTGCCTCTCAGTGCCAGCCACTCAGCATAGAACACGTCAGGCCGCAGGGCTGGCCCATTGCCAGTGCTAGACGTTCTGGCTCCAGGGCCCCAGGCTTGAATGAAAAGGGAAAGGGTGCAAGCCAGGTGGGCCAGGGTGCAGAGCCAGGCCCCCATGTCAGGGAAAGGGATCCAAGCCCAGCCCAGTGACCCCATGTAGGGGTTCCAGCTCACTACACTTCACCTCGAAGCCAGGCTTGAGACAGTCATGGAGGTCTCGTTCACGGGCTTCCCGTTCCCTCTCCCAGGCAGCTGTACAGGGCCGGGACGCTGTAACCCAGGAGCCCCGGGTCCCCTGCCCCCACGGTCACGTAGAATTGATGGTTGTGATTGTCAGGACACGACATGAGGCCGGGCATATTCACTGAGAGTGCGCAGGGCTGGAGTGTCAGGACCCAGGTGGGGGGGGCACTGTAGCCACCGCACTGCCCAGTTCAAACGGAGGGCGATGGGGCACTGGGCCCAGAGAGGCATTCCATCCAAGCACAACCCTCCTGAGCCAACTTCAGGCTGCGTTCGAGCTTACGCTCCTTCTCAAGCTCATGCTCCTTCTCGCGTTCCTGCTCGTGCTCCTTTTCTTCGCGCTCGCTGCTTGGCCTCGCCGCCACACCTTCTCTACCAGATCTGTCTGCTTCTTGGCCAGCTTGGAGCCCTCCAGCTGCATGAAGTTCCTATGCGCGCATGAGTTGAAGCCGCGATCCCGGGGTTTGTTAAACCTGGCATACTCACTGGCATGGCTGGGCACATCTTCCACCTTGGGAGGGGGTGAGGGGCTGCGGGCTGGGAGCACTGGGCTCTTGGAGGTCTCATCTCCTCAGGCGGCTCCTGTTTGACCTGCGTGGCACTCAGGGGAGGCCCTGAGGCACCGCAGGTGGTGGTGGCAGAGATGGCAGGCCTGAGGCCCCACAGGTGGCAGGGGTCCCACGGTGGGTGAGCCCAGCCTGAATTGAAGGTCCCTGGCCTGTAGGTGGCAAGCTGCCTTGACAGCCCAGTGGGGTCCCTGTTCGGGAGGAGGGTGGCAACCTAGGCTTGTATCCGGGTGGGGTGGCTGTCTTGTAGGCCCATGGGGACGGGGCTCTCTTTCCAAACGGTGGGGGCCCATGTGGGAAGGCTATGTTGTAGCCTGCAGCCGAGGAAGCCACAGTGGCAATGACCGTGGAAAGGGTAGCTGAAGAGGTGGTGACTGTAGGCACCGGTGGGAAGGGGTAGGGTGCCCCTTGAGGGCCTGGGAAGGGGAGGGGTGTGAACATATAGGACCCTTGAGAAGTGGAAGAGGAAGAGTTGGAAAAGGAAGAGACTGGAGGGCCATTGGGGCCTGCTTGGCTGTAGGATACCTGGCTGTGAGGTGGGGGCAGGTGTGCTGGCCCTGGTGGGTCGGGCCTCAGAGACCCCAGGGAGGGAGACATGGCATAAGGGTGTGCGTGGTGGGAGCTACCGCCCTCCAGGGGGTGGGAAAATGCTCCAGGAGGAGGAACCCGGGGCTTCCGTGCTGCTGGTGCTGCCGTTGCTGTTGCTGCTGGTGGTTATGCTGATGTGTTGAGGCTGGTGGGTGGGCAGTGGACTGGGCCCTAGTAGAGGGAGGGAGGGGCCTGGATGGGCATTGTTGTTGGCTAACAGGCGGCATAGGAAGGAGGTGGTGGGGGACCCTGGCTCCACACAGCCTGGGATGGGAGAGAAGGCTGAGTATGCTTAGGGTGCTGAATGGAGACAGACAGGCTTGTTGGGGGAGGGAAAGAGTGGGGGTACCTGGGCAATGCCTGGGAAGTTGGTACGGGGAGGCAGAGGAAGAGAAGGAAGAACTGGAAGAGGAGGCTGCTGCACAACTACTACTAGAAGATGAAAAAGAAAACCTCATGCTGGGGGCTGGGGCAGAAGAGGAAGCAGGAGGCAGAGAGTGGGGTGAAGGAGACAGAGTCGGGCCCTTCTCTGGGCCAAGAGGAAGTCCACCCATACCCTGCCCCATGGCATGGGGAGAGGGCAGATGCCCAGGTAATGGGTTGGGCCCCCAGGCCACAGGGAGAGGCTGATGCATTGTTGAGGGGTCTCAGGGCAGGTGGGGGAGGCAAGCTCGGGGTCACATGGGGGAAGCTGGCTGGCGGAGCAGAAGGTAGGTTCCCACCACCCACTGGAGTGTTAGATGGCTTTGTTGGGGGAGCACTCCCACTGTATCTCCTCTTGTGGAAGGGTCATGACCAGCACTGCCACCAGCACCAATGCCACCTTTGTCACATCATGATCCGTATCACTATCACTGTCGATGTCACCACGTGTCACAAATGCTATCAGTGTTGCCATTACTACCGCTTCACTAAAATTGCCACTGGCTCCAGCATCCTGGAAACCCTGGAGGCTCTTTCTAGCACCCTTGTCTGGCCAGCTCAGCTATGCCTCAAGCTTCCTACAGGCACAACTCCAGGGCAGGGGAGGGGAGGGGAGGGGAAGGAGGGGAAGGAAAGGAGGAGTGGGGAGGGGGAGGTTGGGAGGGAAGGGGAGAGGAGGGGAGTGGTGTCGGACCTGGAGCGGGGCCAGCCAAGTCACCCTAAGGCTTTGAGCTGGGGCGGGGTCCTTTCACTCTGAGTAAACTCCCAGCACCTTCTCATCTCAGTTCCAACAGCAAAGCAAGCGGCACCCCAAGGAGCCTGGCCCACGTCTCTCCCAGTTTCTTCCCCACATGCCCTCTTGAGTCCCTTCCTTGGGACTTCCACTACTGGTCCCTGAGGGTCTCTCCCTGGAATCCCCACCCGCTTTGGGATGCTGACCCTCCTCTTCCCCTATTTAACCCGTAGAACCCCAGATCTGAGCAGGACTCAGAGCCCTACGCTCCACTGTAATGCGTGGAACCCAGAGCCGCCCAGTGGCAACACCTAATAGTAAGCGCTTAGGTTTCACATTTTCTCAAGGAATCTCTTAATTCTTACAACAGCCCTGTGTTGTGGGTAAGGCAGAAATCCCCCACTGATACATGGGGAAACTGAGACCCAGAGAGAGGAAGTGTCCCATTCCAGTTTCTCAAGGGTCAAGGTGGAGTCAGTACTGGAACCCGGGCTCCTGGTGCATGTACCTCTGAGCTCTGTCTGGTCAGCCCCGCCCACCACAACATCCACAGACACCACGGTCACAGCAGCCCCGGTCCCTGAACCATGACCTAACCTTCCAAGCCCGGAAGGCCCCATCATCCCCTCAACCTCAATGGGCCCCAAGCAGACACTTGCTATGTGCAAAAGACCTCAATGAGTACGCAAGCATCGACTGAATCTGTGTGACATCCCAGGCTTCCATGTGAATGCAATAGGGCAGGGCCTGCCCTCCCGGAACCCACGGTGCGGTGGATACCGAGTCAGCACATGGGGACCTCTGGGACATCCTAGGGTTCTTCCTCCACCTTTGGCTTTGCCTTAAAGGCAGCCCTGGCCATCTACACTCCTGGTTTCCCCCTCACCTGCCCAGATTCAAACCTCAGGACCAGCTTTGCCTTGGGCTCTGGAGCAGTGGGTCCCAACACAGGGGTCTTCATATGGAATGAAGCTAAGTTGAGACCCAGACCCACCCATAGGGAGCTTTGTGAAGACAAGCCTTTCATCTGCTCCACGCCTCCCAGAGAAAGACGTGCCTTGGAGGACACAATCTCATTGCTGGGCCCTGCCCTGCAAGGCTCCCAGCCCAGACACACGCACCCCTCCCAACCAGAAGCCAACTCCTCTGCCGCCTCCTGGACACTGGCCCCTACCCTCGGGGCAGCGGCTCCCAGGCCCAGGCGTCAGGGAGGGAGGGACCGAGAGCAGACACAAGCCACATTGTGCCATCTTCTCATCTGCACCATCCCATCTGCCAAATATAGGGTGCCCATGGTCCCTGCCTGCCAGAGGATGGATGGCAAAGTGCTTTGAAGAGGAGGAAGAGGGAAATAAAAAACCACACACACTTGGAAGCAAAAAAATTACCGAGGAACACAGCCCCTCTCTCCTCGCCCTTTGTGTCACCCCCATTAATCCACCATTTTTCACACCGGAACACCCCTGGCCACCTGCCTTAGAACCCTCTCCCAGTCTGACAATGCCCCCAACCCAGGATCTGAAAGGAAACCGATCATGAAAACCACCAGACTCTGTTCCCCAGCCGCGGAGAAACTGCCAGTGCTAGGAACCAGAGACAAGCCTTTGGCTTCCATGTGCCTCCTTTCTGTCCCCTGGGGAGGAAAGAGCACATCCCTCATCCCAGACAGAAGCTCAGATGCAAGAGGGGCCAGAGGACCAGGCAGGCGGCTGGGGAGAGACGAAGCTGCTCAGGCTAGGACATGGCTAGGGTGGGCTGCCTGGGGTGCAAGTGGGAGACCTCCTCTCACAACCCACCCCCAAGAGAGCAGGCAGCCCAGAGGTCCAGCAGGTCACAGACTCCCCCACCACAAGGCCACACCGATGGCATAAACAAGATCGTCACACATGCATACACACAGACATGAGCACACACAGATATAGAAGGCCACAGGCACACACAGGCAGCTGCTCAGACACAGAGTGCTTGGGTGTCCACACGCATACACCTCACACATAGTCACACAGACTGGCAGTCACAGCCACATACACATGCCTGCACCCACAGGCAGAGGCTCAGACACGCGATCGCACACACATAGGCGGGAACCTGCAGACACATACACACACATTCAACTGCAGTCACGCAACCTCGTGCTCCCACCTGCCCACAGGCAACCGGCGCAGACTCCGGGATTTTCCTTCCTTGGGTGCCCGGGGACAGTGGGGAAGGCTTACGGTCTCTGATGTCCCCACCAGGATCCTGCATCTCAACTTACCAGCGCATCCGCAGACCCAGCTCTCAGGCACAGCCCGAGCTCCTCTGTCCCCACAGCCACCAATGCACTCAACAAGACTTCACTTCTAAGTTCTCTCCCATCGTTCCACCACCCTCCCACCTGTCACCCACCATCCGAAGCCCCCAAAGGAGACACTGTGCTTCTGGCCAAACATGGCTGTGGCTGCAGAACCCTAGGTCCCAGTGATGTCCCCAGGGCTGTCCACAAGAGGGCCGTGGCACAGCGGGGTGTCCAGCGTGGCACCTCCCTCTTCACCTGCCCCCAACCTGAGCTTCCTGTGGGTGAGGCTGCAGGGCTGGGAGGTCTGTCCTGCATTCCAGAAGGCATCAAGATAGGCCGAAAACGTTGTGGAGGGCAGCTTCCCCACACCCAGAGAAACCCACAGCGCTAGAAATGGCTCAGCTGGCAGACTGCTCCACAGCCCCTGTTAGCAGCCCGGCCCACACAGCCCCAGCTTCCTGGAACCCAAAGGCACCCCAGGGATTCCCACAGCCACGCCTAGAATGACAGAAAAATCCAGCTGGAAGCCTTGGGCACCTGAGCACTGAGGCCCTTCACACCCACTCCCAAGGGCTGCCTGAGACAGGAACCTTTGTCCGTCTGCTCCGCTATGGCTTGGCACATGCCAGAAACCAGCTACACACGTCATTCCACTAGCACACATGGATGTAAGTATACATGCACACTTGTGGGCACAGGGACACATGGGATGCACACACGGGCACATACATGCACAGGATACCCAGGTACACACAGATACCTGCATGCGGACATACCTATCATTAGACAACTGCATACACCTGAGCACAGCACTGCATACTCGTGCACAAATGCGCACTCACATGTGACTGCAGATAGGCATCAATAGAGACACTTGCACACACTGCTCATACACTGACAAATCCCCACTGGACACATGCACAGAATGAGACACGTGCTCACAGGCACTCATCAGCACACTCAGACTGCATGCAAGGGGCATTCGCATGCACACACACACACACGGAACATACCTCTACCTGTCAGCCCCCTCGAGTGTCTACACAGAGGTCAGAGCAGCGCCATGCTTCACACTGGCAGTGTTGGGGGGCTGGGTGGTACCCATGTGCGGGTGTATTTGTCTTCCCAGCTGAACCGCAGGGCTCGTCCTCACCTCTGCATGCTCAGGTGCTAGTCCTCATGCCACAGGGCTGGTTTGTTCTGTCTCATACCACAGGGTTAGCGCTCATCCCTGCATGCACTGGTGCTGGCCACGCATAGTACACAGCAGGCACTTACTAATGGCAGCCTCTCAAAGGGATGTGGCACGTACACTACCACAGACACTAGGGTGGGTGGGCACAGACAGGGACCCAGGCCCTGCCTATTCCCAAGCAGTAGAGAAAGGGAAAAAACAGCCTAGCTGGTGCCATTGGCCTCTCCCACCAACCCTCCCCGGAGTTTCCTCTCTGGGGCCTGCGGCCACTTTGAAGGTACCAGACTGTGCTGAGGTGTCAGGGGCCAACCCCAGGCTGTGGATCAAGGGCACAAGGATTTCTATTTTCTTGACTCCTTCACACCAGGGGACACCACATGGGCCTCAAGCCCCTGGGATTATAGGCGTGGGAGCAGCTTCAGGGTCCTGGGCCAACGCAGGGCTGGGGGCTGACTCTCTTCCTCCAAGGCAGCTAGCCCCGAGCAGGAGCCTGGAGGCTTCCCCCCACCCTCACTTCTGCCCCAGGAAAGTTAGGATTGTGGGGTTCATGCTCGAGCGTGGCTTCAGGCTGCTGGCTTCCCACCGGATGGCCAGAGTGCCCCAAGTGCCTCTCCCCACAGTGGCACCCACCCACAGCCAGGAAGTGCTCAACGGGTACCGTGGACACCTTGGGTCCTGCCTGCCCTGCCTCCAGCTGGCCTCCTTCTGAGAAGAACACCTCTGCACTCAATCTGCCTCCAGGGTCAGAAGTGGGCACCTGACCAGGCCTGGCCAACCAGGGTGTCTGCTCCTAGCTGCGGGGACTGGTTCAGGAGACCTTAGTGAACCCAACAAGATACCATCCCAGGAGGCTTCCCCTGCTAAAAAGCACGAGATGAAAGCCTGGGGCTGTGGAGTGTGCAGGAAAATGAAACCTCCCTGCAGGAAAGCAGGGAAGAGAAGAGAACTGACAGAGACAGGGAAAGAGAAGAAAGACCATATGGTTTTTTGTTTGTTTGTTTTTTGGGAAGAGTCTCTCTCTGTCACCCAGGCTGGAGTGCAGTGGCACCATCTCAGCTCACTGCAACTTCCATCTTTTAGGTTCAAGCGATTCTCCTGCCTCAGCCTCCCAAGTAGCTGGGATTACAGGTACCCAGCACCACGCCCAGCTAATTTTTGTATTTTTTGTAGAGATGGGGTTTCAACAAGTTGGCCAGGCTGGTCTTGAACTCCTGACCTCAGGTGATCCACCTGTCTCAGCAGGTGCACTGGTGCTGGCCACGCCTAGTACACAGCAAACACGCCTAGTACACTAGCACTTTGTAATCCCAAAGTGCTGGGATTACAGCCGTGAGCCCCCACACCCAGCCAAAAGATGGAGTTTTAAGGACATCATCTGAGCTCCAGGATCTAGCTGTGCTAGGAGCCAGGTAACCCTGGGTACAGGACAGTCAGCAGTATGTCTCTTTATTCCTAACGCCAGTATGAGTTGGATTTCTTTCATTCTCCATTGAGAAAATCCCAACTAAAGAAACGAGCTTGACAAGCGAAAGAAAGTGGGAATGGTCAGCCCACTTGGCTGCTCAGCAAGCTCCCACTGCTGACAGCAACACCCGCTGTAGTCCAAGGACCATGCTGGGTGCAGAAAACACCAGGGTGAGCCAGACACAGCCACAGCCTCAGCTGGGAGGTGCTGGGGTAGGGGGTGTAGCATGGGTTGCAAAAATTCCTGTTGCAACCTACTTACTTTTTAAAAAATAAATTAGAGGGAGTTAATGACAGGTCCATCTTTGGAGTACACTGTGATGCGCTTTCATGCATGACAGAGAAGTGGGGTGACAGTCACATCACACTTGGCACATCCACCACCTACACTGACCACATATGAATGGTGGCCATCGCTTGTGTTCTACAGAAAGGCAAAGGTGACAGATGCTCTCATCTGGGGCCTCCCAGTCTATGGAGATATCCAGGTAAATGCCCAGACATGAACATCTGGACCAAGTGTTCCCAGAGCCTGGAGAGACTTGGGCCCGGGACCGGACATCTGAATGGCAGACTAGAGACGAGGGAAGGGGTGCATTTCAAGGTCTCCGCTGCTGCCACTCTGAGGCTGGTTTCTCCCACCTGGGGTTGTGCTCCTTGACAGCCACAACCACCGATTCAGACACCTGGCCAAGGAGCAGGACTGGCCCAGCTGCCCCAGCAGGCAGGGGTGCAGAACCCACAGCAGCCTGGACTTCTTTGATGCCACTGGATCCAGGAATATTGGAGAAACCAGAAGGGTCCACCGCCCCACGCACCCTCACAGTGAGGGCTGGAAAGAGGGAAGGGACTCTCCCAGATGGCTTTTCATGGCACTTCATGAGCCCTGCGGGGGGTGAAAGCCATCCTAGGGCCTTTCCCACCCTTCTTCCTCTCCTTCCTTGGGGCCCAGTGACCTCGGGCAAGTTACCTAACCTCTCCAGGCCTCGGCTTTCTCTTCTATGATTTGGGGAGGCTGCTACCCACTCACGAGGTTATCAGCGAACGGAAACACTCAGCACAGAACTTGAACGCCGCCAAGGCGGCTGCTATCATTACTGCCGAGGGTGATTTCTGCCCCTGCTTCAGTCCCGCTCAGCTTCCTGACCCTCCTGCTCTGACCCCTTGGTTCCTCTCCCATGTGCGGAGCACAGCAAGGGGACTGCAGGCTCCCTGGAAAGGATTGTGACTCAAGAGAAAAAGGAAGCGGCCGGGTGTGGTGGCTCACGCCTGTAATCCCAGCACTTTGGGAGGCCGAGGCAGGCAGATCACCTGAGGTCAGGAGTTGGAGACCAGCCTGGCCAACATAGCGAAATTTTCTCTACTAAAGATACAAAAATTAGCTGGGTGTGGTGGTGGGTACCTGTAATCCCAGCTCCTTGGGAAGTTGAGGCAGGAGAATCATTTGAACCTGGGAGGTAGAGGCTGCAGTGAGCCAAGACAGTGACATTGCACTCAAGCCTGGGCAACAAAAGCAAAAGTCTGTCTCAAAGAAAAGAAAAAGAAAAGGGAAGCACTCTGTGAGGCCGGCCAAGCCCTCCTGGCCCCACCCACCACAGCCCAGGTTCCTCCCACAGCTCCACTGACTCAGCAGCCAGGCAGCACTGCAGTGATGAGAGGAGGATGAGCTGTGGGCACAGGAGAGCTAGGGCAGCACCTGCATCTGCGAGTCTCCAGTGGGCCAGCACGGACACAACCACTTAGCTTTTCAGCCTCACAAACCCCTCTGAGAAGGTGCCCTATTATCCCATTTTACAGATAGGAACACTGAGCCTCAGGGAAGTGAAGGAATCCAACCAAATTTACCCAGCTTGATGATTATTGGTCCCACTAATTCTGGAACCTACAGAAATACACAGTTCATCAGTGTCCATGTCACAGAAAGGAAGTGAGGTGCTAAAGCAAAGTTCAGCTCATCACAGGGGAGAGAATAATGAAGAGGGAAAGAGCAAGTACCCAGGTCCCCCCAATGCCTGGCTGGAAGGGCTCCTTCTCTCTGAGACTCAGAACGTTTCCCAGAGCCTGCTGTGGGTCACAGGTCACAAGGGCTGTAGGTGTTCCTGGGGTGCCAGCCTAGGGGCAAGTCCCAGCCAGAGTGCCAACCCTAGGACAGAGCTCCAGGAAACCCACCCAGTTTGATGAACTGTTTTTTCTTCTTTTTTAGAGACAGAGTCTTGATCTGTCATCCAGGCTGAAGTGGCACGATCTCTGCTCACTGCAACCTCCAATTCCCAGGTTCAAGTGATTCTCCTACCTCAGCCTCCAGAGTAGCTGGGATTACAAGCACTCACCACCAGACCTGGCTAATTTTTGTATTTTTAGTAGAGACAGGGTTTCAACAGGTTGGCTAGGCTGGTCTCGAACTCCTGACCTCAAGTGATCTGCCCGCCTCAGCCTCCCAAAGTGCTGGGATTACAGAAGTGAGTCACAGTGCCCGGCCTCTATGGGCTTTTGAGGCAGGTAGAGCCAAGAAAGCTGGCTGGACTTGGAGGAGGCGGCAGTTCAGGCTCCTGTCAGCAGCAGCCCCTCCACTGTGTTCCCCTGGGCAGGACAGGAGGAAGGGACAATGTAGTTTCCTCTGTTTGGGCAGCTCAGGCCTCACAGCCACCAGAGAGAGCTGAAGATGAGACAAGCTCCTTTCCCAGGCAGGAGGATAAGGTAGTTACAAGAAGCTCAGAAAACAGATGTCTTGAGAGCAGCAGGCGCTAGGTGGTCCGACCCAGATCCTTCCCGCTCCAGACAGTACCCATCCGGCCCCAGTACTAATCCCCTGGAGCTCAGCTCTCATCTCAGCTCCACCTCTAAGTCACTGGGGGCAGGCCACCTACTCTTTTGAGGCTTCAGTCTACTATTCTTCCAAGGGGAGACTTAGATTGGTTTCTGTTTCCTTCATAAATCACATGAAGATAAAGGATGACGGAGAGGCCGGGGGTGGTGGCTCACGTCTGGAATCCCAACATTTTCGGATGCCAAGGCAGGAGGATCACCTGAGGTCAGGAGTTCGAGACCAGCCTGGAAGACATGGAAACCCTGTCTTCCACTAAAAACTACAAAAATTAGCCTGGTGTGGTGGCAGGTGCCTGCAAATGCCAGTTACTCAGGAGGCTGCAGATGGACAACAGCCTGAATCTGGGAGGCAGAAGTTGCAGTAAGCAGAGATCGTGCCACTGCACTCCAGCCTGGGCGACAGAGTGAGGCTCTATTTCAAAAAATAAAAAAATAATAAAACTTAAAAAAAAGAAAGGCTTGGACGCTGGGGGCTGTCTGAAGGCGCTTCTCACTAAAGGAGCTCACAAAGCCAACTCTTCACCCACACCTATGCAGCTGGGTCACTCCAGCCCTCCCCTACTAAGGTAGGGCACCTGGCACCTCACAGGACAGGCCACAAGGCGGGCATTCACGCTCTATGCGGGCAAGCTTGGGTGGTGCGAGGATGAAAGGGAGCATCTTTCTTGGGCTTGTATCTAGGATGACACAGCCATGTTGCCCTCTGGCAAAAGGGGTCGAGGGAAGGGGGAAATCTTCCTTGTTGGAACAGATAAGCAACCACCACCTGGTGTCAGAACACACGGATTCCAGCCCCAGTTCTGACATTAAGTGTAGCTGCGGGGAAACTGCTTAAACTTCCTCCAGCTCAGGTTTTTCATCTGTGAAGAGTAACTTCAGACAGGGCGCGGTAGCTCATGCCTGTAATCCCAGCACTCTGGGAGGCTGAGGCAGGCGGATCACGAGGTCGGGAGTTCAAAACCTGCCTGACCAACATGGCGAAATCCCGTCGCTACTAAAAATACAAAAGTTAACTGGACATGGTGGTGGGCACCTCTAATCCCAGCTACTTGGGAGGCTGACGCTGAAGAATTGCTTGAACCCAGGAAGTGGAGGTTGCAGTGAGCCGAGATCATACCATTGCACTGTCTAGCCTGGTCGACAAGAGCAAAACTCTGTCTCAAAAAAATAAAAATAAAAAAACCAGGCACGGTGGCTCATGCCTGTAATCCCAACATTTTGGGAAGCTGAGGCGGGTAGATTGCCTGAGGTCAGGAGTTCGAGACCAGCCTGGCTAACATGGTACAACCCGGTCTCTACTAAAAATGCAAAAATTAGCCAGGCGCGGTGGTGGGCGCCTGTAATCCCACCTACTCAGGAGGCTGAGGCAGATGCAGGAGAATCGCTTGAACCCAGAAGGCAGAGGTTGCAGTGAGCTGAGATTGCACCACTTCACTCCAGCTTGGGCAATAGAGCAAGACTCGGTCTCCAAAAAAAAGTGTCATACTTTTTATTTCTTTTCATGCTTACCATACCATGGTCTCCCTCCTGGCGAGTAACTGAAGCCTCAGAGAGGTTAAGAGACTTGTCCAAGGTCACAGAGTTGGAAGCTGACAGCGGAATTCAAAACCAGAGCTTCCTTTGAGCCCTTCTGCCATTCCTTCAGGGAAGGCTCACAGCAGAGCAGGCAATAAATGAGGGCTGCCGTAGATGGAAGATACTGCCAGGCTGGGCTCAAGCAAACCCCCAGATTTTTCCCAGGCCCCCTCCCAACGCCCTGCTTAGGAGCAGCCCCAACCTGGGCCACAAGGAGCAAACCCTGAGATTCCTCCTCGAGGCTAGCAAGCGAGGCAGGGGGCTGATGCCTTAGGCAGATAAACAGTGACTCAGGTGGAAGCAGGAGGCAGGGATGGGGAGAGGCGGACAGCTCACTCAGCTCAAACACAGCATGTTCAGGGTTCACTATCCTGATTTTCCCTGGATAAAGATGGGGGTCCTGGTGGGGTTCATCCCAGCCCCAGGCCCAGAGAAATTCTGCCCGAGACCCAGCCTCGTAGTTATCTCCATTAGCAACACTTGTCCCGGACCCCTTGAAGGGAGCCGGGCTGACCTAGAATGAGATAATAAACTGGGACAGAAAAGGCCTTTTCCATTCAAGTTCCCCTTTCCCTCCTCATTACAGGCCTCACCCTCAGCAGGGCTCTGCACAGTAAGATGCCTCTGTATTACATGACAGCGGATAGGGATCTGGGGATAGATCCTGTCATTTGGGGAGACCCAAGCCTCACCTGTGGCCAGGGGATCAGTGGGCAAAAGTGTAGCTCCTGCTAAAAGAATAAACTGCTGGCCAGGCCTGGAAGCTCACGCCTGTAATCCCAGCACTTTGGGAGGCCAACGCAGGCAATTACTTGAAGTCAGGAGTTCAAGACCAGCTTGGCCAATATGGCAAAACCACGTCTCTACGAAAAATATACAAATTAGACAGGGGTGGTGGTGGGCGCCTGTAATCCCAGCTACTTGGGAGGCTGAGGTGGGAGAATCGCTTGAACTCAGGAGGCAGAGGTTGTGGTGAGCCAAGATCGCGCCATTGCACTCCAGCCTGGGTGACACAGTGAGACTCCATGGCTAAATAAAATAAAATAAAATAAAATAAAATAAAAAGTGAAATAGCTTCCACCTGGCTCTCTTTCTGGGCATGCTTGTCCCTTAGCTCAGCCACCATGCTGGGAGGAAGCCCAATCTAGCAGGTGGAGACAGCATATAGAGACGCCCATGTGCAGAGGAACGGACTCAAAGCCAACAGCCAGCAACGAATGCCAGATGTGTGACAACTTAGCCTTCAAATGACTTCAGCCCCCAGACTTTGAACCACTCCAGACAATGCTGAGTGGAGAAGCGTTATTCCCACTGAACCCTGCCCACGTTGCAGATTCATGGGCAAAATCAATGTCACCATTGTTTTAAGCCGTAGGCTTTTGGTGGTTTATTAAGCAGCATTAGATAACCAGAACACTAGCAGGGCCAGAATTTGAACCAAGCAAGCTGGCTCCAGAGCCTGAGCTCCTGCCACTCTGCAATGGTCCCTGCTGTATGACAGACAGTACAGAGGAGGAATTTCAACCTTAGCTCTGGAGTCAGACTTCTCTTCATTCATCAATCCATTCATTCATCAAATGTTTATTGTATCCCTACTGTGTTCCAAGCTGTCTGCTAATCCTAAAAATATTTTAGTGAGCAAGACAGATCCCTGCTCTAGGTGGGGAAGAGGCGGTTAGGAAGTAGAGGGTAACAGAGGACTACCTTTATGCGGGGTATTCACAATTGAGTGATCTGATCCAAATGGGACCAGATGACTAGGGAATGCTATGTAGAGGGGGTGATGTGGGATGGCCTTTCTGAGAGGGAGAATGCCAAGATGACATGGACACGGCTTTGTGAAGAGTGGAGGGAACAGCAGAGGAACAGGTTTGGGTTCAGAATCTGGCTCCTTCACTTATTAGCTGTGTGACCTTGTAGAAGTAACCCAGTTTCTCTGAGCCTATAGGTCCTCATAAAATGTGAAAACTTCCTCATAAAATGGTGATGCTTTATTTTTATTTTTTTATTTTTTGAGAGGGAGTCTTTCTCTGTCACCCAGGCTGGAGTGCAACACGATTTTCTCGGCTCACCGCAATCTCTGCTTTCCGGGTTCAAGCGATTCTCCTGCCTCAGCCTCCCGAGTAGCTGGGATTACAAGTGCACATGACCATGCCAAGCTAATTTTTAGTATTTTTAGTAGAGATGAGGTTTCACCATGTTGGCCAGGCTGGTCTCGAACTCCTGACCTCACGTGATCTGCCCACCTCAGTCTCCCAAAATGCTGCGACTACAGGCATGAGCCACTATGTCTGGCCAGGGATGCTTTTCGAACCCACCTGATCGGACTACTATCCCCTGAAATGGGATTGTTCTGAGGAGCCAATGAGCTGATTACATGTACAAGTGTGTAGTCCAGGGCCTGGTGCAGGAAGAGTTCCATAAATACCAATGATTATGATGAGATTAATTATCCTAAGGCCAAGGTCCCCCAGTGGATGCACAGAGCCCCAGAGATCACTCTGCTCCCCATCAGAAACTGCCATCCAAGGCTACTGGGAAGAGAATAAGAACAGCTAAGTAAGGGAGACTTCTCACAGCTGCACTGGTGCCCAAGACGCTGAGGGCGGATCAGGTGGAGGCAGGCAGGAAAACACACTTCTCTGCAGCATGGTGACACACACGCCACTTCTGCCCACCCCCTGCAGCCATCCCTGACTCATCTCCTCAACCCTGAGCTTGAGCCCATCACCCTCAGCTCAGACTCGGGAGGATGGGGTTGGAGGCTGGATATGCCGTCCCTCTTCAGGCCCTGCCCAGAAGGCAGTGGGCACCCACACAGCCAGATGGGGAGAAGCAACTTCCTCAGGCAGAGGAAGGAACAGGGTAAGGAAGCCTGGAGAGAGGGCAGAACAGGGCATGGCAGAAGACACAAAAGAACCTCAGTGGAGGCACCTGAAGTATCACCTGCCATCCAGATGGGCACACTCTCAAGAACCCTGAAGAGCACTCAGTAGGTGGCTGGCACACATATCCAGAGAAAAGTACCCATGAACAAGCTAGAGCACCCAACAGTGCACACAGAGAGACGTGCTCAGGAGAACCACATGTTGCCACCCAGAGACATCCAGACACAGCAATCCAACAAGAAGCCACCCGGGGCCACGCACGCATGCCACACACAGATGTGTACACATGCACAGGCACACCTCAATGTTCCCAGCTGCCTGTCACTCCCCGTCTCTCCTCTTGCTCTTGCTCACCGCCAGCCATCTGATTGGCAGGGCCCTGATTGTGCCAAGGTCCTCCCAGGTGCCCACTCCTGCTCCCATCTGCTGATCCAGGCCTGGGAGAGGCCAGCCAGCAGCCCTAGCATGGTCCAAGGAGGAGACCAGTAATCATGGATCTGAACTAGGGAAAGGAGTGGAAACAAGCTGGCCTTGAGAGCAAGCCACAAGTCCAGAACCAGAGTGTGGGCAGGGCCAGGGGCTCAGCACAACCTTGTCTAGGGCCAATTCCCCCAAAGCAGAATCCTTGCCTTGGCATCACACCTGCCTTGGGTGACCCTGTGTCTGCTTCGGATTGTGAGCAGGTGGACAGGAATGCCCTTATAACCATCTGGAAGCCCTGAAGGATTACAACAAATAGAGAAGCAAAAACACAAAACATACCCAGAAAAGTGCAGCATGTCAGGGTGAGATCAGCCAAGAGGCAGAACTTCCTACTGGACAGGCACCAAAGCACTGAAAGAGACTGTAGTGAACCGAGATCACATCACTGCATTCCAGCACAGGCGACAGAGTGAGACACCGTCTAAAAAAAAGAAAAAAAAATACCGTGTTAACAATTAAAACACCCAGCTAAGGAAACCCAGGCTCAGAGAAGTCAGGTAATTTGCCTGAAGTCATGCAGTGTTAGACACCTCAGTGTGCTGTTCAAGCTCTCCCAGCCCCACCTCTCACGCCAACCATTTCTGCAATGACCAGATCCCTGCAGGCTCCAACCAGCATCTTACTGGTACAACGGCAGAGCGCTTCATGTCAGGCCATCCTGGGCCTTCTCGGAAGCTGCAGTGTGGAGAGCACACAGGAAACCACTAGAGCCCCACCCATGTGCAATCTGGAAGTACACACGGGAGCCAAAGTCCACGGAGCCAGACTTGTTGGCGGGGACCAGGCTAACGGATAAACGCTTTTCTGTTTCTCTCCCCAACAGAGCAGTTATCAATCTCTAAGGCTCCTCGAGAGACCGCCCAGGAGAGTGGTGGGAATAATCACATAGTTGCTTTCCCCTCCTCTCCTTCAAACCCCCCGTCCTGGCCCTTGTTTCCTGAGACCACTTCCTAAATAAGCCACGGCCTGCAAGCCTTTCTCTCAGGCTCCCATGGAGGGGAACGCAGGTGGAGGCAGACCAGCAGGTGCTGGAGCTGGGACTCACACCCAGGTCTGAGTGACAGCAGAGCCTACATGCTTAACCACTATGCGACCCTGCCACCACCCCCAATCATGCCAAGGTCCCTTTCCCTCAAGGCTCGTCATTCTGAGCCATGGTGGCTCAGCCAAAGTTGATCAGACAGGGTCATGGGAAAGAGGGTGAGAAGGGCTGCAAGCATGCCTCCAGCAGCAGGGTCCTCTTCTCTGGGACTGAGACCACCTCCCACCAATCGCCTTCTCTGGGACTGAGACCACCTCCCACCAATTGCCTCAACATGCTGAGCTGAGCAGTCCCACTTAGACCTGCCCGACACTACCCGAGCTTAGCATCTGTCTCTGCCCAGAAACATCAACCACAGGGGTCAAGAGTAGCTGCTATAGCTCTTCAGCTCCAGTCCCCGACCCCACTCCACTGTGGCAGGCCCCCTGGTCCCATCCCTCTCCAACTCCTCACCATCTGGAAAGGGAAGAGGGACCTGAGGCACCTTCTGGAAGCCTGAACAGGCAGACCCAACAGACGCCCACTCCACCTCACCCCTGGACTCAGAAAACCCAGCACCACAGCTTGGAGGTGAGCACAGAGCCTCCCCCAACTCCTGCCCAAGTCGAGAAAATGTGCCAGGACTTCCCCCTGAAAAATCACTGCCCAAGACCTCACAGGCCCTGAGTCACTCCTGGCCTCCCAGCCTCAGGCAGCTCTGCCAGCTGTTTACTCCCCACCTCGCAGCAGGAAGAACGGGGAGGGCAGTGCACCATGGGAAACTGGGGCCTATGGGGCTTGAAGGACATCCCCGGGGTCTCAACGCATGCAAAGAACCCCAGAGCCCTGGCACCTGGCTCAGGACAACTCTTATTCCCTATGGAGGCTTCTCTGATGAGAGCCACTCAACAGGGGCACATCCCAGCAAACCCCGATGGCATATCAAGTGCCCCTGAGGTTTGTTAACAAGGATGTAGGGAGAATCACAGAAAGAAATGAGGGGAAAGAAGGGTGCCCCTCAGCCAGCTACCGGGTTCAGATGCACAGTACCTGGAGCTGACAAAGCCAGAGGACAGTCTGCAGGGACTCCTGAGGTCTCCTGAACACTCGCCTGTCCTGGACTGGCACCCCCACATCCATCCAAGCCTTTGGAAAGGAGCATCAGGCTGGAAGCGGGTCCCACTCCCAAAGATCCCTCAAAGTCTCTCAGTCAGCCCTCCACCACCCTACTTCACTCCAACAAGCACAGGCTGGAGTGAAGAGTGGATGGGGTTTCAGCCCTTTCGGGAAAAACTGCAAACCTGGCCTAGCTACGGGGTCCACTGGGGCTCCTGGCTGTTTTCCTTCCACCGCCACCTGTAAACAGCCCATCATCTCTGACTTCCATCCCTGACTGCTTCCCTCACCAGACTGACAGGGGCTGAACAACTCACGCATGCACATACACCCTATGGGTGGAAGTGTGTGCAGCGCCCACCCGCGAGGGTTTCTGAAGACGGTCACTCCACCTCCCTAGCACAACCCATGATGCTGTATGGCTCTGCGGGATCGCAGTACCGGCTCATACCATCCATACCTATTGGTGTCTGTCTGTAAATACACACACATTCACACTCCACACACGGCCCGACTCTCCTTCAGTCACACCAGGAAGCACGTCTGGATCCCGGCTGGCTGCAGAATCCCAGCCCCGTGGCTGACCTTCTGTGGCATGGTGCGCAGCTGCCTCCCAGCGTAGGCGCCGCAGTGCCCGCGGTCTGCCCTCCAGCGAGCGGCAGGTGACTACTCTTCCAGGCTCGGAGCAACTGGGCGGGGAAAGCCAGAAAATCCTAGAAAAAGATCCAAAGAGTAGCAGCCTTAGAGCCTCTTCTTGTCATGCTGGTCAATGGCTGGCAGGGGCCGGTTTCAGCGAAAGCACTCACACCTAGCCTCTTCTTTTGGCCCAAGTTAGCCTGGAACTGGGGACAGGGGTGGAGCCTGAAGACACCACAGTTACTGAGCTTCCCACTCCACAGAAACCTCTGGGCCCACCCTGGCTGCGCTCCTCGGAAAGCAGGAGCAGCAGAAACTCAACCCCAGCCAGCCCGCCCCACCCATGTGTCGGTTCCCGTCCCTGATGCCTCCATCCTTAGGGCCCTGTAGCCTCGCTGTGTTTGTTACTGCGTGCCCGGGGGACCCAGGCAGTTCCCACAACACAGAGCAAAAAGGACGCGGGTCCGGGAACCACGGTGGGTCTGGGGCCCCTGCGGTGCTCAGGATTCCCGCGGAAACGCTGTGTGTCTGCCACACTTAAGCACAAACAGGAAGATGTGGCCGGCTAGAGTCCGGCATCTGGAGAGAGGAGGACCGCTCCTCTCTTGGAGGCCACCGCTGTCACTGACGCCTCCACTGCCCGCCACCAGCAGTGCAGCCCCAGAGAACGTCCCTAACTCGACCCGCCTGGGACACTGCCGCACCCAATGGCGCCTGCAACCTGCCCCCTGCCACGGGCAGCGCAGCTCGGGATAACGCCCCCAAACCGCTCCCTGCCATGGGCAGTGCAGCCACGGACAGCGCCGCCAACCAGCCCCACATCCCCCCATTCCCTTGCCCCCCGCCATGGAGAATGAGTCCTGGAATAGCACTCCCAACTAGATCACAGCCTTTAGCAGTGATGCCCCCTGCCACGGGCGGTGTAGCACCAGATAGCTCCCCTTACAAGCCCCCTGCCACCAGCGGAATAGCCCAGGATGGCGCCGCCAACAGGTCTCTCACCAGGGCAGTGTAGCCCCTGATAGCGCACCGTATGTGTCATCCACCGCCAGCAGTGCAAACCCGATAGCGCATCCAGCCCACTCCCTGCCGGGCAGTGCAGCCCCCCCCATAGCATACAACCCGCCCCCACAGCCCCGCCACTGGCCGTCCGCCCTCGATAATGTCCCATACAGGCTCCTGGCTGCAGGCAGAGCAGCCTATGCATAGCGCCCCCAACCAGTCACCAGCCATGGGCAGTGACGCCTCGGATATCACACCCAACAAGTTCCCCGCCACGGGCAATGAGGGCCCACATAGCGCCCCCAACCCGTGACCCTCCGCAACCAGCACAGCCACGGATAGAGCCCCCCAGCAAGACCCGCTGCTGCGGGAAATGATGCCTGGGATAACGCACCCAAAACTCCCCCGCCAAGATCAGCGCAACACCCAATACTGCCCCTAACACGACCCCCACCACCCGCGGCGCAGCAAACGATGGCGCCCCCAATCCCACCCCGCCTCGGGCAGTATAGCCCCAATAGTGTATCCAACCCATTCCACACGCCCCTCGACCCCCGCCGGAGGCAATGCAGCACCGGATAGCGCCCCCCACACGCCCCCCCCCCCCCCCGCCACCGGCGGTGTAGCCCAGGATAGCGCCGCCAACTCCCCTCTCGCCAGCATCCCTCTCGCCGTGGCAGTGTAGCCCCCATACTGCACCCAATTTGCCACCCACCACTGGCAGAGCCCCTCCGGAGAGTGCACCCAACCACAACCTTCCGGGCAATGCAGCACACCCCCCGCCACAACCCAAACCCATCCCTCCACCCCCGCCACTGGCATTCCGCCCCGGTAACGCCCACAACACGCTCCTGGCTGTGGGCAGTATAGGCCACGGGTAGCGCCCCCAACCAGCCCCCAGCCACGGGCAATGACGCCTCATATATCACACCCAACAAGTTCCCCGTCATGGGCACTGAGGGCCCAGATAGCGCCCCCAACCCCTGCCCCGTGGTGACGAGGGCAGCCACCGAAAGCGGCCCCCCCAACCACCCCCCCCCCCCCCCCCCGCCACTGTGGGAAATGACGCCCGGGATAACGCACCCAAACCTCCCCCGCCAAGGCCAGTGCAACTCCCAATACTGCCCCTAACATGCCCCCCACCACAGGCAGTCTAGCCCAAGATGGCGCCCCAATCCACCCTTCGCCTTGGGCAGTGTAGCTCCTGATACTGCATCCAACCAGTCCCCGCCCGCCCAGCCCCTCACTCCGCCGCCACAGGCAGTGCAGCCTGGGATAGCTCACCTACTCTGCCACCTTTCTACCACACTGGTTGCGCAGTACTCTCCCTCACCGCGACCAATGGCAGCCGGACTAGCGACACTGCTGCAGACTCAAGCCTCCACCATACCACCGGTGACGCCTCCTTTTCTAGGCCAGGCGCGGACCACACGGGCTAGCAAATGCAGTAGAGCACAGACGGACACGATTGCCCCTTACTGAAATTATATTAGAGAGGTTCTTGTACTACATGATCTGACTGGACGAGAGCAAAAGTGGTAGGTCTATTTTGATTGGGCTTTGTTTTCACGTTCTGATTGGATAAGAGGAAGTCTTCTACTAACCAATCAGAACATGATAACGAAGTCCAATCAGAATAGGCCTAGAGGTTTCCCTCATCCAATCAGAACATGTAGTCCAGGAACTATATTTGCATTAAACCTTATATATAAGGGATGCCAAGTGGGAAGGCTTGCGATTCCAGGTTTTTCTGCATCGGCACCCGTAGCTGCTCCATTCCTCGTTTAGAGGAGAAGAAGGGGGCGGCAGTAGCCGCGCATTTTGGAAGCTGGAGTTTGAGTTGACTCGCCTCGCTTCTGCGGTTCCTGGTGGTGAGGGAGGATACAGCACAGCCAGAATGGTAAAAGGCTGGCGGAATAGGTTCGTTATCCCAGGATGTACTGTCAGTGCTTTCCCGGTAAACCCCGCGCCCGACCCGGGGTGTGTGTTGGGGAGTTGTGGAGTCCCTGGCTCTCACCCGGGGTGCGTGTCTCTTCCCACGGGGACACCCCAAAGCGGCAAGAAGTCTCCCGGGGGACAGGGACAGGCACCCAGGGTTCCAGGGGGAGGTTGAGGCAGGTCATGGAAAAAAAGCGGCGAGGCCAAAGACTGGGTTCCCACAGCAGACCTCAGTGCCTTCCGGGGCGACCCCTCGCCTGAACCTGGGGGGTTGTGATCCAGGGTGCGTGTATCTCCCCACGGGGGCACCCCAAAGCATCAAGAAGTTCCCCGGGGGATGGGGACAGGTGCCCAGGGTTCTGGAGGGAGGTTGAGGGAGGCGGCGGGAAAAAAGCGGCGAAGTCGAAGCAGTGGCTAAGTTCCCACGGCGGAGGTCAGCGCCTTCTTGGTAGCCCCCGCTCCTGACCCGGGCGCGTCATGGAGTCCCTGGTTTCCACCTAGGGTGAGTGTCTCTCCCCACGGAGCACCTCAAAGTGGCAGGAAGATTCTCGGGGAACAGGGACAGGCGCCCAAGGTTCTAGGGAGAGATTGAGGCAGGCTGCGGAAAAAAAGCGGCGAGGCTGAAGAAAAGGCTGGGGTCCCCAGACGGAAGTCAGTGCTTTTCCCGCAGCCCCCGTGACCGACGGCTCTTGGAGTCCCTGGTTCTCACTCAGGGTGCCTGTCTCTCCTCCAGGGGGCACCCCAAAGTGACAAGAAGTCCCTTGGGGGACAGAGACAGGCATCCAGGGTTCCAGGGGGAGGTTGAGGCGGGTCGTGGAAGAAAAGCAGCGAGGTCGAAGAAGAGGTTGGGGTGCCCAGACGGAAATCAAATTTCTTCCCTGCAGCCCCCGCACCCGACCCGGAGCGGTCATGAAGTCCCTGGCTCCCACCCAGGGTGCGTGTCTCTCCCTCCGGGGGCACCTCAAAGCGTCAAGAAGTTCCCGGGGAACGGGGTCAGGCGCCCAGGGTTCCAGGGAGAGGTTGAGGCAGGCTGCGGAGAAAAAGCGGCGAGGCCGAAGAAGAGGCTGGGTTCCCATGACGGAGGTCAGTGCCTGTCCCGCAGCTCCTGAGCCCGAGCTGGGGGTGGGGGTTCGTGGAGTCCCTGGCTTCCCTCCAGGGTGCGTGTGTCTGCAAACGAGGGTGCCCCAAAGTGGCAAGAATTTCCCCAGGAGTCGGGGACAGGGTCTAGGGTTCCAGGGACCCCGTGAGGTGGGGTTAGGGGCCCTATCCAGGGCGTTACTGCCCGTGTTGGGGGACTGGGTGGGTGTGCTATCTGGGGCATCACTGCCTACAGAGGGGAGTGGGTTGGGGGCGCTATCCGGGGTTGCGCTGCACGTGGCTGGGGGTGGGTTGTGGCAGTACTGCCGCAGTGGGTAGGTTTGGGGGAGCTATTTGGGGATATACTGCCCATGGCCGGGTGGGGGCGAGTTGGGGAACTATGGGGTGCTGCAATGCTCTGGTCGGGGATGAGTTGGGTGCGCTATTAGGTGCAACACTGCGAGAGGTGAGGTGCCCGGTTGGGAGCGCTATTGAGTGCTTCACTGCCTGCAGTGGGCAGGGGGTATGATATCCAGGGCATCGTTGCCTGCGTCTGGGAGCTGGATGGGGGCGCTATCTAGGGCTCCACTGCCCGTAGCTCGGAGTGTGTTGAGGACACTGGGGCTGCAGTGCTGGTGGTGGGGGACGGGTTGGAGTCACTGTTGGTGGCAGGGAGGGGGATGTTGAGGGTGCTGTCTGGGGGCTACAGTGAGGCAGAGGTAACGGGGTTTGTTGAGAATGCTATTGGGGCGGACTGCCAGCGGAGAGTGGGGGGAGGGGCGCTGGTTGGGGGCGGTATTGAAGGCCAGATACACTGCCTGTGGCTGGGGGGATAGGTTGGGTGCCATGACAGGGAGCAGGTGGGTATGCTGTCTGGGGCCGCATTGGCTGTGATGGGGGCGGGTTGGGTGCCCTATCGGGTACACTGCCTGAGCCAGGGGAGTGGATTGGGTACACTATCTGTGGCTGCAGTGCCTGAGGTGGGGAGAGAGTTTGGGGTGCTATCATACCTGCATTGCCTCAGAAAGGGAGTGGGTTGGGGGCACTGTCCCGGGCTGCTGCTCCTGGTGGGGAGCAGCTTCGGGAGCTATCCGGGGTTGCACTGCCTGCAGTGGGAGGTGTTTTGGGTGCCATATCAGGGCGTCACCGTCTGCGCCAGGGATCTGGTTGGGGGCAATATCCCGGACTATACTGCGCTCAGCAGGGGGCGGGTTGCGGTACCATCGCGTGCTGCATTGTCCGAGACGGGCGGGTTACAATTGCCAATAGGTGCTACAGTGCTGGCATCGGGGAGCGGGGTGTTGGGGGTGCTATCCAGGGGCTATACTGCCAGCGGCAGGTTAGGGGCACCATTGGGGTCTCCACTGCCACTCTGGTGGCAGGTGGCGGAGGTGGCAGTGACAGCGATCGTCAGAAGAGTGGTCTTTCTCTCCCCAACTCCAGGTTCTAGACAGCTATGTGTGGCTGGGGCACAGTGTATGTGTTCCGCAGACCACCTGGGACCCCCAGGCACACAGTAACAGACACCACAGGGCGACAGGGCCCTGTGAGTGGGGGGATGAGGAAGGGGAAGCAGCACTTGGGTGGGGAGGGCTGACTGGCGTTGAGTGTCTGCTGCTCTTGCTTTCCGAGAAGCGCAGCTAGGGTGGGCCCAGTGGTTCCTGTGGAGTGGGAAGCCCGGGCACTGTGGTGTCTCCAGTCCCCACGCCAGGCCCCAGTTCCTGGCCAATATGGGCCAAAAGGAGAGGCTGGACTTGAGAGGATTTGTGTGAGTTCCTTGGCTGAAACTGGCTCCTGCAACCCAGTGGCCTGCATGAGAAGGTGAGGCTCTAATGCTACCACTCTGCATCCTGTTATAGGCTTTTCTGGCTTTGCCTGCCCAGTTGCTCCATGCCAGGAGGAGTAGCCGCTTGTCACACGCTGGAGGCTGGGCCTTGTAGCACGATAGCGCCTCGCTGCGTTTGGTAGCCGCGATGGAGACTGCAGATGGAGCTGACAGAACAGTAGAAGGGTGGCTGGCTGCCGCCAGGGCAAGAGCAAGGCTGTGGCAGTGGCCAGGTGATAACCTTGTAGGATGGGCCAGTGCGTTGAGGGCAACAGCAGCAGTGGCTCTGTTGACATCGGCACTTGTGGTGGCAGCAGCAGCAGCAAGTCTAGGGGCTGGGAAGGCAGCTAGGAGCCCTGCAGGACTGGCCTGCCTGGCCTGGCCTGGGGAGGAAGCTGTGAGTGCTGTACAGTGGGCCTCTGTGGCAGCCGTGCAGGCGCAGCCAGGGGAAGGAGGAGTCCTCCCCGCTTCTCCTGCAGAATCTGGGGGGTGCCCTCCTCCTGCTGCAACCTGAGCCAGGCGTGAGTGGCACCATTGTGTATTTAATAAAGCTTGGGTGGTGACTATTTGTGTATCTTTTTGCTTGTTTTTTGTTGGGATAGTCGGACTTTTTAAAATTTCATGTATCGGGGAGGGGACAAAATGTATAATAGGCTTCTTGATTCCCTTGCCTGTTCTCTTTCTTTTCTCCAGTTTGGTTTTTTTCTTATCATTTTCTTCTTCCTCTTCATTTTTTTATGCTGTTGTTTCTGTTTCTTGTATCATGTGGAGAGGGGAGTGGAAGATGATAGAGATGAGGCCCTCCCTAGAGACAGTCGGGTCCCCAGGGAAAGCTGATGCATTTTCTAATGAGGATTTTCATTGGTGAGATGTGTGCAGAGTGACCCTGCCTTGGTGTCCAAAAGCCTCCTTGTGTGTGGTGTGACTCCAGGCCCAGGAGGTAACCCCTCTTGTGTAGAAGAACCTGTCCTGGAAACATCTGTCCTGAGAGCACCCAATGGCACATTAGGGAGCTGAGAGCAAGTTAGAAGGGACATATGGCCAGCCCCTCCCAGGAGTCCTGTCTCAGGCAAACGCTGGCCCATAGCCCAGGGGCTGACACGGACATCTTCTCCAAGCCACTGGCAGGTATTGCCCTGGCAGGTATTGCCAGGGCAGTGTGGTGTTGGATGACGCTGAAGCTGCTGCACAGCCTGAGGTATTCCTCTGTGACAGACTGAGGGCCAGGTACTGCACAGCCTGAGGTGTTTATCTCTACCAGACCAAAGGCCAGGTCCAGGGTGGCTCCCCATCCCCTGCCACGAGAAGGCCCCATTTGTTCCACAAACCGACTCCATGAACCCATCCCCCAGACCCCTGACTATGCGGAGCAGCAGGCCTGGTGAGCACTGGTCTCTCCGTGCTGCAGACACGCACCTGCCTAGGGACCTCCTCCTCACCTTCAGGCAGGGGGTGACCTTTTCCTGCCCTTCATGCCGGTCACACCCCACGTGCTGTGACGCTGAAGTCAAGCAGGGAAGCGGCAGAGAAGGCGTGGAGATCGACAAGCGCTGCCGCAGGGTCTGAAAGAAGCTCTGGGGTCCACGGGGTTATTGGCCAGATGTCCAGAGAGTGACTCCGGGGTCCTGGTCTCCAAGGGAGAAGAGGGGTTGGGGAGAGGCCTTTGATCAGGCGTGTGGCCCCTGCTCTTCCTGAGCAGGTCGGGCAGCCGGTGAGTGCCTGGCTAATGCAGTTCCCACTGGGCCACACTGCCGGGAGGAGAGCGTGGCCTCTTTCCCAACTGTTTTCCATCCAAGATGCACAGAGAGCAGGCCCGAGATGCAGGTCACAGCCAAAGCAAGTGGCAGGTGGTGCTGCTTCCCAGGGGACGTTGCTGTGGCTGTTCTGTGGCTTTGAGATGCTTGGGGTGCCCACCTGGAGCTGTGAGCCGGCCTGGGAGGGCAGCAAGGGCGCTTGTGAAAGTTCCCTTTTCTTGAATTTAACAGAATCTTCCCATGGCCACTCTCCAGTACTCTTTTCTGTTGTCCCCAGACAGTGCCAGCAGAGGCCACATGCCATCTGAATATGGCCACACACACTCACTGCAGGGTCCTGGCCTGAGGGCATGAGGCCAGCATCCCTCACTTTAGGACTGGGAAACCAGTTCCCATGTTTCCAAAACAGCTGAGACAGCTGCCACTTCCTGTCACCCAAGCCTGGCCACTGCACCTTACTTTCCTTTTGGGGCCTCAGTACCTTCTTCCTACCTTAGCACCTCTGTCCTCCAAAATGAGGATGAGGAGGGATGGAGATGTCGAGAGGCCGCCCAGGTTCCAGTTTCCTGTCCTAGCCACTGCCCATCCTTGGCTGTCACTGTCCCAGCCTCCCAACTGGCCTCTCTGCACCTACTGGCCTGTAACCACCTGAGCTGGGGTATGCCTGCACATCTGCTTCTTGTGGGCTAAGCACAGATGGGACTTGGAGAGCTGCAAGCTGAGGAAGAAGGCAGGTGCATCTCTGGGTCCCTTCTCCCCCAGTTGAGGCCTTCCATGATGCAGTCCCCAGGCTGGGACAGACCAACCTCTCAAGACCCTGTGTCCACAAACCGTTTCCTCTGAATTCCATTCCTTGGGCCCGGAGCCTGCACGCAGCTGCGCAGTGGACCCTCTCAAGGGCCAGGATGGGGACCACATCTGGCAACCATGAGAGAGGCTGCAGGAGATGGACCTGAGTGAGCTCTGCGCCAAGACAAGGCCCTGCCAATGCTGTTGGAGAAGGAGTGACTGTGCTGAGAGAAGAGAGAGGGTGCTGCCATGATATGGCAGAGTCGGTCTGCAGTCAGCGCTTGGAGGATGAGGCCCCAGGTCCCACCTCTAGCCTGCTCCAAAGGCCAAGCAGGCGGGATCTGAAGAATCTGGGGGTTTCCCTCTGCTCCTCCCTCACCTGGCTGAGGGATAGAGGCAGACTGGACAGTACTGCCCTCAGCCCTGGTGCCTGCCGCACAGGCTGGGAAGAGCACCCCTCATCCTCTTACGCATCTACCCAGCCAAGAACTCCAGGCTCCGTGTCCCACCAGGGTGGGCAGGGCAGTTGGACAGTGCAGGCCCAGTGCCCACACTGGCAAGGGCATCCCCCTCTGGAGGAGCTGTGGGGACCGGATCATCCAGAGCACCCTCCCCTGGCTCTCCATTGCTGGGAAGGCCCTGTCCAAGCTTCTGCTCTCCTGCTGTCTGAGCTCAGTGGTGAGTGGCATCCAAGAGTCCCACAGAGACAGCCCCGGGGCCACTGTGGGCTGCTGTAATCCCCAGAGCTGAGCTCCATGAGCTTGGGAGGGGGGCTGGGGGAGGCTCCCTTAGGGAGAGACATTGGCAGGTGAGGGTCGATGTGGGCAGGGAAGACCCAGGCCAGGCGCTTGATGTGAGCCCAGCAAGTTTGAGAGTCCTGGGGGAAGGTGCTTGCGACTTCTGGAGACTCAGGTCAGGGGAGAGGAATCCAGGGTTACAGGGAGTCATGTCTGGGGCAGCCAGCTTGATATATCCAGCCTCGTGTCCCCTGGCCACTTCCCTGCCACTGTCCCTCAGCAGGAAGAGCTCTTTCATTATTTTCCGTTTTCATTTGTGTTCTCTTCCATTTACATTATTTGGGTTTGTTCTGTGGTGGTGTTTTTTCCACCTATTTTTTTTTTTTTTTTTTGGGACAGGATCTCATTTTTAAAATTGGGTTTTTTTGTGTGTGTCTTAATTTACTTAAAGTCCTTGTTGTAGATTTTGGCTGTTAGCAGTTGTTCAGATGCATAGCGTGGAAGCATTTTCTCCCATCATGTGGCTGTGTGTTTATTCTGCTGGCAGTTTCTTTTCTGTGCCCCAGTTCTGTGGATCTTTAGACCCAACTTGTGCATTTTGCTGCTGCTTGAATTGCTTTTGGAGGCTGAGCCATATAAATGTTTTGGGAAAGCCCATGTGGAGAAGATTATTTTCCAGGTTTTCTTGTAGGATTTTTGTAGTTTGAGGTCTTCCATTGAACTCTTTCTTTCATCTTGAGTTAATTTTTGTGTGGTGACAGGTAGGGCTCCAGTGTTATTTGAGGTATTTTAGGGGACAGTGATGTGGAGAACCCACTCTTTTACCTGTTAGTTTCATGAGTCCTTACCGAAAGTGACCAGTAAGTTTGTTTGCCCAATTTTGGCTGGTGTGTGTGTGTGTGTGTGTGTGTGTGTTTTCGTTAGTAGTCTTTGTTTCTGGTGAATATTCAATATGAACCTCCCTCAGATATGTGATTACTTATCATTTTCTCCCAGTTTGTAGGAGGCCTGCTGTTTTGCTTCATTTTAAAAAATTCCCGTGAAGAAGCTCTTCAGTTTTTTTGTGTTCTGACGCATTTACTTTTCCTTTTGTTGGAAGTGATTTTTTGTCCAATCAAGAGAAAAATTAATTTGGGATTCATTCCTGTGGCAGTGAGTGTTTTTCTTCTGTGTTTCTTTCATCTTGTTTTCTATTTGTATGTTTTCTGTTTGCACATGCACGTAGCTTCAGGTTTCCAAAAAGTAATGCTCACCCTAAGTTTTCTCGTGGAAGTTTTATACTTATAAATGTCCTGTTTGGATTTTGAAAAAATTTTGAATGGGATTTTTGTGTGGCGTGGAACACAAATAATTTATTTCATTCTATTGTATGTGGATTTCCAGTTTTCTCAAAATCATTTACTGAATTGACTAGCCATTTTCCATTTTGTGTTTTAGGGGTTCTTTTGAGAAATGTGTTGACTTATACATTCAGGTTTGTTTCTTGGCTGCCTAATTGTGTCCATCGGCAGATGATTCTATTTTTGTGACTCTCCTGTATTGTTTAGATAAGTATAGCTTTTCAATGTAATTTGACATTGGGAAGAGCGAGGCCTCCAGCCGCATTTATATTTCTGGGAACTGCTTTGGATGTTCAGGGACTTTGATGGTTCTGTGTGTATTTTTGTATTGCTTATTTCTAGTTTTAAAATTTGTTTTGTAATACATGTCCAAGATTGGGGGCACGGTGGGATCTTTTCTTGTATACACTGAGGAATGATGGAATCAGGGTGTTTGTCGTGTCTGTTTCCATGTCTAGTTTTGATTTCTATGTGTCGTGAACCTTCAGTGTCCTTCTTTCTGGCTGTATTAAAACAGAGGCTGCCGTATTGGTACCACCAGTCACCCTGCTGTGGAGCGCATCAGCAGAATTCACTCCTGCCCTGAACCGCAGCTCTGCACCTGTTACCAATGACTGCCCATTCCCTCTCCTCCCCACTGCCTCTGATAACCACTATTGTACCTTCACCTTTGATTAGATTCTTTCTTTTAGCTTCCACATGGTTGAAATGAGATAACAGTGTTTGTCTTTCTCTGCCTAGCTGATTTCATTTAACTTAACGTCTTCCAGGATCATCTGGGTTGCTGCAAATGACCTCAGGCCATGAATTTTTAGGGATGGGGCATATTTCATTGTGTCTGTGTGCTGAAGTTCCTTCATTGCTCTATTAATTGATGAACAGGTTAGGTTGATTTGGTTGATTTTCATACCTTGGCTACTGTGAGTAGTGCTTCCCTAAACCTGGGAAGGCAGCTATTGCTTTGATATACTGATTTCATTTTTGCTATGCATATACTCGCTATTGGAATTTGTAGATGAAATGGTGGTCACTTTTTTGGTTATATTTATTCTAATTAGAGTAAGTTGGTATCTGAGTGTGATTTTTATTTATAGTTTTGAGATGACTAGTGATGTTGAGAACCAAATTTTTTACCTGTTAGTGGATTTCATATCTTCTTTTCAGAAATGTCCCTTCAGGGTCTAAGCCCAGTTTTGACTGGGGTACTTGAGTTTTTGTGTTTAGCTCCTTAGTAGTGTTGGTTTCTGCTGCATGTCAGTTAACAACCCCTTTCAGATACAGGATTTCTCATCATGTCCTTTCTGTCAGAAGAATGTCTTCTCATTGTTGGTTGGTGCATTGTTTTCGTTACTGTGCGGTATTTAGGGGTATGCGTGTGTGTGTATGTTTTTTTTTTTTTTCTTTTCCAATTTTGCAGTGATTATATTTGTTAGCTAAGGTCCAGAAAAAAAAAATACAGTAACTTTCAACTCATGTTATTGGAAGTGAGCACTTTTCTTCAATTTTTTTTTTCCTAATTCTTGTTTGCTTTTACATCCTGTGAACATAGATTCATTTGGGTTTGCCTAAACTTAAGCGCAGGCTGTGTCATCCTTTGGGAGTTTCATGCTTTCAGGACTTGGGTTGAGGTCTTTTATTTCCTTTGAGGTAATTTTTGTGTATTTTACAAAGTAATGTCCTACTTCATTCATTTTTATGTGGACTGCCAGTTCATTCAGAATTACTAATTGAGTAGACTGGCCATTTCCAAGCGTTTTGTCTTTTAGGTGTTCTTTTGAAAAATGTGTTGACTGCATACTCATTTATGTTTAGTTTTTGGCTGCCTAATTATGTCCAAAGCTGGGTGCATGTTTCCGTTTTTATGCCCCTACCACATTGTTTAAATAAGGATAGCTCTTAAAAGCAATTTGATATCAGGGAATGTGAGGCCTGCAATGGAGTTTGTATTTTCTAGGATTGCTTTGCATATTCAAGGTCTTTGGTGATTTCCGATGTATTTTAGCATGAGAGTGGTTAGCCTGAAAGTGATAGATATAATGATGGTTGTGTTTTTAATTTTTCAGGGAATATCCAACTGGTTTTTGTGACATGTATACTAACTTACATTCCTATCAAGTGTGGATGAAACTTCCCCACTCTGGAAATCCACACCGCTGTTTGTCTTTCACGTATTAAATTTCTTGTAAAATTGGTTCTACTTAGAGTGGCATGGTATTTGAGTTGTTCCAGTTTACATCATTTTGTGATTAGTTATTTTAGCCAAGTGTGTGTAAACTTATTATTTTATGTGTTCTTTGCTGGAAAGTTTATTTAGGTTCCTCTCCTAATGTTGGTTAGGTCAGTAGTTTCTCTTTCATTTTGTTTTGTTTCCTTTTTTTGTCTGTTTAGGTAGTGTTCGTTGCTTACGCTTTTTGGGTTTTTTTGTCTGTCTGTTTTTGAGACGGAGTCTTGCTCCG
>NC_037678.1:25874885-25902942 GCF_003255815.1 Theropithecus gelada | reverse complement strand
AATGATGGTTGTGTTTTTAATTTTTCAGGGAATATCCAACTGGTTTTTGTGACATGTATACTAACTTACATTCCTATCAAGTGTGGATGAAACTTCCCCACTCTGGAAATCCACACCGCTGTTTGTCTTTCACGTATTAAATTTCTTGTAAAATTGGTTCTACTTAGAGTGGCATGGTATTTGAGTTGTTCCAGTTTACATCATTTTGTGATTAGTTATTTTAGCCAAGTGTGTGTAAACTTATTATTTTATGTGTTCTTTGCTGGAAAGTTTATTTAGGTTCCTCTCCTAATGTTGGTTAGGTCAGTAGTTTCTCTTTCATTTTGTTTTGTTTCCTTTTTTTGTCTGTTTAGGTAGTGTTCGTTGCTTACGCTTTTTGGGTTTTTTTGTCTGTCTGTTTTTGAGACGGAGTCTTGCTCCGTTGCCCAGGATGGAGTACAGTTGTGTAGTCTTGGCTCACTGCAACCTCCACCTCCTGGGTTCAGGTGATTGTCTTGCCTCAGCCTCCCAAGTAGCTGGGATTATAGGCGTGCACCACCACACCCAGCTGATTTTTTTTTAGAGACAGGGTTTCAGCATGTTGGCCAGGCTGGTTTTGAACTCCTGATCTCAGGTGATCTGCCTGCCTCGGCCTCCCAATTTGCTGGGATTACAGGCATGAGCCACCACGCCTGGCCAGTTGCTTATACTCTTTTGAAAAGAACCCCTCATCAGCTGCATGTTTTCTCATACTTTCTTATCATTTTTTTGGATTTTAAAAATTTTATTTATTGTTTTCTTCCTTGCCCATAAGACATAGAATTTGATGTAGTCGCAAATGTGTATGATTTTTTTTTTGCCTGTGATGTTGGTGACTGATGAAGAAGAAGAAAAGCATGAGCATACCACTCTGTGTTAATAAGGGTTTTCCCCCATTTTTATCTTCGTTGTTTTGTAAACTGTGAGTGTAGATCCAGCCTGTCGTACGTATACCCACACCCTGTGTCTTATAGAAGGTGGTTTCAAGTTTTGTGTTATATGTCTTTAATTAATATTGAGTGCATTATTGTATATTTTGCATAATAGTAGTTCTGTTTCATTATTTTGCATAGGAATATTTAGTTTTTAGAACAATTTATTAAACAGACTCTCTCTTCCCCATTATGTTCTTTCAACAAATATATTCAGTCAGGCTGGGCACAGTGGTTCACGCCTGTAATCCCAGCACTTTGAGAGGCCGAGGCAGGCGGATCACAAGGTCAGGAGATGGAGACTATCCTGGCTAACGCGGTGAAACCCCATCTCTACTAAAAATACAAAAAAATTAGTCAGACGTGGTGATGGGCGACTGTAGTCCCAGCTACTCGGGAGACTGAGGCAGGAGACTGGAATGAACCCAGGAGGCGGAGCTTGCAGTGAGCTGAGATTGCGCCACTGCACTCCAACCTGGGCAACAGAACGAGACTCCATCTCAAAAAAAAAAAAAAGAAAATGAAAAATGTGTTCCGTACATATCATGTTGGGTTGAGTATTTGGCTACCTCATTCTGTCCATTAGGTCCTCGTCCCATATTTGTGACAGTCATGGATTGTTTGGATAACTACGGGTTGTTTTTTCACTTATTGTTTCCTTTGCTTCTAACCTTGGATTTTTGTTTTATCTTTTTTTTTTTTTCTTTTTTTTGGCGGAGTCTTGCTCTGTTGCCAAGGCTGGAGTGCAGTGGCATGATCGCGGCTCACTGTAACCTCTGCCTCCCGGGTTCAAGTGATTCTCTTGCCTCTGCCTCCCAAGTAGCTCGAACCACAAGCACATGCCACCACACCAGGCTAGTTTTTGTATTTTTAATAGAGACGGCGTTTCACCATATTGGCCAGGGTGCTCTTGAACTCCTGACCTTGTGATCTGCCCGCCTTGGCCTCCCAAAGTTCTGGGATTACAGGCATGAGCCACAGTGCCCAGTGTTACCTTGGATTTTTTTTTTCACGCTTTTTGTTCTTATTGTTATAGTTTAAAGCGTGCCTAATCAAGTTAGTTATATCTGTTGATTGCATGATGCTGTCTTGGGTCCCAAAAACCCCATAACACAGTGAGCAGAGGGCCAACCGTTGGGTCCTCAGCACACGCTTGCTCTCCTTTTTTTTTTTTTTTAATTGGTCTGGTGGTCATTCCAGGTGTCTGTTGTTCCCTTCTGTATGTTTGAGTGCGTGCAAAGTTTAGCTTCCGCTTATGAATGAGAACATGTGGCTTTTGATTTTCTATTTGGGCCTTAGTTCACTTATGACAGTGGCCTGCAGTTTCCATCTTCTGGTCTCAGGTGATCCTCCCACCTCAGCCTCTGGATTAGATAGGACCACAGGTGCCCGCTACCACATCCAGCTAATTTTTGTATTATTGTAGAGATGGGATTTCAGCATTTTGCCCAGGCTGGTCTCGAATTCTGCACTGAAGCCATGCACCTGCCTCGGCCTCCCAAAGTGCTAGAATTACAGGTCTGAGCCACTGTGCCGGCCTCTCATCCACTGTTGATGGCTAGGTTGATTCTGTGTCTTTGACATTGTGAATAACATGGCCATGAACATACGAGTGCCTGTGTCTTTCGGATAGAAGAATTGATTTTCCTTTGGGTAGATGCACAGGAGCGGGCTTACTGGGTGAGATGGTAGTTCTGTTTGCAGCTCTTTGAGAAATCCCTGATCTGCTTTCAATGGTGTCTGTACTAGTTTTCATCCCCCCCACCCCGAAAGCGTACCAGCGTTTCTTTTCCTCGGCTGCCTCGCCAGCGTGTGTTCTTTCCCTGCGTGGTCCTCACCACTGTGACCTGCATGGGATGGCATCTCATCATGCTTTTGATTGGCAGCTCTCTGACAATGAATGAGTTTGAGTATGTTTTCCTATTTGTTGGTTGCTTGCACATCGACTTTTGAGAAGTGTGTGTTCACGTCCCTTGCCTGTTTATTAATGGGATATTCTTTTTCTGTTTATTCCCGTGGTTGACTTGTTGAAGGGCCTTGTACATTCTGCATGTTGGACATTGGTCAGATGCACAGTTTGGGAACGTGTTCTCCCATTCTGTGCACTGTCTGTTTACTCTGCGTAGTCTCTCTTGCTATGCAGCACCTCTTTGAGATACTAGGTGTGCCTTGTCAGTTTTTGTTTTTGTTGCCGTTGCTCTTCAGGACTTCACCATCTAAATGCTTTGCCAAAGCCTATGTGGAGAAGGATATTTCACAAATATTTTTGTAAGATTTTAACAGCTTGAGCTTTTATATTGAAATCTTTCATTCATCTTGAGTTCCTCTTTGTGTCTGGTGAGAGGTAGGAGCCCAGTGTTACTCTTCTGCACGTGGCTAGCTACTTACTTCAGCACTGTTGATTGAATAGGGTGTCCTTTTCCCTTTGCTTACTTTTGTGGATTCTCTGTTAGATCAGATAGTTTTCAGTGTGTGGTTTTACTTCCTGGTCTTCTCTTGCATTCCTCTACTCTGTGTGGAAGTGGGTCCCTTGCTTTTCCATGAAATTTGAAATTGGGGCGTGTGATATATCTAGTGTAGTCTGGATGTTTCAGGATTGCTGAGGACGAAACTCAGGGCCCTTTATGGTCCCACGTGAATATTAGCATCATGTATTTATAGTTCTCTCAATAAATGTGTTGCATAGTTATGGAACAATACAATGAGAGGGTAGAGTGGGGCGTTATGGTCCACGCATACATTGTGGAATGATGAAATCAGGGTATTTAGTGTTTCTGTTACCTTTTCCCATTGTTTATTCCTTTGTGGTGAGAACCTTCAGCATCCTTCTTTCATTCTACTTTGAATGTGGTATGGATTTTGAATGGGGCATGGATGGACTCAACTTGATAATTCCTCTGATGAATCCTATGAGATTTTTTAAAGCTTTCACTTTAGATTCATGGGGTACATGTGCAGGTTTGTTACGTGGGGATATTGTACGACGCTAAGGTTTGGGGTATGGATGATCTGTAGCATGCAGGTACGACATAATAGGTGGATTTTCAGCGCTTGTCCCTTCACGTGATGAACGTACAGGTGCAAGTGTCTTTTCTTTTGGAATGATGTAACTTCCTTTGCAGATATACCTAGTCATGGGATGGCTGGGTCGAATGGTAGTTCTTTTCTAAGTTCTATGAAAAATCTTCAAACTGCTTTCCATCATGGCTGAACAAATTTACAATCACACCAATAGGGTACAAGTGTTCTCCTGTCTCTACAGCCTTGCCAGCATCTGTTATTTATTTACTTTGGTGATAGCCATTCTGACTGGTGTGAGATGGTATCTCATGGTGGTTTCAATGTTCATTACTCTGATGATTAGTGATGTGAAGCATTTTTTCCTATGTTTGCTGGGTGACTGTATGTGTTCTTTTGAGAAATGCCTGTTCACATCTTTTGCCCACTTTTTCACAGGGTTGTTTGCTTTTTGCTTCTGGATTTGTTGAAAGTTCCTTGTAGATTCTGGATATTAGACCTTTGTCAGATGCAGTTTGTGAATATTTTTTCCTATTCTGTAGGTTGGCTGTTGACTCTGTTGAGTTTCTTTTCCTGTGTGGAAGCTCTTTAGTTTAATTAGGTCACAGTTGGTTTCATTGCAATTGCTTTTGAGGACCTCGTCATGAATTCTTCCCCAAGGCTGATGTTCTGAACGGTATTTCCTAGGTTTTCTTCTTCGTAGAGCTCTTATGGTTTGAGGTCGTACATTTAAATCTTTAATCAGGGATATGCTGGATATAAAGACAAGACTCAACCATATTCAAGTGTCATCTTACATGTGACAACATCCACAGGCTCCAAGTAAAGGGTTGGAGAAGTATCTGCCATGCAAACCAAAAAGAAAAAAAAGATAAGACTTGCTATTCTCGCTTTTCTTTTCTTTTTTTTTCTTTAATTGAGACAGTGTCTCACTCTGTTGCCCAGGTTGGAGTACAGTGTTATAATTATGACTCACTGCAGCCTCAACCACTTAAGTTCAAGTGATCCGCCCACCTCAGCCTCTCCAGTAGCTGGGACTACAGGTGCACACCTCCACACCAGGCTAAGTTTCCTACTCTTTGGTAAAGATGCATTTTTACCAGTTTGCCCATACTGGTCTCAAACTCATGAGCTCAAATGATCCACCTGCTGCGGCCACCCAGAGTGTTGGGATTATAGGCATAAGCCATTATATCTGGCTCAGGAGTTGCTATTCTTTTTTCTTTTTTTTCTTTTTTTCCTTTTTTGAAATGGAGTCTTGTTTTGTCGCCAAGGCTGCAGCACAGTGGCGTGATCTTGGCTTACTGTGACATCCACCCCCCGGGTTCAAGCGGTTCTCCTGGCACAGCCTCCTGAGTAGCTGAGATGACAGGTGTGTCCCACCATGCCCAGCTAATTTTTGTATTTTTAGTAGCGACGGGTCTTCACCATGTTGGCCAGGCTGCTCTTGAACTCCTCACCTCAGGTGATCCACCTGCCTTGGCTTCCCAAAGTGCTGAGATTATAGGCGTGAGCCGCCGTGCCTGGCTAGGAGTTGCTATTCTAAAATTAAATAGAACAGACTTTAAAACAATCAAAATTAAGTAGGATGATGAAGGCCATTACACAGTTATAAAGGGTACATTCCAACAAGAAGACTTACTTATTCTGAATACATATGCACCCAACATGGAGCAACCAGATTCGGAGGTACTTGGAAGGCTGAGATGGAAGAATCACTTGGGAGGTTGAGGCTGCAGTGAACTGTGATTGCACCACTGCACTTCATCCTGGGCGACAGAGTGAGACCCTGTCCAAAAAAAAAAAAAAAAAAAAGGAACTTCACAGCAGGAGGTTCACATGCATGGGTTGGGGAGTTCCTGCTCCCTGGTGTCCCACAACCCACACTTCTACCTTACCTAGACTGGCCTGGGGTGATGCAGACCATGAGGCTGATCATCCTGCACTGTGCACTGTGACTGGCAGGGGGCGCTGAAGCAGCCTTTTCTGCCCCACGTGGTGCGCATGCGTGTTCTCACCACAGACGCTGCGTGTTGTGCGTGGCCTGGCGTCCATATTGAGTAGAAGGAGAGCGTCTCTGGTTCCTTCAGGACCTGCTTGAGGAGGCACCACAGCGGCGTGGGGATGACTTGGAGACTCGTCCTGGGGAGGAAACAGCTCCTGTCTGTGGCCCTGACTGCTTAGGCGGGAGCTGCGAGCTACTCAGCTTCTCCCAGGCATTTTTTTCTACATGGTGAGTACAAAAGCTTGTTTTCTGAAACGTTCCCTCTATTCTCATCTTCTCAATAGTTCTTGTCTTTCTCTTCTGGTATTCTGGTATTTGTCTTACCATGAGTTTTGTTCCCTGAGGACTTTTGAGGGTGGCAAGTGTAGCGGACTGTGGTATTTTGGGGGTTTGAGGACTTTTTCTGAGGGAACCTGTCCCGTATAGATGGGGAGAGAGGAAAGCCCCAGGAGGAAGGGGAAGCCCGGCCCAGGTGGGAGTTGGGACCAGGCCTGGGTGTTTGGCTGCCCCCTGGCCAGGCTTCAGACAGAGGAGAAAAGATCCCAGCGGCCTCCAGAATTTGATGAATTTTAAAATTTGCCTTCCCGCCATCGTGTCTGGGACTCTTTCATCTCCCACCCCTGGCCTTCAGGGAAGCCTATGTCCCCTTCTGTCCCTCTGGGCACGACCACCTGACCGGGAGGGAGGGACACCCAGGTGCGAGCCTGACGGGGAGTTGTCCCTGGTGATGGCGATGCTGAGGACCTGGTTCTGTCCATGCTGCTCAGTGTTGTTATGTCCCCTGTGCAGAAATGTCTGTGCTGGGTCCTTGCCCAGTTTGGGGTTGATGATCTTGTTGTTGTTATTGCTGTTGAGCATTGTGAAACTGTTGCATATTTTTTATAACAATCCCTTAGGAGATACATGCTTCCCCTAAACTTTTTCCCCATTTGTAGGATTGGTTTTCATTTGGTTCACTGTTTTCTTTCTGTACAGAAGCGTTCCAGTTGGATGTAGCCCCACATGGTTGCTTTTGCTTTTGTTACCTATGATTCGCTTTCCCAATTTAAACGATAAATATATTCACAAGCCATTCCATTCTCGATGAGGTTTTACCCTCTGCTTTCTTTTTTTTTTCCGTTTTTTCTTTTCCCGTTTCCAACCTGTGAGCCTAGAGGCAAGTTTCCCCAAAACTAAGTGCTCCACCAGCTCCCCCACCCCCTTTTTTCTTACAGATGATGATGATCATGTATAATTTCAGGTCTTGTGTTTAGGTCTTCAATCTATTTTGAGTTGAATTTTGTTTATTGTATACCAGAAGGGTCCTATTTCATTCTTTTTCATATAAACATTGGTTTCTCAAAACCATTTAATGAAGAAAATCTCCTATCCCCATTGAGGCTTTGTGATCTCTGATACGGTTTTCATTTGCTTTGGAGGTGTACCCAGTAGTGGGATTGCTGGATCATACGGTAGTTGCATTTTCAGTTTTTTTGAGGAATCTACCACTTTTTTTTTTCTTTTTGGTGACGGACTCTCACTCTGTCGCCCAGGCTAGAGTGTAGTGGCAGGATCTTGGCTCACTGCAATGTGCGCCTCTCGGGTTTAAGCGATTTTCCTGCCTCAGCCTCCTGAGTATCTAGGACTACAGGCGCGTGCCACCACACTCAGCTAATTTTTTGTATTTTTAGCAGAGACGAGGTTTGACCTTGTTAACCAGATGGTCTCCATTTCCTGACCTGATGACCCGCCTGCCTCAGCCTCCCAAAGTGCTGGGATTACAAGCGTCAGCTGCCGCATGCGGCTTACAACTTTTCTCCATACTGTGTATCCCAAATTATCTTTACAGCAATAGTGTATAAGATTCCCTTTTATCCAAATCCACACCAGCATTCTTTTTAATTTTTAAGATATTTTCAGTAATGTGTATTCCAGTAGGTGTGGGATGGTATCTGAATATGGTTTTGGAGTACATTCTTTTCTGATGAATAATAACGTTGAGGACCTTTTTTCTTACATGTTTGTGCATTTTATGTCGTTTATACAGCGATGTCTGTTGAGATTTTTTGTCGAATTTTAGTTTGGATAGACATTTTTCATGCTACGTAGTATTTTTTTTTCTGTGCACGTGTTCTGTAACAACCAGTTATCTCTTCTGTGATTCCCTCCTATTTTTGTCCCAATCATTTTCTTTCTTTTTTTTTTTTTTTTTTTTTGAGACAGTCTCACTCTGTTCCCCAGACTGGCATGCAGTGGCGTGATCTCGGCTCACTGTAAGCTCAACCTCGTGGGTTCACGCCGTTCTTCTGCCTCAGCCTCCCGAGTAACTGGGACTACAGGCACCCGCCAGCACACACCCGGCTAATTTTTTGTGTTTTTAGTAGAGATGGGGTTTCACTGTGTTAGCCAGGATAGTCTCAATCTCCTGACCTCGTGATCCGCCAGCGTCGACCTCCCAAAGTGCTGGGATTACAGGCGTGAGCCACTGCGCCCGGCTCATCTTTCTCTTTTTTGAGACAAGTCACCCTCATCCAAGCCAGAGCACAGTAGCAAATCACATGACCATATGTGTTGGAATATTGGCCACCTTCAGCTTTGAAATGCAATTTGATATCAGGAATTGTGAGTCTCCCAACTTAGTTTGCATTTTTCAGGATTCCTTAGATGTTCAGGGCTGTTTGTGGTTCCATGTTAATATTAACATTGTGTATTTACACTTTTTTTTTTTTTTTTAGATGAAGTCTTGCTCTGTCACTAGGCTGCAGTGCAACCTCCACCTCCCGGGTTCAAGCGATTCCTCTGCCTCGGCCTCCCGAGTAGCTGCGACTAGCTGGGACTGAGGTGCGCGCCCCCACGCCTGGCTAATTTTTTTTTTGTAGTTTAGTAGAGATGGGGTGTCATCATGTTGGCCAGGATGGTCTGAATCTCCTGACCTGGAGATCTGCCCACCTGGGCCTCCCAAAGTGCTGGGATTACAGGCGTGAGCCACTGTGCCCGCCCACTTTTTTTTTTTTTTTTTTTTTGAGACAGTATCTCGCTCTGTTGCCCAGGCTAGAGTGCAGTGGCGTGATCTCGGCCACTGCAACCTCCGCCTCCCAGGTTCAAGTGATTCTCCTGTCTCAGCCTCCCAAGTAGCTCGAACTACAGGCATGGGCCATCATGCCCAACTAATTTTTGTATTTTTAGTAGAGACAGGGTTTCACCATGTTTGCCAGGATGGTCTCGATCTCCTGACCTCGTGATTTGCCCATCTCAGCCTCCCAAACTGGTACGATTACAGGCGTGAGCCACTGCGCCTGGCCTATACTTCTTAAATGTTTTGTCTATAATAAGGCACATAAGCAGAGGGTATAGTGGGACTTTTTTCCTTATCTGGGACTTTTTCATTTTTGTTTCTGTTTGTTTTGAGACAGAGTTCAGCTCTGTTGCCCAGGCTGGAGTGCAGTGGCATGATCTTGGCTTTCTGCAACCTTTGTCTCCCAAGTTCAAGTGATTTTTGTGCCTTGGCCATCCAAGTACCTAGAATTACAAGTGTGTGCTGCCATGCCCAACTAATTTTTGTATTTTTTAGTAGAGATCGGGTTTTGCTACGTTGGCCAGGCTGGTCTCGAACTTCTGGCCCCGGATGATCCACCCACCTCAGCCTCCCAGGGTGCTGGGATTACACACATGAACCACCTTGCCCAGCCTCATCTGGGCCATTTTGATACATGTATATTTTGGGTGATAATCAAATCAGGGTACTTAGCATAACTATTTCCTCATACAGGTATTTCTTTGTGGTGAGAACACTCAAAATTGTTCCCTTCTAGCTTTTTTTGAAAAATAAAAACAATATTGTAACTAGAGTCACGCAGCTGTGGAAGGGGACTCTAGAATGTGTTCCTCCCAACTAACTGTAACTTTGTTTCCATCACCAATCCCTCCTATTTCTCCTCCTTCCCCAGCCTCAGGAGACCACTCCTGTTCTTTCTGCTTCTTGAAGGTTAAGTTTTTGGATTCAATGTGAGTGAGGTCATGCAGTGTTTGTCTTTCTGTGCTTGGCTTATTTAACAGAATGTTTTCTAGGTTCATTAGTGTTGCCCTAAATGAAAATTGCATTATTTTTTATGGCTGGAGAATATGTTATTGTATATATGTACTGTATTTTCTTTATCTCTTCATCTGTTGGGTGAACAGTTAGGCGGATTCCATCATCCTAGCTATTGTGAATAGTGATGTAATAGACATGGAAAGGCAGATGTCTGTTCAAAATCCTGGTTTGCTTTGACTGTATATCTAGTAGTGGGATCATATGGTATTGTACTTTCAGTTTTTTTGAAGAATCTGCAACTGCTTTCCAGAGTGTATATAGTACTTGACCCTCCCATAAACACTTCTTTTTTCCTGGCAATTGACACCAGCATTTGTGTTTGTATTTTTATTTGTCATATTCGTGTGAATAAGTGAGATGCTTTCTGTGTATGGTTTTGATTTCCGTTTTGTGCAGGATTAGGAGTGTTAACCACGTTTTCGTAAAGATAGAGTCAGTCTTATGTCTTCTTTGGCGAAAAGTTTATTCAGGCTCTTTGCCCAGTTTTGGATCGGTTCCTCGTTTCGCTTTTGGTTATTTTATTTTATTTTTTTTTGCTGGTTACTAACGTTAGTAGCTTGTGCCTTTTGGAAAACAATGCCTTATCAGCTGTATGTTTCCTCAAACTTTCTTCTCACCTTTAGGATGCTGTTCTTTTTTGTTTTTTTTCTCCTCCCCCTTCCCCTGCACCAGACTCCGATGGAGTCTTGCTCTGTTACCCAGGCTGGAGTTGCAGTGGGGCAGTCTTGGCTCACGGCAACCTCTGCCTCCTGAGTTCAAGCAATTCTCCGGTCTCAGCCTCCTGAGTAGCTAGGATTACAGGTGTGCACGACCATGCCCGGCTAATTTTTGTATTTTTACTAGAGCCAGGGTTTCACCATGTTGGCCAGGCTGGTCTCAAACTCCTGATCTCGTGAGCCCCCATACCCGATCTAGGATGCCTTCTCTTTGGATTCATTTGTTCTCTCCTGCACAGAGGCGCTAATGTTGTCCTTAGTCTCTCATGTTTATATTTGTATTTGTTGGCAGTGATTTCAGTGTCTCATCCAAAAGAAAGAGATTGTTAAGCCATTTTATTGTCTCTGCGTATTTTTCCCCTAATTTTTCCTTTTCTTTTTCTTTTTTTTTTTTTTTGGCAACCTGTGTGCACAGGGTGAAGCTTCCCCTAAATATACGCTTATCCCATGATTTCTTCTTGGAGTGTTTTGCTTTCCAGATGGAATTTAACTGTTTGATTTAGTTTTCATAGATTTTTGTGTATTGGACAACATAGGGCTGCTATTTCAATCTCGTGCATGTGACTACCCAGTTTTCTCAACTGTTGTGCCTTTGGTGTGCTTTTGAAAAATGTGTGACCTAAATATAATTTTGGATTGATTACTTGACTCCCTTATTTTGTCCATTCGGTTGTCTCTTTTTTTTTTCTTTGAGATGGAGTCTCGCTCTGTTGCCCAAGCTGGAGTGCAGTGGCGCAATCTCGGCTGACTGCCAGCTCCGCCTCCTGGGTTCACATCATTCTCCTGCCTCAGCCTCCCGAGTAGCTAGGACTATTGATGCCTGCCACGACGGCCGACTAATTTTTTATATTTTTAGTAGAGATGGGGTCTTACCATGTTAGCCAGGATGGTCTGGATCTCCTGACTTTGTGATCTGCCTGCCTCGGCCTCCTGAAGTGCTGGTATTACAGGCGTGAGCCACCACGCCCAGCCCATTCGGTTGTGTTTCTGTGTCCCCAGTGTCTGTTGTTTCCATCTTTATGTTCGAATGTATTCACTGTTTAGCTCCCACAACATGCAGTGTTTGGTTTTCTGTTCTGTTCTTGCCTTGATTTGCTAAACATAATAATCCCCAGGTCTATCCATGCTGCTTAGGACATGATTGTGTGTTCTTCTTATGGCTGCATAGTATTTTGTGATGTGTATGTACCACATTAAAAAAAAAAAAAAAGGTTGAATCCTCTGTTGCTGGTCACCTAGGATGCTTCCACATCTTTTTTCTTGTGAATGGCACGGCCATGAATGCACGAGATCTTGTGTCTTTTTGATAGAAGGATTTATTGTCTTTTGGGTAGATACCAAGTAGTGGAATTGCTGGGTCTGATGGTAGTTCTGTTTTAAGTTCCTTGAGAATCTCCAAACTGGTTTCCACAGTGGAAACCTGTTTTCACGTTCCGCAAGAGTGTAGCAGCATTCCCTTTTCTTTGCCGCCTCGCCAGCATGTTGTTTTGACTTTGGAAAAATGGCCGTTTTGACCAACGTGGGATGTTACCTCATTGTGTTTGTGAGTGGATAGTTTTTGTGTTTTTAGTAGAGACAAGGGTTTCACCATGTTGGCCACGCTGGTCTCAAATCCCTGACCTCAGGTGATCTGCCCTTGGCTATTGTGAGTACTGCTTCACTCCACCTGGGAAGGCAGCTATGATTTCCATGTAGAGATTTCTCTGTCCATAAGTAGATACCCACTGTTGGAATTGCTAGATGAAGTGGTAGCTAGCTTTGTGATTGTTCGGGAAGCTGCAAGTGGTTTTCGTAGTACCTATGGTAATGGTGATTTCTCTCAACAGTGTGGAAGAGTATCTGTGTATGCAGGTTTCCCTGGGGCATTCGTTTGAAATAATTGGTTTTTATTTTTTGTTAGAATTAGAGTTTGTATCTGAGTGTGATTATCATTTACAGTTTAGAGATGACTAGCAGTGGTGAGAACCACCTTTTTTTTTTCTGTTAGTGAATTGCATATTGCCTTTTCAGTAATGTCTGTTCAGGTTTGTTGCCCAGTTATGGCTGGGTTACTTGGTTTTGGGTGTTTTGCTCCTCAGTGGGGTGTTAGTTGCTCCCAAATGTCAGATAACAACCGCTTTTAGATACATGATTCCTCATAATATCCTTTCTGTCTGAAGAATGCCTTCTGAGTGTTGGTTGGTGCATTGTTTTCTTTACTGTGCAGAACTTCTTCAGGTTGTTTTGAGTTTTTATTTCTTGATTATTTTAGTTGTGATGATTTTTTTTGTTTTTCCTTTTTATTTTTTGAGACAAAGTTTTGCTCTGTTGCCCAGGCTGGAGTAGGGTGTCACGATCTTGGCTCACTGCAACCTCCACCTCCCAGGTTCGAGCGATTCTGTTGTCTCAGCCTCCTGAGTAGCTGGGACTGCAGGTGTGTGCCAGTACTCCCAGCTAATTTTTGTATTTTTAGTAGGCACAGGGTTTACCATGTTGGCTAGGCTGGTCTCCAAATCCTGACCTCAAGTGATCTGCCCGCCTTGGCTTCCCAAAGTCCTGAGTTTACAGGCGTGAGCCACCGTGCCTGGCTAGCACTGACTGTTTTTGTAAGATAAGGTCAATGACGAAAACTAGAATTTTTGACTTCTATTGTTGGAAGTGGTTTTTTTTCTGTTTTTCTTTTTTGCTATTTGCTTTTACATCCTGTAAGCTTAGATTCAGGTTTTCCTAAACTTAAGCTCACTCTGTGTTTTCCTGTAGCAGTTTTACGCTGTTAGGTCTTGTGTTTAGGGTTTAATGTATGTTGAGTTTATGTTTGTGTATTGTGTAACAACAAGGTCTTATTTCATTCTTTTGTATGTGGCTATCCAGTCGTTTCAGACTGCTCAATTGAACAGACTTCTGACTCCTCATCTCATCTTTTTTCCCTTTGAGACTCAGTCCTACTCATGCTGTCACCCAGACTAGAGTGCAGTGGCGAGATCTCAGCTCTCCACAACATGTGCACCCTTGCTTCAAGAGATTCTCGTGCTTCATCTTCCCAAGTGGTTGGGATTGCTGGTGTGCACCACCACACTTGACTACTATTTTTTGTATTTTTACTAGAGATGGAATTTCACCATTTTGGCCAGGCTGATCTCAAGTGATCTGCCTGACTTGGTCTCCGAAAGCTCTGGGAGTACAGGTGTGAGCCACAGCACCCAGCCTCATTGCATCTTCTAGGCGTTCCTTTGAAAAAAATGTGTTGATTGCATAGAGGTGTGCGTTTAGGTTCTCTTATGTCCCTAGGTTCATGGATTCATTTTTATGCCACTACTGTAGTCTTTAGATTGAGTGGAGGTTTTACATGTAGTTTGAAATTGGGGAATGTGCAGCTTCCAATTGAGTTTGTATTCCCTTGGATTGCTTTACATATTCAGGTTCTTTGGGTCTTTGGTGGTTCCATGTGAATTTCTAGCCATGTATCGCTAGCATTCCATAAAACGTTTGCTTCATACTTTATGTCCAGAATTAGGGGTGCATTGGGACATTGTGATACTTGTTTGTATGCCTTGAATATGGATAAAATCAGGGAGTTTCCCATGCCTCTGAGCATGTATAGGTTTAATATCTTCGATGTGTGAACATTCAGTATCCTCCTTGGTAGCTCTTTTGAAAACGGCACGACCATGTTGTTAAGTCTTGTCGCCCTGCTTTGGACTGGAATACCAGAATGTATTCCTCTCCTGTAACTCTCTGTGTACCTATTGCCAATCCTTGATGTCCTCTCCTCCACCTAGTCTGTGGTGACCATTGCTGTATTTTCACCTTCAGTGAGTTAAATTTTTCAGCTCCCACATGAGTGAGGAACATGCAGGCTTGGTCTTTGTCTGCCTTTCTGATTTGATTGAACAGAATATCTCCAGGTGCAGCCATGTTGTTGGAAATGATAGGATTCCATGAATTTTGATGGCCCAAAAGTATTCCATTGTGTCTGTGTACTAGAGATTCTTCATCCGTTCATTTGTGGATGGACAGGGAGGTTGATTGCTTGTCTTGGTTTTTGTGCATAGGGCTGAATTCCACCTGGGATGACAGGTATCTCTTCCATGTCCTGATCATGTGCTCTGTGTATATACCTAGTAATAGAATTACTAGATAAAACGGTAGTTGTAGTTTTACGATTTCAAGGAACATCCAAGTGGTTTCTTTAGCGTGCATACTAGTTTACCATATCCCACCAGCTGTGGAGACAAGTTCCTCCTCTGAGAAGATTCTCACCATTGCTGACGCACACAAAAGCGTAAGTGAAAATCACACCAGATTTCATCTCACTCTGGTTAGAATGAATACTACCAACATTTGATGGCAGTTTGTTTCTATAGAGTATACATTATACCCCCCCGACACACAACCCAAAGTGCAAGGGACATTTTGAGATATCTATATGTAGCATTATGATGAAATCATTGTATCTGGCATGTCTGTGATCTTCCATCATTGTTTTATCTCTGTGGAGAGAATATTCAGAACCGTATTTTCCAGCTAATTTTGAAAAATTTTTCTAGATTCTGTTGACCCTAGTCACCTAGTCAGCCTGCTGTGCAATAGAACACCAGAATGGATTCCTTGTATCTGAGCGTCACTCTGTACCCGTTACCAGTCCCTACCCAGGCTCTCTGCTCTCCCCAGCCTCTAGTAACCCCTACTGGAAGTTCTGCTTTTAAGAGACAATGTTTTCTGGATTCTATGTAGCTGATGTCATGCAGCGTGGGTCTCTCCCTGGCAGACTCATTTCACCTAATTGTCTTCCGGGTTTCTCCAAGTGGTTGCAGATGACATGATTTCCTGAAGTGTTATAGCTGACATGTGTTTCCCTGTGTATGTCAACTGTGGTTCCTTTATCCCTTCATCTGTGCATAGACAGGTAGGTTAATTCCACATCTTGGCTATTGTGACTAGGGCTTCAGGACACATGAAAAGGCAGAGAACACAGGGATTTCATTTTCTCTAAACATGTACCCAGTGGTGGGATTGTTATTGGAGTGGCAGTTGTACTTTTACCTTTTGTTGTTTGTTTTTTTTTTTAAAAAAAAAAAAAAAAGACAGTCTTGCTCTTGTCGCCCAGGCTGGAGTGCAGTGGCGCGATTTCGGCTCGATGCAAGCTCCGCTTCCTGCGTTCAAGCGATTATCCCGCCTCAGCCTCCCAAGTGGCTGGGAATCCAGGCACCTGCCACCACGCCTAATTTTTGTATTTGTAGTAGAGACAGGATTTCAGCATGTTGGTGAGGCTGGTCTTGAACTCCTGACCTCAGGTGATCCACCTGTCTCGGCCTCCCAAAGTGCTGAGATTACAGGTGTGAGCCACTGTGCCCGGCCTACCTTTTACTTTTTAAAGGAACTTCCAAAAGTTTTTGTAGTGTGTACATAATTTTCATTCCACGAAGTGTGTGGAAGATTTTTTTTCCCCTGCAAGTCTACGCTGACCATTGCCTTCAACAATTTTTATTTTTGTCTTTTGTAATACTCATTCTAGGTAGAATTAGATGGTAACCGAGTATGGTTTTGATTCATGTTTTTGTGAGGATTAGTGATATTGAGGAACTATCACCTGTGAGTCCATTTCCTTCCATCTTTTCACTCAGGTCTATTTAGATCCTTTTACTTGGATATTTGTTGTTTTTATTGTTGTTGTTTTTCACTTAGTCATATCACTTTATTGTATGTGTTAGATAACAACCTCTTTCAGGGTTAGGATTTTTTATCGTTTCTCCCAGTCTTTAGGATTCCTTTTTTTGTTTCATTGTTTCCTTTTCCCTGTAGAATTTGTAAAGTGTCCCTAGTCACATATGGTTATAGTTGCATATGTTAGCAGTGACTTTTGTGTTCAACACCCCGCTTCCATGATAGCAGAAAAACATGCGTGCGCGCACACACGCACAGAGCCAAGCCTTGCATTGTCTGTGGGTATAGTTTCCCTACCTATTTTTTAGTGTTATGATGCTTTTTTACCTTTTGCAGCCTGTTTGCATAGATCGAGGGTTTCCTAAAATATACATCCACTCTCTTTTCTTACAGGACCTTTACAGTTTCAAGATTGAGTTTAGGTCTTCAATTTGTGTTGATTTTGTGTATCGTGCATTGTAAGGGTCCTATGTCAGTGTTTTTCCTGTGGATATTCAGTTTTCTCAAAATCGATAATTGAACCAGACTCTCCCTTTCCCATTGTATCTTTTTGGGGTTTTGAAAAATGTGTTCCCTACATATCATGTTGAATAGAGTATTTGGCTGCCTCATTGTGTCACTTAGGTCCTCGTTCTGTGTTTGTGACAGTCATGAATTGTTTAGATAACTACAGATTGTTTTTTCATTTATTATTTTCTTTGGTTCTTACCTTGGATTTTTCTTTTAATGCTTTCTACTCTTATTATTACAGTTTAAAAGCTATATTTGCAAGTTAGTTACATCTGTTGATTGCATGACACTGAGACTTGGGGTTCCAACAACCCCGTAACCCAGGCAGTGAGCAGAGGGCCCACAGGGTGGGTCTTCAGCACACGCTCCCTCTCCCCTGTGTTTTTATTGGTCTGTGGTCATTCCCGGTGTCTGTTGTTCTCTTCTTTATGTTTGAGTGCATTCAAAGTTTAATTCCTGCTTATAAGTGAGAACATGTGGCATTTGGTTTTCTATTTGGACCTTAGTTCACGTCTGACACTGGCCTGCAGTTTCCACCTTCTCTTGTCAGGTGATCCTCCCTGATAGGTCTACAGGTGCCCACCACCACATCCGGCTAATTTTTTTATTATTGTAGAGATGGGATCTCACCATTTTGCCCAGGCTGGTCTCAAATTCTGGACTGAAGCGATCCACCTGCCTTGGCCTCCCAAAGTGCTAGAATTACAGATGTGAGCCACTGTGCCGGCCTCTCATGCACTGTTGATGGGTAGGTTGATTCCATGTCTTTGACATTGTGAATAATACTGCTATGAACATAATGAGTGCCTGTGTCTTTTGGATAGGAGGATTGATTTTCCTTTGGGTAGATGCACAGGAGAGGGCTTTCTGGGTGAGATGGTAGTTCTGTTTTCAGCTCTTTGAGAAATCCCCAATCTGCTTTCAATGGTGTCTGTACTAGTTTTAATCCCCTCCCCTCCCCGAAAGCATACCAGCGTTTCGTTTCCTCGGCTGCCTCGCCAGCATGTGTTCCTTGTCTGCGTGGTCCTCACCATTGTGACCTCCATGGGATTACAACGTCTTGTAATGTTTTTGATTGGCAGCTCTCTGATAGTGAGTTTGAGCATGTTTTCCTATATGTTGGTTGCTTGTACATTGTCTTTTAAGACGTGTGTGTTCACGTCTCTTGCCTGTTTATTAATAGGATATTCCCTAGTTGACTTGTTGAAGGGCCTTGTAGATTCTGCATATTAGATGTTGTGCAGATGCACAGTTTGGGACCGTGTTCTCCCTTTGTGTACACTGTTAACTCTGTTGGTAGTTTCTTTTACTGTGCAGCAGCTCTTTCAGGTATTCGGTCTGACTTGTCAATTTCTGTTTTTGTTGCCGTTACTCTTCAGGACTTAGCCTGATGGCTATGTGGAGAAGGATATTTCACAAGTTTTCTCATAAGATTTTAATAGTTTGAGTTTTTCCATTGAAATCTTTCATTCATCTTGAGTTCCTCTTTGTGTCTGGTGAGAGGTAGGGGCCTAGTGTTACTCTTCTGCACATGGCTGGCCACTTATTTCAGCACCGTTGATTGAATAGGATGTCCTTTTGCCTTTGCTTACTTTGGTGGATTCTGTGTTAGATCAGATAGTTTTCAGTGTGTGGGTTTACTTCTTGGTCCTCCCTTGTGTTCCACTGCTCTGTGTGGAGGCCAGTCCCTAGCTTTTCCATGAAATTTGAAATCAGGAAGTGTGATGTGTCCGATGTAGTCTGGATGTCTCAGGATTGCAGAGGATGAAACTCAGGGTGCTTCATGGTCCCACATGAATATTAGCATCACCTATTTTTATTTCTTGCAACAGATGTGTTGCATAGTAAACGAACAATACAATGAGAGGGTAGAGTGGGGCATTATGGTCCATGCATACATTGTGAAATGATGAAATCAGGGTACTTAGTGTTTCTGATACCTTTTCCCATTGTTTATTCCTCTATGGTGAGACCCTTTCAGTATTCTCCTGTCAAGCTGCTTTGAAAGTGATGTGCCTTTGCTGTTAACCCTGGTCACCCTGCGCTGGAATAGAACAACAGAATTTTCTTCCTCTCATTTCCCATTTACAATCCCTGCCCATTACTCCTCTTTTCCCCCAATCTCTGCAAATCCATATTGTGCTCGCCAGGTCTTTGAGATAGATTTTCTCAGATTCTGCATGTGTGAGATGACTCAAGATTTGTTTCTTTCCCCTCTTGTTCATTTAATTTACCATCATGTTTTCCAGGTGCAACCCTGTGGTTCCCCACGATAGGATTTCATTGTGGTTTTCTGGCTGAAGAGTATTCCCGTGTGTACATGTGGAACAGCTTCTTTATCCCTTCTTCTGTGGGCAAGCAGGTAGGTTGATGCTTACACTGGCTCTTGGGAACAGTGCTGGAATCCACATGGGTGCGTAGATCTATGTTTGATGTCCTGATTTCAATGACGTTGAGTGTATTCCTAGTAGTAGAATTGCTGGTTGAAATGATAGTTGGAGTCTTTTAAGGTTTGGAGGAACCTCCAAGTGGTTTCTGGAGTGCATGTGCTAGTTTACCTTCTCACGAACTGTGAAAGAGTGTCTCTCTCTCTCTCTGAAAACACACCAGCGTTTCCCTTTCTTTCAGTGTTTTTTTTTTTCCTTTTTATGTTAATACTCATTCCAATTAGAATGAGATGGTGTCTAAGTGTGGTTTTGATTTACATTTTGCTTGTGGTTAGTGATGTTTGAGAAGTTATTGTGAACTTGTTTCAATTTGACATGTAAGACTGGGCAGTGGATCTGAAGACCTGAGATGGATGCACAGGTAAAAGTTTCTGACTCAACATTACTGATCCTCACGAGAAGTCAATCAGAACCACACTCAGAAAGCATCTCTCTCTGGTGAGAATGAATGTTACCAAAATGGGACAACAGTTTCATTGCTGTAGAGTATGTGTATATAACCAGCGGGTGGAAGGGACAATTTGGTCTGTGTAAACGTAGCATCATAATGAAGTCGCAGTGTCTGGCACCTCTGTGAGCTCCAGACTTATGATTTCTCTGTGGAGAGAATATTCACAACTGAACTTTGTAGCTGTTTTGAAAATTGTGGTTTTCTGTTCTTGCCTTTTGGCATAATGGCCTACGGCTCTGTCCAGGTTTCTGGTAAGGGCATGGATTTGTTTTTATGGTTGTGTAGTGTTCCGTGGTGTGTATGTACCACATTTCCTTTCTCTGATCCACTGCTGATGGGCACCAAGGCTGATTCCATGTCTTCACCATTGTGAGTAGTACTGCCGTGAACATGCGAGTGCATGTGTGTTTTGGATGGAAGCATTTTCCTTTGGGTAGATCCTTAGGAGTGGGATTCCACCGCTGGGTGGTAGTTCTCTTTTAAGTTCTTTGAGAGCTGTCCACACTGCTCTCCAGGGAGTCTGAACTAGTTTGCATTTCCCCCAACAGTGAACCTGCATTTCTTTGCTCATCTGCCCCACCAGCCTCTGTTGTTGTGGACTGTGTATCATAATTGCCATTCTGACCAGTGTGAGATGGTATCTCAGTATGTTTCTTTGCATTTCTCTGATAATCAGTGAGATCAAGCATGTTTTCATTCTCATTGGTTACTGGTACACCTTCTTTTAAGTGTGTGTTCATGTCCCTTGCCCATTTACAAGTTGGATTGGGTTTTTTTTTTTTTTGTTTGTTTAAGCTCCTTACATAAATCCTGGATATTAGACGGTTTTCAGATGCATAGTTGGGGAATATGTTCCCTCATTCTATAGGCTGTATGTTAACTCTGTTGGTGCAGCAGCTCTTTTGTGTATTAGGTCCCACTTATCAGGAATTGTATTTGTTCTCATTGCTTTTGGCGACTTGAGATATAAATGCTTTGCCAAAACCTCTGTCGAGAAGAGTATTTGCTAGATTCTCGTGCAGGATTTTTTTATAGTTTCAGGTCTTGGATTTTTATGTATTTTTGTATTTATTTACAGACCGAGTCTTGCTGTGTCAAAGAGCCTGGGATGCAATGGAACGATCTTGGCTCACTGCACCCTCCACCTTTGGGGTTCAAGTGATTCTTGTACATCAGTCTCCCGAGTAGCTGGGAGTACAGGTACGTGCCACCATACCCAGCTAAGTTTTGCTTTTTAAGTAGACAGGGTTTCACCATGTCAGCCAGGGTGGTCTCGAACTTCCCGACCTCAAGTCATCCGCCTGCTTTGGCCTCCCAGAGTGCTTGGATTCCAGGCATGAGCCACCACCACACCCAGCCCAGGATTTTGCATTTCAATCTTTGATTCAAGTTGAGTTGCTTTCTGTACATGGTGAGACACGGGCCCAGTGTTACTTCTTCTGCATCTAGGTAGCCACTGATCCCAACACCACTTAGTAGTAGGGAGTCCTTTCTCCATTGCTTATTTTTGTTGTTTTATTTTCAAGTATCAGATGATTTCAGGTGTGCAGGTTTGTATCTGGGTCTTCTAATCTGTTCCACTGTTCTGTGTAAGCGGGTGCCCAGCTTTTTAGTGAAAATGCGTAGCCATTACATTGTGAGTGTTTTCTTAGAGTATTTCCTTTGTTTTAATTTTTTAAAAATACCTTTAACAGCCTACGTGCACGTATTACTTTTCAAAAATACATGCGCACCGTATGTTTTCTTGTAGTAGTTTTGTGGTGTCAGATTTGAGTTTTAGGCCTTTAACATATTTTGCATTGATTTTTGTGTTGCGTGACATAACGGTCCTATTTCAGTGTTTTGCTTGTGAATATTCAGTCTACTCAGAATCATCTATTGAACAGGCGGCCTTTTGCCCATTGTGTCTTTTTGGTGTTCTTTTGAAAAATGTGTTCACTATGTGTAACTGGGGTTAAGTATTTGATTTACTCATTCTGTCCACTTTCTTAGTTTATGCCAGTAAATGATTGTTTGGATAATTATAAAAGTTTGTGTTTTTCATCCATTGTTGTAGCTTCTCAGTTTGTATTTGTTAACTAATTTCTACATTTATTATAGACTAAAAGGTACAAACGCAGATTAGTTACTGCCTTTGGTATTTTGCAGGACATTGAGACTGGGATCCCAGAGACCTTATCACACAGGGAGTGGGTGGACCCACTGGCTAGGTCTTTAGCCCATACCTCGTCCCTTCTTCCTTTTTTGTCTGATAAGTCATCAGTGTCTGTTGTTCTCACTTTTACGGTAGGGTGTATTCAATGTTAGCTCCACCTTAGAAGTGAGAATATGTGGCATTTGGTGTTCTGTTTTTTCCTTCTTTGCTTTAGATAATGGCCTCCAGCTCTTTTCATGTAGCTGCCAAGGACATGATTTCCTCGTTTTTTTTTTTTATGGCTGCCTAGTTTTTTGTGGTATATATGTACCAAATTTTCCTTTTCTGATCCACTGTTGATGGGTGCCTAGGTTGATTTCGCGTATTTGCCATTGTAAATAGTGCCGCCAAGACCATTTGTGTGCATGTGTGTTTTGGACAGAAGGATTTATTTTCCTTTGTGTATATCCCAGTGGTGGGCTTGCTGTGTCAGATGGTAGTTCTGGTTTAAGTTCTTTGAGCAGTGTCCGAAGTGCTTTCTGTGGTGTCTGAACTACTTTGCATTTGCACCAAAAGTGGACCAGTGTCCCCCTTCTCTGCTGCCTCACTATTGTCCTTTTTTTTTTTCTTGACTGTGTAATTGCCATTCTGACCAGCGTGCGATATGTCTCATTGTGCTTTTGATTGATATTTCTCTGACAGTTAGATTCAGCATATTTTCAAATTTTTGGTTGCTTTTATATCATCTTTCAAGAAGTGTGTGCTTATATCCATTGCCTATTAATTATTTGGCGGGGGGCTTGGCTAATTGATTTGTGTAAGGTCTTTAAGGTAGATTCTGGACTTTAGAACCTTGGTCAGGTGCATAGTTTGGGAACATTTTCTCTCATCCTGTATGTCGTCTGTCTACTCCGTTGGTAATTTCTTGTGTTGTGTGGTGGCTCTTTAGTGTATTAGGTGCCACATGTCGATTATTGCTTTTGTTGCAGTGTCATGTGGGGTCTTAGGCATATAAATGCTTTGTCAAAGCTGATGTTGAAGGGTATTTCCTAGGGTCTCTTGTAGGCTTTCTGTACTTTGAGGTCTTCCATTTACATCCTTCGTTCATCTGAGTGAACTTTGGTACATGGTGAGAAGTAGAGGCCTAGTGTTACTTACTCTTCTGCATATGCCTCGCCATTTATCCCCAAGACTATTGAAAAGGGAGTTCTTTCCCCATTACTTAATCATTGTGTATTTCATCCAGAATCAGGTGGTATGAGGTGTGTGGGTTTACTTCAGGTTCTGTGTTCTCTTCCACTCATCCATGTGGAAGCAGGTCCCCAGAGTTTGAGTGAAATTTCAAATCAGAGAGTGTGATGCATCCAATGTAATTTGGATTTCTCAGAACTGCTTTGGAAACACGGGGCATTTCCTGGTCTCATGTGAACTTCAGCATTGTTTCTTTCTATGTCCTTAAAAACAATTTGTCCCGTAGTAAAAGTATACAATTAAAGAGTAGAGTGGGACATTTTAATCCATGCATATATACCTTGTGTAATGATCAAAGGAAGGCATTGACTGTCTCTGGTACCTTGTGTAGTTATTATTTATTAGTTCTCTGTGGTTGCAATATTCAGAGTCCTTCTTTTCAACCTTTTTTGGAAAATGTGGTGGGATACTGTTAAGTCTAGACACCCTGCTGTGGAGTAGAACAGCTGAATTTATTCCTGTCATCTTAGTGTAACATTGTATCCATTTCCCAGTGTCTGCCCCTGCTCCCCCACCACCAGCCTCTCTTCACCACTGTGGAACTTTCTATGTCTAGGAGATAAAGTCATTTAGAGAGAAAGTTGATGTCATTCTCACATGCATGAAATCATGCCGTGTTTGCGTTTCTCTTCCTGGCTCATTTCGTTGAAGGTCATGTCCTCCAATTTCTGCACGTTGCTGCAGATGCCATGGTTTCATGAATTTCTGTGGCCGAAGAGGATTCCTTTGTGTACTGTAGTTTCTTTTTCCTTTTGTGCATGAACAGGTACGTTGATTGGATACGTTCCCTATTGTGAATAGTGCTTCTGTTGCCATAGGAAGGCCGATACCTCTTCAACATAACAGATTCCATGTGCTTTCTGTGTATAACTGGCGGTGGGATTGTAATGTCAAATGTTTAAGGCACCTTCAACTGCTTTGCTTCATGTGTATAATAATGTACATTCCCACCAAAAGTGTATAAAAGTGTCTTTTTCTGCATTTCTACGTTGGCCACTGCCTGTGAACATATGGGTTGTTTTTTTGTTTGTTTGTTTGTTTTGGTAAGTTTCATTCTAATTAAAGTGAGAGGTATCTGCCTGTGATTTGTACTTAGACATTTGTGAGAATTAGTGAAGTTGAACAACTTCTCTTTGACCTGTCAATTTCATGTTTTTCTTTCAAATGTCCCTGTTCAGGTTCCTTGTCCAGTTTCAGCTTGGGTATTAGGTTTTGTTCATTTTCCCAGTTAGAGTAGTGTTAGTTTCTCGTACATGTCAGATAACAACCCCATTCACAGATATGATTCTGCTGAACTTTCTTTCAGTCTGTATGATGCTTTCTTTAATAGTTCATTGTTTCTCTTCCCCATGTGGAAGCTCTAAAATGATGTATAGTCCCATGTGTTTGTATTCACATTTGTTAGCAGTGATTTTAGTTTCCCATCCAAAAAGAACAACAAATAAGAAAAAGTATTGCCAAATCAATTGCACGGGCTAAGGGTTTCTTGCCATAGATAATTTTTGCTCTTGTTTTCTTTCTTTTTTGCAAACTGCATGCAGAGATACAAGTTTTGCTGAGATACAGACTCCCACTTTTCTTATAGGAGCTTTGCGGCTCCAGGATTGGGTTTAGGTGTTTATTTGGTGTTGATTTAGAGTGATGATATTGCAGACCCTGAAATGTTGACTTCTTTGTCTTGTTTTTGTCTGATACAGCACAAAGGGAGTTGTGTTCAAATTAAGCTGTGGGAAATCCTTTAGATACTGGGTTCAAACGATTGTCTCCTTCCTTGATGTCCACTTAGGGGAGAAGTGTCAGAAAGTCTGGGAAGATCCATAGTGGAAAACGTTTATCTGTATTTCGTGGAGACTGATGGCCAGCTCCCACCTGCCCAGGACTTCTGGAGAAGGCCAGCCCTACCAATTGCTGAAATACCTCCCATCTCCAGCTCTTCAGCAAATATTTAAGTGATTCATTAGAGATTTAAACCTTAAGAAAGTAAAGTAACCCAGTGGAACTTGAATTTAACTAGAATTTAAGTTTGAGAGTAGCTGGTCAGTAGAACAAGTGTGGTAGATTGGGTGACATACTATGGTTTTTAAGGGTTTTTGTTTTTTTTGTTTGTTTGTTTTCCTTAAACAGAGTTAACAATAATCAATTTGAATAACGAAGGAAAACATTAAACGGTTGGTATGTGTAACATGAACACTGTTCCATGACTTGTTCAGTCATAGCCTCAATTTGACATGCTAGACTATGAATCCTAAAGACTGGTATACGGTTACTGCACTGGAGTTACTTTTCTCATTCCAACAACTGTAGAACATTTTGAATAGCATTTTAAAATTTTATTTTAATGAAAGCTTAGGAAAAAAACCCTTACTTATACACTAAAGAAAGTAAACATAAAATGGTCTCCCGCCTGACTCGCAAAAGACCCATGGCCTGATCCTGGCCAGCAGGAGCAGCTTGTGTTAAGGAGCAGGGGCCAGATGCAGCTGAGCTGCCAGCCTCCTAGATGTGGTTTCCTGGTGTCACGGTCTGGGTGAAGGATGGTGCAGAGCCGGTGTTCTGGCCAACATCCCGGTGGGATCCCAGCCACTGCAGGATGTTGCTGGCCTACTGGGATTTGGGCTCCAGCTGGCAGGACAGCTTGTAGCTGCAGGACAGAGAGGTAGCTGTGAGGCCACCATGAGCCACACATCAGGTCCCCTCTCAGTGCATGCCCAGGTGAAATCCTGGGTCCCCAGCGGTTCCCATGCAACATGGCTTGATGCTGGCCGTGGAGTCATGGCCATAGGCTCTCTGTAGCTGGCCACAGGAGAGCCTCGTCTAGGCCACGTGGGGTGGCTGACACCTGTAATGTCAGTACTTTGGGAGGCTGTGTGGGGTGGATTGCTTGAGGCCAGGACTTAGACCAGCCTGGACAACATCATGAAACCCCATCTGTACCAGAACAACAACAGCAGAACAACAGGACATGGTGTCTGTACCTGCTGTACCATATCCTGGGACATGATGTACAGCGGTAGTCCCAGCTGCTTGGGAGGCTGACAAAGGTCTTGAGCCCAGGAGGCAGACATTGCAGTGAGCAGAGATGGCGACACTGCTGTGCAGCCTGGGCGCAGAGCTAGACCATGTTATAAAAAAATGGAGAGCCTTCTCCCACCCTCTGCCCGTCCACTAGGCCCTCACCTCTCCTTGTCACTGAGCTGCTCCATTCTTTTGAAATAGGTGACAAATTTCTCAAGAGGCCGAAGCCTGTAATTCATGGCAGCCACTTGGAGCAGCTGCATTTCCTGCAGAACTCGGACCTCCTAGAGACAGAGGGTAGGATGCTGACAGGGCCTGGGTGGAAGATGCTGAGGGGACCTTTGATAAGCAGGGAGAAGGGGCTGATCCCTGGGGCAGTTTTCTGCAGGGGCCCCATGCAGCCCCCAGCCTGTTCTCAGAGTTGGATGTAAACATCCCCTCCTGCAGGAATTGGTCTTTGATCCAGTGCATTTCCCACTCTCTCCACTGGGCTAGGTCTCCTCCTCCTATGTGTGTCAACCCCTCCCAGTAAACCTAAGATGTAGAGGATGGAGCCAGGGAGTGTCCTGCCCAGGGTGGACTGTGAGGTCCACATCCACACCCTCCTCCAATGTTAGCGTCCCAGCTGCTCACCTTCCTCTTCTTGTTGATGTTGCCCTGGAAGGCAGACAGAATCCATCACAAAGGTCAATGGCCCACAACCAGCCCCACTCCACCCCTTCCCATGCTGTACTACTGCCAGGGACACCAGGGTCAGGGGATGTGCACGTGACAGGACTTGGATCTGCCTCAGACTCCGGGCTCTAGAGCAGGGGGCATGGGAGCTGAGGCTCAGGGACACTCTGCCCCACCTTTTTCTGAAGACAGACAGGGAAACTGAGGTCTCTTATAGAAAGAAAGCACACAGTGACCCTGGAACTGCCTGCCCTTGGAGAGGCTCAATTTCCCTCTCCAATTACGGGACTATCCTGGGGAGTCACTGAGTCCAGCTCAGCCCACACCTCAGCAGCTTTGCAGTCAGGCAGCTCTGCAGCTTCACCACTCAGGGATAGGGACTGGTGGCTGCCATGGAGCCTCCATCATGCAGAGGTGATGAGATGGGCCTGACATCCCCACCCACAGGAGCAGCTATGAGGCTCTCAGGAGAGGAGGTTTGCTTAGGGCTGAGATCTAAGGGCTCGGTCCACGACCCTCTCCTCCCAAGCCTCAGGTTCCTGGTTCCCAACCAAGCTGCCCCAGGCTCACTCACATCCAGATCGTCCGGGATGGCCGAATCCAACCTCTGTAACACAGTCAGAAAATCCCCCAGGAAGGGGACTACACTCTGTGCCAAGGAGGGTTGGGGAGGTGGTGATGAGTATTGGCCATCAGATGGCTGCCCACTGTCCTGTCCCATGAAATCCCATCAGCCCCTGTCTCCCAGAACCCCCCTCCCTAGGTCTCCCGGATGGAGCAGCCAAAGACCCTCAGCTGCCTTTCCCAGTTCTCTGCCTCCTCTATCCCAGATGACCTCCAAGTCTAGTTGATCTCCAAGCAGTCCTAGTTACCTCTGTGGTGGGATATTAACAAGTCACAAGGACCTGTGGTCCCAACCTTACCCTTCCCCACATCCACTCTGAGTCCAGCTTTCCCAGACCCTTGTTCTGGTCTCTCAAATAGAGGTTTTCCAGGCCCAGTGGCCACAAGAGGACAGGGCTGGGGAGGAAGCACCTGCTGTCTCGATATGGAGGCCTCTAGCTGGCGGGGAAAGGAACCCTGTCCTGTGATCTCTTGTGATCCCTCTATGCCACAGGCTCACTCACCTTCTTTTGCCTCCGTAGCCTCATCTGGGCTCTCTGGTGGTTC
>NC_037678.1:25792990-25845682 GCF_003255815.1 Theropithecus gelada | reverse complement strand
AACAGGAATGAAGTTGAATGAGTCATGTGAGGAGGGGCGGGGCACAGCTGCTTGCTGGAAGGGTGTTGGGAAGTATTGGTCCATCAGCTGTCACATCCTCCTGTTGCTGTTGAATCCCAGCGATCCTCACTTGGAGTCTGGGTCTCAGAAGGGTGTGGCACCTGGGTTCTTGGCTGGCTGAGCTCGTGCTTTTGCAGTCCACTTTGGAGCTTTGGTATGTGAAGCCTGACCTGAGTTGCTTCAGGAAACCTTTGTCCCTCAGGCTGCCTCCTGCTTAAGAGCAGAGCCTTTGTGTGGAGATCTGGCTGGCCTCCCTAGCTCCCAGCCTGTCCTGTCCTGTTATGTCTGGGTTTGAGGTTGTGTGGAGGGGTCTCTTGCCATAGAGGAGGCAGTAGCAGTCGTGTGGATCAGAGTGAAGAATGGCGATCCCTGCTGGCTGTGCCCGGCCTTTGACTGGAGGAGTCTGAGAATGACCAGGCCTGGGGAGCTGTCATTCCTCAGAAACAGCATGTTTCCTCCCCTATTGTGGAGTCTCTGGATGTGACCCAGAGTGTGCTGGGCCTCTTTCGCTTGTGCTGGGTTTAACTGTGTGTTTCAGGGTGGGAAGTGCAGGGGATCATCTGCTCTGAGCCAGATAAGGCCTGGCGAGGATTGGGGGGCGGCCCTCGAAGAAGCCAGATCTGGTGGGAGAGTAGGCATGGATAGGGAGGGAACAGGGTCACCAGGGTTGTGTGTCACCTGTTCTCGCTCCTTGGTCTGCCCGGCAAGTGAGAACAGAGGTGGAGGCTGCTGTGGACCCACTTTGGCTTCCTGCAAGCAGGTGTTCTTTTGGGGAGCAAGGCAGGTGGGGGACAAAGCTGGTCTCTGAGGTGTTGAGTGGTTCTTTGTATGTCATTGTGCTTTTCCTCTCTGCCGTCCCCAACAGCTCTACTGTAGCAGCCCATTGACCTAGTAAGTCACTCAGAGCATCGTGGTCCTTCACATGGGTGTTACGGCCCCTTAAAGAGCCAGAGAGGGCTTAGGAGTTTCTCAGAAGATTGAGCCCAGGGTTGGAGGGTGCCAGAGTCACTGAGAACAGCCCATTTGATAAGTTGGGCAGAGGGATCGTGGGCCCTGAGTATGCCTGCCTGACCGGTGGTGACCATGCCAACAGGGCCAGGGCCTCAATAGAGCTTAGCTACTGAGCTCGACATTTGGCCAGGTGCTCTCTTGGTGCAGGCAGGAACGTTCTGCTTCCCCAAACCCTGTGTTTTGGTCTCCATTTTCCTTGGAGCAGCTGCAGGGTAGGTAGAGGTGTGTGTCTGCTAGCTGCTTGGTGAGATGAGCGTCCACCCAGCTGCCTCTGCTGGGAAAAAAGAGTAATGACTGCAGCAGGGAGACAACCGAGGCGGGGCCCTTTTAGAGTCAACCCTACTGCTCCGATTCTAATTTTCAGTTCAGATTTTGCAGGCCTGAGTGTGGGTCCCTGAGTACCTGCCCTTTGAATTCTTTTGGCGAGGACTTAGCATTCCCCAGGAGCTTCTCACTGAGCCCCAAACACACAGCCCCCAATTCACCACCTCATCCCTTACCAGGACCTGCTGAAGCACACACCTGTGGACCACCCAGACTGCCTGCCACTACAGGATGCCCTCCGCATCTCCCGGGACTTCTTTCCGGCATCAGTGCGGACATTGACCCCGCTGGACTGCAGTCACAATGGACTCCCAATGGGGAGGTGAGCTCAGGGCCCAGCAAGGCCTCAACAGGTTGAGGAGCCCAGGGTGGACCAGATCCCCAGTCTCTTCTCTGATTGCACAGGCATCGCTCTGTGCCCCTTGTCTCTGCAACCCTGATCCCCCATTCCCAGCCAAGGAGAGGTCTTCAGTCCTGGGTCACGCTGATTTGATTCCGTGTGGCATTCTGGGCCCTAGGCTGAGAGCTTTAAGCCCAGTGTCTCAGTCATCCTCCAAAGAATCCAGTGAGCCAGAAGAGGACACAGGACCAGAGCATCTCTCCAGGTCCACCGCACAGTCTTTGAGCTGTGTCAGAGCTGGATTCTTTATCTGGGGCTGGCTGTTTGGAGGCCCCAGGCATTGTCCCCCGCACCAGGGAATTCGGCCTGTGGCTACCTTATTCTTGAATGCAGACACCTGCCTGTGCCGTCAGGGTGACCCGGGAAGCTGAGGGAGCAGGACATGTCAGCCACTTCAGATTGGCCTGCAGGAGCAAGAGCCAGAAAGGGAGCCCCACAGAGGGAAAGCCTGGTAGTAGAGGTGGCCGAGGCCATTCAGGTTGCTGGAACATTCCACGTGGGCTCCTGGATGTCAGACAGCAGTTTCCCTGGGGGCCCTTCTTGATGCAAGGGTGAGGCTTAGCCCAATGAGGGAAAGCAACACTCAGCATTAGAGGCACAATTAACCCCTGAGTGTCAGCAACCTGGCCCAAATCAAAGGCTTCCTGACCGATAAGAGGTTGTTATGTGGCCCTTAGGAGGGAAGACTGCCTGGGTTCATGCTCGTTTGTTACATTTGTGAGCGAGGGGCGGGTCTGGAGAGTGTCCGATGGTGCATAGGGAGCTGTTTCTGTGCAGCTGCTGGTGCCAGTTGGCAAAACCATGGAATGTCACTAGTTTGTTTTGGTCTGGGGATATCTGAAAAATGTTTTAAGACTTAGAGTAGCATCGGTTGCAAGTCATCTTAACTGTACGCTTTCAGTACACACAGCTACATATTGCAGTATATGTAGATCACGTGGTGTGTCATTCAGACAGGAAAGGCTGGGACAGATGGTCGCAGCCCCATTGAAGCCCTCCTGACTCTGAAGGTGGCTGAGGGGAAACTCTGGAAATCCTCATGGAGTAGAAACCATCCAGAGCTGTGATGAGAGGCGGCTGCAGGTCCCCCCAGGACACTTCTGCAGCCCGACTGAAGGCAGCCCAGAGTCTCCCATCCCCTGGGTGTATTTTTTTAAAATCTGTCCGTCATGTATGAATTTCGGTTTGGTATTTGGTTCCCTCATTGTGTCTGTTGTTCGTATTTTTGTGTTAATGCCAAAACAATGTTGTTTGGATCACTATGGCTCTTCTATGTCATTTGTAATCAGGAAGCATAATACATCCGTGTACTTTGTATTTCCCAGTGGCGAGATTGCTAGATGACGTAGTGGTTGTATTTTTCGTTTGAGGAGGAACTGCCGACTATTGCTCATAGTGTGTACACCAATTTCCATTGCCACCTGTAGTATCTAAGAGGTTCCCTGTCTGCAGATCCACACTGGTGATTGCCTGTTAAAAATTACGTTTTTGCTTTTGGCAACATTCATTTTATGTGGATGGAGACTCTCTCTTAGTGTGGCTTTGGTTTACATTTTTATGATGATTAGTGATGTGAACAAGCTTTTCCTTTACCTGTTCATTTCCTGCCTTCTTTTCAGAAATGTCTTTCGGTTCTTTGAGCAAGTTTTGTTGGATTGTTTGGTTTTGTTTATTTTCTCACTCTGTATAGTTTCTGGTGTATGTCAGATGAACACCTTCAGCTACATGATTCCTTATACTCAGCGCCTGGCAGCATCCTCTGCTCATTCCATCTCTTCTGGTCAATGACCACTGCCTGTGTCTCATTCTTCTCCCTCCCCAGGGCAGGGCCCAGACTTCCTGCCTCCCATATTTCCTTATCCTCATGGAGGCCTGGCCCAGTGCTGGGCCAGCCACACGGCACAGTGTCCAGTGCCTTTCTGGGTGGTGGGCAGGTCAGTTGGCATGGAAAACGGTGTCTGGGATTTCTGAGTTGACTATTGAATGCAGACTCACCCCACTCACAACCAGTCACCACCACTGCCACCCAAGCAAACCACCCGGGAGCCTGGAAATTGCTCTGCCCACCTGTTGCCATGGGTACAGACACCTATCATAGGGAGAACCGAGAAGAGACCCAGCCCACCTGCCCCTGGTGCCCAAGGATGACATTCAGGGGATCACCCCAACCCACCAACCACAACCTGTGTCCATACAGCCTCCCACAGGGCCTAAGGACAGGCTGACCCCTCCCAGAGATCCTCCACCTCGCAAATGCACAAGTACTGCATCTAGGGACCAGGGGATAGACCTGCCCTGCCTGCCACTTCTGGTTTGTGCTTGTACCAGCAGGGAACCTAACAACAGGCCAGATCACCTGCTGCCAGCATCCAAGCATGCCATCTTGGGGCCTGGGGATCACCCTGCTCTACGCATGAGCACCGTCGGGGGCCCTGGGGCCGGTTCATCCCACCTGGCATGTGTATGCATGAACTGGAAATGTGTTTTCCTGTCGGGCGCAGTGGCTCACACCTGTGATCCGAGCACTTTGGGAGGCCAAGGCAGGTGGATCAGCTGAGGTCAGGAGTTCGAGACCAGTCTGGCCAACATGGTGAAACCCCGTCTCTACTGAAAATACAAAAATTAACCAGATGTGGTGGCACACGCCTGTAGCCCCAGCTACTCTGGAGGCTGATGCAGAATTGCTTGAACTCGGGAGGTAGAGATGGAGGCTGCAGTGGGCTGAGATTGCGCCACTGCTCTCCAGACTGGGGGACAGAGTGAGACTCCATCTCAAAAAAGTGAAAAAAGAAAGAAAAACAAATGTGTTTGGGGCTGGGATACTTTCAACAACTCAGAGACATGGGGAAGCAGTTGATACGACACAGAAAAGACCGTGGCAGATCCAGCTGACAGATGTGATAGCAGTTCTGCTGTTATAAAGCAGTCTTTGTTTGACATTAAGGTTTGTCACAGCTCTTGAAATTTTGTCAGTGAGGTTGAAAGTGTCTCAGAAAGTCCACTGACCCTTGTATTGCATATGCATGAATAAAGTAACAAAAGTTTTTTTATCTTTCTGTAGAAATAAATGTGAACTTGGGTTAACTTTCTGAGCCGGTTCCCTTGGAAACCTGGAAAAGGTGGAATGTCATCTGTGTTGGGTTACCAGACTACAAATAAAAACATCCCGTAGTTGGTCATCATTATCTGAATTGGGAGAGCTATGAATGAATTGTAAACAATGGGGGCGTCTAGAGTTAGAGAAGAGTAATTGCAATTGTGGAAGTCTGCCATCAGTTGGACTTTGCTGTTATACATGTTTTGAAGTCTATGGTCAACTTTTTGGTGGTTGACTTTGGAGAAAAAATCAAGAGGTAAACCATACTTTGGGTTTCCCTGAGTGCAGTGGTGTTTGTAACTAGGCATGTCCCTTGCTGGGACCCTTGAAAACTTTGACGATGGGACTGTTAAAAGAAATCTCAGTTCCTTTTTGAGACACAGGCTTCTAAGCCGAGTAGCCCTGTGCCCTCCCATGTGACCTTGTTCCTTTGCACCTGAGGTGTCGCTTGGGGAGCAGGATCCAGAGAATAGCCCCTGGACTGACGTGTGCACAGCCATGAGGACTCCTGCTAAAGACACAGGCATGATACCAGTCTGCTGGCACACGGTGTTTCGTGTCTTGTATCCTTCTACATGATACCAGTGGCCCTATTGGCTTCATAGGGACTCTTTGAGCCACGTGAATGTTAGATGTATAATTGAGCTGTGGCCAGCCGAGGGCACGGTGGCATGTCAACGTCACTAATCATCAGAGAAACACAAATCAAAACCACAATGAGATATCATCTCACCCCAGTTAAAATAGTTGTTTGTCAAAAAGGCAGGCAATAATGAATACTGGTGAGGATGTGGAGAAAGGGGAACCCTCAAACACTGTTGGTGGGAATGTAAACTCTTGACCTCAGATGATCTGCCGGACTCCTCAGCCTCCCACAGTGCTGCTGAGATTACAGACGTGAGCCACCATGCCTGGCTACAGATGGTATTGTTTTATATGTGACTGTTCGTTTCAAGTACATTGAATGCAGTTCCCTTCTGCCTGTTTGTGTTGTATCACAAAACCCATAATGAAGCCCTAAGACCAGAGCATTTGTGAGCCACTCTTGGATTTTGAATGGGACATGGATGGACTCAGCCTCTTTTAATTCCTCTAATGAATCCGATGAGATTTAAAAAAAAAACATTCACTTTAGATTCAAGGGGTACATGTGTAGGTTTGTTACATGGGTATATTGTGCAATGCTAAGGTTTGGAGTATGAATGATCCCCAGCACCCAGATAGGACCCAATATGTAGGTTTTCAGCGCTCACCCCTCTCTCCCCTCTGTGGTTGTCCCCAGTGTCTGTTGTTCCATCTTGATGTCCATGTGTACCCAGTGCTTAGCTCCCACTTGTAAGTGAGAACATGTGATATTTGGTTTTCTGTTTCTGCTTAATGTGCTTTAGATATGGCCTCCAGCTGTATCCGTGATACTGCAATGGACATAATTTCGTTCGCTTTTATGGCTGAGTAGTATCCCATAGTGTGCATGTACCACATTTTCTTTATCCATCCACCGTTAATGAGCATCTAGGTTGATTCCGTGTCTGTGCTCTTGTGAACAGTGCTGTGATGAACATACAGGTGCAGGTGACTTTATTTTTATTTTTTATTTTTTTTAGAATGATGTATCTTCCTTTGTGGATATCCCCAGTCATGGGATTGCTGGGTTGAATGGTAGTTCTTCTGTAAGTTCTTTGAAAAATTTTCAGAGTGCTTCCCACCATGGCTGAAGGAATTTACAGTCACACCAACAGTGTATAAGTGGTGGTGTATGCCTGTAGTCGCAGCTACTCTGGAAGGCTGAGGCAGAATTGGTTGAACCTGGGAGGTGGAGGTTGCAGAGAGCCAAGAGCGCCCCATTGCACTGCAGTCTGGGCAACAAAAGTGAAACTCCATCTCAAAAAAGAAAAGAAGAATTTGCAAAACTCAATAATAAAATAAAACATGAGGAAAAAACTTGAACATACTGAAGGTACAGATGGCAAAGACACACACGAAAAGATGTTCAACATCATTAGTCATTAGGGAAATGCCAAAATTAAAGCCACAGAGATACTGCTACACACACAGAAGAATGGCTAATGTTTAAAAACCTGACCATGCTACGAGCTATTGAACATGTAAAGCAACAGGAACTCCCAAACACTGCTGATGGGGATGTAAAACTGCACCACCACTTTGGAAAGCAGTTTGACAGTTTCTTAAAACATTAAACATGCATCTGCCGGCCGGGCGCGGTGGCTCAAGCCTGTAATCCCAGCACTTTGGGAGGCCGAGACGGGCGGATCACAAGGTCAGGAGATTGAGACCATCCCGGCTAACACGGTGAAACCCCGCCTCTACTAAAAAATACAAAAAACTAGCCGGGCGAGGTGGCGGGCGCCTATAGTCCCAGCTACTCTGGAGGCTGAGGCAGGAGAATGGCATAAACCCGGGAGGCGGAGCTAGCAGTGAGCTGAGATCCGGCCACCGCACTCCAGCCTGGGCGACAGAGCAAGACTTCATCTCAAAAACGAAAAACAAACAAAAAAATGCATCTACCTTATGATCCCCGCATTCCACTCCTAGGTATTTACCCAAGAGAAAAGGAAATATATGTGCATGCAAAAACTTACACATGAGTTTTCATAGCAGCTTTATTTGTAATAGCCCAAAACTGGAAACAACTCAAACGTCCATCAGCAGATGAATGAATAAATTGTGGCACACTGTCCTGCAGAATACTCCGCAATAAAAAGGAACTACTGATACACGTGAGTGAATCTCAAAATAATTATGCTAAGTGAAAAGCCATTTAGAAAAGAGTACTTGGGCCGGGCATGGTGCCTCGCAGTAATCCCAACACTTTGGGAGGCTGAGGTGGGCAGATAACTTGAGGTCAGGAGTTTAAGACTAACCTGGCCAACACGGTGAAACCCCATCTCTACTAAAGATACAAAAATTAGCTGGGTAGGTTGGCATGGGCCTGTAGTCCCAGGTACCTAGGAGGCTGAAGCATGAGAAGAGCTACAGTCTGGGAGGTGGAGGTTGCAGTGAGCTGAGACTCTACCCCAGTGTGGATGACAGAGTGAGACTCCACCACACACACACACACACACGCACACACACACACACACACAAAGTATATTTTACATATCCCAAAATCTATAAAATGCAAACTGTGGAAACAAAGTACATCAATGGTTGCTTTTGAATGGCGGCGGGCAGGGAGAGACAGGAGGGAGGGATTACCAAGAGGCATGAGGAAACATTGAGGGTGACAGGTACGTTTACTATCTTGATTGTGATAGTGGCTTCATGGATGTATACATGTGGCATGTAGAGTGAGATGGAATCGATTGTGTTTTTGATTTGTGTGTGTGTGTGATAAGTGGTACTTGCTACGTTATTCTGAATTTGTTTTAATTTGTTGTGTAGTACTGGGCAGAGGACCTGAAGACATGAGGTTGATGCACAGGTCACAGAGAAGATACTCACCATCGCTGATTCACACAAAAGCGTAAGTGAAAATCCCACTCAAGATTTCGTCTCACTCCAGTTAGAATGAGTACTACCAACATTTGATGGCAGTTTTGTCTCTATAGAGTGTGTGTGTGTGTACACACACACACAACCCAAGGGTGCAAGGGACATTCTGAGAGAAGTATATGTAGTATCATGATCAATCATCATATCTGGCATCTCTGTGACCTTCCATCATTATTATTTCACTGTGGAGAGAATATTCAGAACCGTATTTTCCAGCTGATTTTCAAAAATTTTTCTAGATTCTGTTGACCCTAGTCACCTAGTCACCCTGCTGTGCAATAGAACACCAGAATGGATTCCTCATATCAGAGCATCACTCTGTACCCGTTACCAATCCCTGCCGCGCCTCCCTGCTCTCCCCAGCCTCTAGTAACCCCTATTGGAAGTTCCGCTTCTGGGAGACAATGTTTTGTGGATTCCATATGCCTGATGTCATGCAGCGTGGGTCTCTCCCTAGCAGACTCGTTTCATTTCACCTAATTGTCTTCCAGGTTTCTCCAAGTGGTTGCAGATGACATGATTTCCTGAAGTGTTACAGCTGATGTGTGTTTCCATGTGTATATATACTGTGGTTTCTTTATCCCTTCATCTGTGGATAGACAGGTGGGTTGATTCCACATCTTAGCTGTTGTGACTAGGGCTTCAGGACACGTGAAAAGGCAGATAACACAGGGATTTCATCTTCTCTAAACATGTACCCAGTGTTGGGATTGTTAGCTGGCATGATGGTTGTACTTTTACCTTTTTTTTTTTTTTTTTTTTTTTTTTTAGAGACGGAGTGTTGCTCTTGTCACCCAGGCTGGAGTGCAGTGGCGCAATTTCGGCTCAGTGCAACCTCTGCCTCCTGTGTTCAAGCGATTCTGCTGCCTCAGCCTCCCGAGTGGCTGGGAATACAGGCATCCGCCACCACGTCTAGCTAATTTTTGTACTTTTAGTAGAGATGGGATTTCACCATGTTGGTGAGGCTGGTCTCAAACTCCTGACCTCATGTGATCCCACCTGTCTCGGCCTCCCAAAGTGCTGAGATTACAGGTGTGAGCCATCGTGCCTGGCCTATCTTTTACTTTTTTAAGGAACTTCCAAAAGTTTTTTGTAGTGTGTATGGTAATTTTCATTCCACAAAGAGTGTAGAAGATTTTTTTTTTTTACAAGTCTACACTGACCATTGCCTTCAACAATGTTGATTTTTGTCTTTTGTAATACTCATTCTAGGTGGAATTTGATGGTAGCCAAGTATGGTTTTGATTCACATTTTTGTGAGGATTAGCGATATTGAGAAATTGTCACCTGTGAGTCAATTTCCTGCCTTCTTTTCACTCAGGTCTGTTTAGATCCTTTTACCTTGCATATTTGTCATTGTTGTAGTTGTTGTTTTTCACTTAGTCATAAGTTTATTGTTCGTGTTAGATAACAACCTCTTTCAGTGGTAGGATATTTTATAGTTTCTCCGAGTGTGTAGGATGCCTTTTTTTTTGTTTCTTTCATTGTTTTCTTTTCCGTGTAGAAGTTGCAAAGTGTCCTTAGTCTCATATGGCTATAATTGCATATGTTAGCAGTGATTTTTGTGTTCAACACCCCAGTTCCATGAAACACACGAACGTGCGTGCGCGTGCATGAGCGTGTGCGCGCACACACGGACCCAAGCCTTGCATTGTCTTTGGTTGTAACCGTGGATTTTTCTTTTAATGCATTCTACTCTTATTGTTATAGTTTAAAGGGTACACATGCAAGTTAGTTACATCTATTGATTGCATCACGCTGAGATTAGGGGTCCCAACAACCCCGTAACCCAGGCAGTGAGCAGAGGGCCCACAGGGTGGGTCTTCAGTGCACGGTCCCTCTCCCCTGTGTTTTTATTGGTCTAGTGGTCGTTCCAGGTGTCTGTTGTTCTCTTCTTTATGTTTGAGTCCATTCACAGTTTAGCTCCTGCTTATAAGTGAGAACATGTGGCATTTGGTTTTCTTTTGGGGCCTTAGTTCACTTATGACAGTGATCTGCAGTTTCCACCTTCTGTTCTCAGGTGATCCTCTCACCTCAACCTCCGGATTAGATGGGACTACAGGTGCCCGCCACCACATCCTGCTTATTTTTGTATTATCAGAGACATGGGATTTCACCATTTTGCTCAGACTGGTCTCAAATTCTGGACTGAAGCGATCCTCCTGCCTCAGCTTCCCAAAGTGCTAGAATTACAGGTGTGAGCCACTGTGCCGGCCTCTCATCCACTGTTGATGGGTAGGTTGATTCCATGTCTTTGACATTGTGAATAATACTGCCATGAACATACGAGTGCCTGTATCTTTTGGATAGGAGGGTTGATTTTCCTTTGGGTAGATGCACAGGAGTGGGCTTACTGGGTGAGATGGTAGTTCTGTTTTCATTTCTTTGAGAAATCCCCGATCTGCTTTCACCAGTGTCTGTACTAGTTTTCATCCCCACCAAAACGTACCAGCGTTTCCTTTCCTCGGTTGCCTGGCCAGCGTGTGTTCTTCGCCTGCGTGGTCCTCACCGTTATGACCCGTGTGGGATGGCATCTCGTCATGCTTTTGATTGGCAGCTGTCTGATAATGAGTGAGTTTGAGCTTGTTTTCCTATTTGTTGGTTGCTTGTACATCGAATTTTGAGAAGTGTGTGTTCATGTCCCTTGCCCGTATATTAATGGCATATTCTTTTTCTGTTTATTCTCCTGGTTGACTTGTTGAAGGGCCTTGTAAATTCTGCATATTAGACGTTGGTCAGATGCACAGTTTGGGAACGTGTTCTCCCATTCTGTACGCTGTCTGTTTACTCTGTTGTAGTCTCTCTTGCTGTGCAGCAGCTCTTTCAGTTATTCAGTCTGACTTGTCAATTTTTGTTTATTTTTGTTGCCGTTGTTCTTCAGGACTTCACCATCTAAATGCTTTGCCAAAGCCTATGTGGGGAAGGATATTTCACAAGTTTTCTAGTAGGATTTTAATAGTTTGAGGTTTTACATTTATATGTTTTATTCATCTTGAGTTCCTCTTTGTGTCTGGTGAGAGGTAGGGGCCTGGTGTTATTCTGCTGCACATGGCTAGCTGCTTATTTCAACACCGTTGATTGAATAGGGTGTCCTTTTCCCTTTGCTTACTTTGGTGGATTCTGTATTGGATCAGATAGTTTTCAATGTGTGGTTTTACTTCTTGGTCCTCTCTTGTGTTCCACTGCTCTGTGTGGAAGTGGGTCCCTGGCTTTTCCATGAAATTTGAAATCAGGAAATGTGATGTGTCCGATGTAGTCTGGATGTCTCAGGATTGCGGAGGATGAAACACGGGGCACTTCATGGTCCCACATGAATGTTAGCAGTGTGTATTTCTATTTCTTTCATCAAATGTGTTGCATTGTAAAGGAACAATACAATGAGAGGATAGAGTGGGGCGTTATGGTCCATGCATACATTGTGGAATGATGAAATCAGGGTACTTAGTGTTTCTGTTACCTTTTCCCATTGTTTATTCCTTTATGCTGAGAACCTTCAGTATTCTCCTGTCAAGCTGCTTTGAAAGTGATGTGCCGATACTGTTAACCCTGGTCACCCTGCAGTGGAATAGAACAACAGAATTTTCTTCTTCTCATTTATGTGTAACTTTGTACCCTTTTACAATCCCTGCCCATTACCCATCTTTTCCCCCAATCCCTGGAAACCAATATTGTGCTCATGAAGTCTTTGATACAGTTTCTCAGCTTCTGCATGTGTGAGATGACTCAAGGTTTGTTTCTCTCCCCCTCACTCATTTAATTTACCATCATCTCCTCCAGGTGCAGCCATGTGGGTGGTTCCCCATGATATGATTTCATTGTGGTTTTCTGTCTGAAGAGTATCCCGGTGGGAACATGTGGAACAGCTTCTTTCTTCCTTCGTCTGTGGATAAGCAGGTAGGTTGATGCTTACACTGGCTCTTGGGAACAGTGCTGGAATCCACATGGGTAGGTAGATCTATCTTTGGTGTCCTGATTTCAATGACTTTGAGTGTATTCCTAGTAGTAGAATTGCTGGTTGAAGTGGTAGTTGGAGTCTTTTAAGGTTTAGAGGAACCTCCAAGTGGTTTCTGTAGTGTGTGTGCTAGTTTACCTTCTCACGAACTGTGGAGAAGAGTGTCTCTCTCTCTCTCTGGAAACACACCAGCATTTCCCTTTCCTTCAATGTTTTTTTTGTCTTTTTTTGTAACACTCATCCCAATTAGAACTAGATGGTGTCTAAGTGTGGTTTTGATTTACATTTTGGTTGTGGTTAGTGATGTTTGCCAGGTTAGTGTGAACTTGTTTCAATTTGTTGTGTAAGACTGGGCAAAGGACGTGAAGACCTGAGATGGATGCACAGGTTAAAGATTCTGAATCAACATTACTGATCCTCACGAGAAGTCAATCAAAACCACACTGAGATAGCATCTGTCTCTGGTGAGAATGAATGTTACCAAACTGGGACAGCAGTTTCATTGTCGTATCGTCTGTGTGTATAACCAGCGAGTGCAAGGCACAGTTTGATCTGTGTAAACGTAGCATCATCATGAAGTCGCGGTGTCTGGCATCTCTGTGAGCTCCAGACGTATGATTTCTCTGTGGAGAGAATATTCACAACTGACCTTTGTAGCTGTTTTGAAAATTGTGGTTTTCTGTTCTTGCCTTTTGGCATAATGGCCTACGGCTCTGTCCAGGTTTCTGGTAAGGGCATGGATTTGTTTTTTATGGCTGTGTAGTGTTCCGTAGTGTGTATGTACCACATTTCCTTTCTCTGATCCACTGCTGATGGGCACCCAGGCTGATTCCATGTCTTTACCATTGCGAGTAGTACTTCCGTGAACATACGAGTGCACGCGTGTTTTCACTGGAAGGGTTTTCCTTTGGGTAGATCCTTAGGAGTAGGGTTGCAGCATTCGGTGGTTATTCTCTTTTAAGTTCTTTCAGAAATGTCCACACTGCTCTCCAGGGTGTCTGAACTAGTTTCCATTTCCCCCTACAGATGAGCATTTCTTTGCTCATCTGCCCCACCAGCCTCTGTTGTTGTGGACTGTGTGTCATAATTGCCATTCTGACTAGTGTGACGTAGTATCGCAGTATGTTTTTGATGTGCATTTATCTGGTGATCAGTGAGATTGAGCATCTTTTCATTCTCATTGGTTACTGGTACACCTCCTTTTAAGTGTGTGTTCATGTCCCTTGCCCATTTATAATTTGGGTTTTTTTTTCTGATTTTATTTGTTGAAGGTCTTTACGATAAATCCTGGATATTAGATGTTTTTCACATGCGTAGTTGTGGAATATTTTCCCTCATTCTGTAGGCTGTGTGTTGACTCTTTTGGTTGTTTCTTGTTCTGTGCAGCTGCTTTTTTGTGTATTAGGTCCCATTTATCAGTAATTGCTCTTGGGGAGTTGACATTTAAATGCTTTGCCAAAGCCTCTGTTGAGAATGGTATTTGCTAGATTCTCACGCAGGATTTTCTCATAGTTTCAGGCCTTGAATTTTTATGTATTTATCTATTTAGAGACTGAGTCTTGCTCTGTTGTACAGGCTGGAATGCAATGAAGCCATCTCGGCTCACTGAACCCTCCACCTTCCGGGTTGAAGTGATTCTCCTGCCTCAGTCTCCCGAGTAGCTGGGAGTACAGGCATGTGCCACCATTTACAGCTAAGTTTTGTTTTTTCAGTAGAGACAGGGTTTCACCATGTCAGCCAGTGTGGTCTCGAACTCTCTGACCTCTAGTCATCTGCCCGCCTCGGCCTCCCAGAGTGCTTGGATTCCAGGCATGAGCCACCGCTCCCGGCCTGGGGTTTGGCATTTCAATCTTTGATTCATTTTGAGTTACTTTCTGTACATGGTGAGACACAGGGGCCCAGTGTTATTTCTTCTGCATCTAGCTAGCCACTTATCCCAGCACCACTTACTGATAGGCAGTCCTTTCTCCATTGCTTTTTGTTGTTGTTTTTTTTCAATATCAGATGGTTTCAGGTGTGCAGGTTTATATCTGGGTCTTCTAATCTGTTCCACTGTTCTGTGGAACCAGGTCCCCAGCATTTCCTTGAAAATGGCAAGGCATTACATTGTCTATGGTTGTTTTCTTAGAGTGTTTGCTTTGTTTTACTGTTTTTTAAATACCTTTAGCAACCTACTTGCATGGATTTGTTTTCTAAAATACGTACACACCGTATGTTTTCTTGTAGGGGTTTTGTGGTTTCAGAATTCAGTTTTAGGTCTTTAATGTATTTTGCATTGATTTTTGTTTTGCATGACATAAGGGTCCTATTTCAGTGTTTTGTATGTGAATATTCAGTTTGCTGAAGATCATCTACTGAACAGGCGGTCTTTTGCCCATTGTGCCTTTTTGGTGTTCTTTTGAAAAATGTGTACATTTCACTATATATACATTGGGGTTGAGTATTTGGTTTACTCATTCTGACCACTTCCTTAGTTTATGCCAATAAAAGATTGTTTGGATAATTATAAGTTTGTGTTTTTCATTCATTGTTTTAGCTCCTAAGTTTGTATTTTTTAACATAATTTCTACGTTTATTATAGACTAATATAGTTTATTATAGACTAAAAGGTACAAAGGCAGATTAGTTGCTGCCTTTGGTATATTGCCTGATACTGAGACTTGGGGTCCCAGAGAGCTTATCATTCAGGGAGTGTGGACCCACCAGGCAGGTCTATAGCCCATACTCCATCCCTTCTTCCTTTGTTGTCTTATAGTCAGCAGTGTCTGTTGTTTTCACTTTTACGGTAGGGTGTATTCAGTGTTAGCTCCACCTTAAAAGTGAGAACATGTGGCATTTGGTGTTCTGTTTTTTCCTTATTTCTCTTTAGATAATGGCCTCCAGCTCCTTTCATGTTGCTGCCAAGGACATGATTTGCGTCTTTTTTTTTTTAAAGCTGCCTAGTTTTTTGTGGTATATATGTACCCCATTTTCCTTTTCTGATCCACTGTTGATGGATACCTAGGTTGATTTCACGTGTTTGCCATTGTAAAGAGTGCCGCCAAGACCGTTTGTGTGCATGTGTGTTTTGGACAGAAGGATTTATTTTCCTTTGTGTATACCCCAGTGGTGGGCTTGCTGTGTCAGATGGTAGTTCTGGTTTAAGTTCTTTGAGCAATCTCTGAAGTGTTTTCTATGGTGTCTGAACTACTTTGCATTTGCACCAAAAGTGGACCAGTGTCCCCTTTCTCTGCTGCCTCGTCCGTGTCCTTTTTTTTTTTTTTTAACTGTGTAATTGCCATTCTCACCAGTGTGAGATGACAGCTCATTGTGCTTTTGATGTATATTTCTCTGATAATTAGGTTTAGCATGTTTTCACATTTGTTGCTTGCTTTTCCATTATCTTTTGAGAAGTGTGTGTTTATATCCGGTGCCTATTTATGAGTTATTTGGGGGGTTTTGCTAATTGATTTCTGTAAGGTCTTTCAGGTAGATTCTGGATATTAGGCCTTGGTCAGATGCATAGTTCGGGAACATTTTCTCTCATCCTGTATGTTGTCTGTCTACTCTGTTGGTAATTTCTTGTGTTGTGTGGTGGCTCTTTAGTGTATTAGATGTGGGAATTTCCTGGTCTCACATATACTTCAGCATTGTTTCTTTCTATGTGCTTAAAACCAATTTGCTCTATAGTAAAGATTGACAATTAAAGAGTAGAGTAGGACATTTTGATCCATGCATATGTACCTTGTGTAATGACGAAAGCAAGGTATTGACTGTCTCTATTACCTTGTGTAGTTATTTTCTTTTCAGTCTTTTTTGGAAAATATGGTAGGATACTGTTAACTCTGGACACCTGCTGTGGAGTAGAGTAGCTAAATTTATTCCTGTCATCTGAGTGTAACATTGTGTCCCTTTCCCAGTCCCTGCCAGGACTCCCCAACCCACAGCCTCTCTTCACCACTGTGGAACTTTCTACTTCTAGGGGATAAAGTCGTTTAGAGAGGAAGTTGATCTCATTCTCACATGCATGAAATCATGCCGTGTTTGGCTTTCTCTGCCTGACTCATTTCGTTGAAGGTCATGTCCTCCAGGGTTCTGCACGTTTCTGCAGATGACATGGTTTCATGAATTTCTGTGGCCAAAGAGGATTCCATTGTGTACTGCAGTTTCTTTATCCCTTCATCTGTGCACGAACAGGTAGGTGGATTGAATACCTTCGCTGTTGTGAATAGTGCTTCAGTTGCCATAGGAAGGCCGATATCTCCTCAACGTAACAGATTCTATGTGGTTTCTGTGTATAACCAGTGGTGGGATTGCTAGGTGAACGGATAGTTGTAAAATGTTTAAGACACCTTCAACTGTTTCACTTCATGTGTATAGTAATGTACATTGCCACCGATAGTGTATAAAAGTGTCTTTTTCTGCTGTTCTGCATTGGCCACTGCCTGTGAACGTATGGGTTTTCTGTTGTTTTTGGTAAGTTTCGTTCTAATTAGAGTAAGACACTTCTGAGCGTGGTTCGTACTTAGACATTTGTGTGAGGATTAGTGAAGTTGAGCAGCTTCTCTTTGACCTGTCAGTGAATTTCATGTTTTCTTTTCGGATGTGCCTGTTCAGGATCTTTGCCCACTTTTAGGTTGGGTATTAGGTTTTGTTCATTTTCCCGGTTAGAGTAGTGTTAGTTCCTCATGCATGTTAGATAACAACCCCTTTCACAGGTAAGATTCTGCTGAACTTTCTCTCAATCTGTAGGATGGTTTCTTTAATGGTTCATTGTTCCTCTTCCCCATGCGTAAGCTCTGAAATGATGTATAGTCCCATGTGTTTGTATTCATGTTTGTTAGCAGTGATTTTTGTGTCCCATCCAAAAAGAACAAAAAATAAGAAAAAATATTGCCAAATCAATTGCATGGTCTAAGGGTTTCTTGCCATAGATAATTTTTGCTTTTGTTTTCTTTCCTTTTTGTAAACTGCGTGCAGAGATACAAGTTTTGCTGAGATACAGACTCCCACTTTTCTTATAGGAGCTTTGCGGCTCCAGGATTGGGTTTAGGTGTTTATTTGGTGTTGATTTGGTTAACAAACATGTTGTTATTACATGTTTCAGACCCTGAAATGTTGATTTCTTTGGCTTGTTTTTCCTCTGATGTAACACACTGGGGGTTGTGTTCAAATTAAGCCGTGGGACATCCTTTTCGATTCTGGGCTCTAATGATTCTCTCCTTCCTTGATACTCAGTTAGGGGAGAGGTGTCAGAAAGTCTGGGAAGATCCATAGTGGAAAAAGTTTATCTGTATTTCATGGAGACTGATGGTCAGCTTCTGCCCAGGACTTCGGGAGAAGGCCAGCCCTACCGATTGCTGAAATACCTCCCATCTCCAGCCCTTCAGTAAATATATAAGTGATTCATTAAATATTTAAACTTCAAGAAAGTAGAGTAACCCAGTGGAAATTGAATTTAACTAGAATTTAAATTTGAGAGTTACTGGTCAGTAGAGCAAGTGTGGTAGATTGGGTAACGTGCTCTGATTTTTAAGGGTTTTGCTTTGTTGTGTTTTTTGTTTTCCTTAAACAGAGTTAATAATAATTAATTAGAACAGAGAAGGAAAACATTAAATGGTTGGCATGTGTAACATAAACGCTGTTGCATGACTTGTTCAGCCATAGCCTCAATTTGACATACTGGACTATGAATCCTGAAGATTGGTATACGGTTACTGCACTGCGGTTACTTTTCTCATTCCAACAACTATAGAACATTTTGAATAGTGTTTTAAATTTTTATTTTAAAAAGTTAAGAAAAAAAGCCTTACTTATACACTAAAGAAAATAAACATAAAATGGTCTCCCGCCTGCCTGGGAAAAGTCCCATGGCCTGATCCTGACCAGCAGGAGCAGCTGGTGTTACGCGAAGAGCAGGGGCCAGATGCAGCTGAGCTGCCAGCCACCTAGATGTGGTTCCCTGGTGTCACGGTCTAGGTGAAGGATGATGCAGAGCCGGTGTTCTGACCAGCATCCCGGTGGGGTCCCAGCCACTGCAAGATGTTACTGGCCTACTGTGATTCGGGCTTCAGCTGGCAGGACAGCTTGTAGCTACAGGACAGTGAGGCAGCTGTGAGGCCACCATGAGCCACACATCAGGTCCCCTCTCAGTGCCTACCCAGCTGGAATCCTGGGTCCCCAGCAGTCCCCATGCAACAGGGCTTGATGCTCGCCGTGGAGTCATGGCCATAGGCTCTCTGCAGCTTGCCACAGGGAGAGCCTTCTCTAGGCCATGTGGTGTGGCTGACACCAGTAATGTCAGTACTTTGGGAGACTGAGGTGGATGGATTGCCTGAGGCCATGAGTTTGAGACCAGCCTGGACAACATCGTGAAACCCCATCTGTACCAGAACAACAACAGCAGAACAACAGGACATGGTGTCTGTACATGCTGTACCACGTCCTGGGACATGGCGTACTGCAGTAGTCCCAGCTGCTTGAGAGGCTGAAGAAGGGCTTGAGCCCAGAAGGCAGACGTTGCAGTGAGCAGAGATGGCGACACTGCAGTGCAGCCTGGGCGACAGAGCCAGACCATGTTCGGAAAAAAAAAAAAAAAAAAAAGAATGGAGAGCCTTCTCACACCCTCTGCCCGTCTGCTAGGCCCTCACCTCTCCTTGTCACTGAGCTGCTTCATTCTTGGGAAATAGGTGACAAATTTCTCAAGAGGCCGAAGCTTGTAATTCATGGCAGCCACTTGGAGCAGCTGCATTTCCTGCAGAATTCGGACCTCCTAGAGACAGAGGAGAGGTTGCTGACAGGACCTGGGTGGAAGATACTGAGAGCACTTTTGGTAGGCAGGGAAAAGGGGCTGATCCCTGGGGCAGTTTTTTGAGGGGTCCCCATGCAGCCCCCAGCCTGTTCTCAGAGTTGGATGTAAAAAGCCCCTCCTGCAGGAACTGGTCTTTGATTCCATTCCATTTCCCGCTTCTCCACTGGGATAGGTCTCCTCCTGCTGTGTGTGTCAAACCCTCCCAGTAAACCTAAGATGTAGAGGATGGAGCCAGGGAGTGTCCTGTCCAGGGTGGACTGTGACGTCCACATCCCCCCACTCATCCAGTGTGAGTGCCCTGGCTGCTCACCTTCCTCCTCTTGTTGCTGTTGCCCTGGAAGGCAGACAGAGTCCATCAGAAAGGTCCCTGGCCCACAACCAGCCCCACCCTACCCCTTCCCATGCTGCACTACTGCCAGGGCCACCAGAGTCAGGGGATGTGCACATGACAGGACTTGTATGTGCCCCAGGCTCCGGGCTCTAGAGCAGGGGCATAGGAGCTGAGGCTCAGGGACTTTCTGCCCCAACCCTCTGTGATAACAGACAGGGAAACTGAGATCTCTCATAGAAAGAAAGCGCTCAGTGACCCTGGAACTGCCTGCCCTTGGAGAGGCTCAGTTTCACTGGCCTATTACGGGACTACTCTAGGGAAAGGCTAAGTCCAGCTCAGCCCACACCTCAGCAGCTTTGCAGTCAGGCAGCTCTGTAGCTTCACCACTCGGGAATAGGGACTGGTGGCTGCTATGGAGCCTCTTATCAGTCAGAAGTAATGAGATGGGCCTGACACCCCCACCCACAGGAGCAGCTGTGAGGCTCTCAGGAGAGGAGGTTTGCCAAGGGTTGAGATCTAACGGCTCCGTCCAAGACCCTCTCCTCCCTCAGGATCCTGGTTCCCAACAGCCTGCCCCAGGCTCACTCACATCCAGATCGTCTGGGATGGCCGTATCCAATCTGTGTAACTCAGTCAGAAAATCTCCCAGGAAGGGGACCACTCCCTGTGCCAAGGAGGGGTGGGAGGCGGTAGGTGTAGTGATGATGAGTATTGGCCCTCAGGTACCTGCCCAAGGTCCTGTCTCATGAAGTCCCACCAGCCCCTGTCTCCCGGAACTCCCCTCTTCAGGTCTCCCTGTTGGAGCAGCCAAAGACCCTCCACTGCCTTTCCCAATTCTCTGCCTTCTCTATCCCACCTGACCCCTAAGTCTAGCAAGCACTCCTAGTTACCTCTATGGTGGAATTTTAACAATTCACAAGGGCATGTGGTCCCTGTCTTACCCTTCCCCACATCTACTCTGAGTCCAGCTTTCCCAGACCCTTGCTCTGGTCTCTCAAATGGAGGTTTTCCAGGCCCAGTGTCCACAGGAGGACAGGACTGGAGAGTAAGTCCTTGCGATTTTCACATGGAGGCCTCCAGCTGGCAGGGAAGGGAGCCCTGTCCTGTGATCCCCTGCGGCCTCTCCACGCCAAAGGCTCACTCACCTTATTCTGCCTCCGCAGCTTCATCTGGGCTCTCTGGGGGTTCCTCTCCTGGGTGGCCACCTTAAAGCTCCCCGCCTGCCAGGTGCCAGTGATGGAGACAGTGAGGCTCTCCTCTCTTCCCCCAGTTACACCCCAGCCACCCCACACTTGGATCCCTAGGAACTGGCGTGAGTCACCTGGCATAGTGCTCATACCACTGGCCCAGCTCCACACTCCCTGTGTGTGTCACCCACTCATGCAGCCGGGCCTCCCTGAGACTGTTTCCTCTTCTGTAAAGAGCAATGAAAACCACAGCTACCTCACAAGGCCTCCTGAGTACTGTTTCCTGTTGCCATTGTTCTCCCCCTCATCCCTCTGAGGAAGAACCAGGCATGAGCACTAGCAAATTATTTTCTTTTCTTGAACCTCATTTCCATCCTGTAGGGCTGCACTACAGGCTCAGCATCCCTTCATTTTCCAGATGAGGAAACAGAGACCCAGAGTGGACAGTGACTCCCCAGGGACCTGAAAGAGAAGGTGCCTCCTCCCCATCCTGGAAGCTCTGTCCCGCTGCCTTCTCCCAATATCCCAGCACCGCTACCCATCAGGGTCGTGTTCTCTGGAGTCTCTGAGTATCTAGGTCTCTAGCCAGGCACAGTAGTGATGGGAAAGGGACAGGGTGTTTTAGAAGACCTGGTTAAGTGGCACCTGCCTATCTGAGCCCCACTGGAGTCTCTGCCACACAAATTGGGTTTGAGCCATGCCAAAGGTTTTGCCTCGCCAATGATCCCCCAGGGGAGTTCCGTGCACAGAACTCTCTTCCTCCACTCAGGAAGTGGCCTCCTGAGCTGCCATCTCTGACTGACATGGCGGGGTTTTCCAGAATCCTGGGTGGGGTGACAAGTTGTCTTCCCGTTTGCGTGGAATATTCTGAGATCTGGTCAGGGAGGATCCCCTAGGAATGCACGAATCCCCCAGATACTTGTCATGAGCATGTGTCACTGCTAACTGGTGAGAATCCTGTGACATGACCGTTTTCGGGTGTCTGCAAAGGGCAGAGCAGGGAGTCCCAGGAAACACATACATCAGTCCCGAGTATGCCCATTGGTACCCAAAGCTGGGCAGTCCACTGGACTCCCTGGCACATGAGCTTCCTCTGTTGTTGTTTCCCCTCTCCCCCAGTGTGGGCAGAGGCCACTGCCTTTCGAGATGCGCTGCAGACAGAAGCAGCAGCAGAGGCCTGGCTTCCTGAGGAATTGCTTTCCAGTTTGAGGAAGAAGCAAAGTCCCACCTACCATGACCACCCCCCAGCCTGGAGGAAGCTCCATGCCAGCAGCACTGACAAGCATGGGAACCAGAGCCCTGCTAATACTGCAGCTCATCACCCCCGCTTAGCAGCCCAGCAGCCATTGCCACATCCCATTTCCAGGGCCTCTTGCCGCCATGCCCCCACGTGCCTGTGGACCCACACACCTCTCCTTCTGTTTGCCCAAGGTAGGCATGGAGGGAATTTTTCAAGTCCACTTTTAGTAGGTAAGTCAAAAGAAAATAACCATTCCACACCAGGTCCAATGCCCTTCCAAACTCAGTCTTTCCTCTGACCCTTAAACACTTCTGCATCTCCCAGACTCCAGTGTACCTTGATCAGCAGGTCCCTCTTCACTGCAGTGTCTTTTTTGCAGAGTTGTTTTAGATGTTTTGTGCTTTTGCTATGGGCAGAGGAAAGAAAGAAAAGCAAATTTGGGGATAAGTGGAGAGATTTGTGAGTTCCAATCCAATCCCTTTTATTTGAAAACCCAGAGAATCCCAACTTCGTGGGTGAGAGTTTCCAGTAGGGTCCTCTGATGACAAGGGCTCCAGAGGACCAGGGTGGGACCCGTCATGCTCCTCCCCTGACCCATCTCCACTTCACATGAGCCCCTGCGTGTTCACAGTTAGCTTCCAGCTGGACACAGTTCCACTGCTGGGTGCAAACACCTGAAAGCCTCCAGTTGGCTCCAGTCTGTTCCTGATGGTTAAAAATCCTTAGTCCTGAGTTGGAAATCGTTGCTTAGTAGTCCAAGGCAGCTTAGTGACCACACCCACCAGGCCATCCCTGCCTCCAGTGTCCCTGGTCTCCAAGAACCTTTCAGAGTTGTTGAGGGCACATGGGGAGACCTATGGGTCCCTAGGTCAACCCTGGTGCTCCCGTGGAGGGAACCCTCCTCACCTGGACACTGCTGCCCAAGTTTCGTGTAGTCGATATATTGGTTTGCTGCACAGAGCAGAGACGATGGCATGCACCGCGGAGAAGTTGTTGAGGCTTAGGCACTCCTGGAGAGGGAAGAGTGAGCTGTGAGTTCCACAGTTGGAGCCCGGCCCACTTAAGCCACAGCCCGCTGTGCTGAGATCTCCCTGCCTGGATGAAGCAGAGGCCCAGGGAGCCTCAGGAGGGCACAACTGGGGCCGAGTGAATGTCACTCATCTAGGAGGATTTTAGTTCAACCCAAGGAAGAGCCCAGGTCAGAAGTGAGCAGCCACCACTGGGACATGGGAGTCGAGGTCTGTGATAAGAAGGGGCTAGGTGATGTCCAGGGCTGAAGCCAGACATACAGATGCCAATTCTGAAAGCCGATGGAGGAGAAGAGGCAGTTCCCCATTTTTAAAGAGGAAATTCTCAGGCCCAACCATGGCTTACCCTGGCCACCTTGATCCAGTGCTCCACCACCCTGGCCCTGTCCCGGCCTGTCATGCCATGGTTCCCGAGGCAGGAGGTGATGATGCAGTTGGTGAGCCTGTTGAAGTGTGTGATGGTCGCATGAACTGTGGGTGCCACGTGCTCATTCCCCTCCTTAGCTCGTTGGCCCCAGATGGAGCCCAAGCATTCGTAGAGCTCCACCTTCTTGAACAGCTCCTTTGGGGGAGGAGGAGAGTGTCATGGACACAGCACACCCCAGCTCAGAGTCATCCACAGTCCCAGGCAGGGACTGAGCTCACAGTTATCCATGGTCTCTGGCAGGAACCAATCTGGAGTTCAGAAAGCTTTAAAATGGGCTCTAGACATGTGGGAGTCCCTGGGTTTGATCTTTTACCCACTGAGGGCCCTAAGTGCATCATGGCCCAGAATCCAACAAGAGTGGGAAGGGAGAGTGACATTTTCTCCGAAGCCATCCGCACTCCCAAGAACTAGAAGGTGACTCAGGCCTGTCTATCCTGAGGCCTCGTCTTCCTCCCATCCCGGTCAGCCCTGTACTCCTTCTCTCCATACCAGTGCACTTTCCTTGTGGCAGCTGCAACTGTGGGCTCTGTTTGGGTGTCTGCCATAGAATCTAGTATGCATCAGGCACCTAATAAGGGTCGTGAGGCTCCTGAGCAGCTGGATGAGTGACCCATGGCCCTGCCTGCCCCTCGGTGAGCATCTGCCCTGTCCTGCTTTCTGTCCATCCCCTGTCATTCGGTCTGCACACTCTGTGGAGCTAGCACAGGCGACGTGCCATCTCTGCTGTCCACATGCAGTCAGGGAAGGCTTGTGCGTGAGGAAACTCATCCAGATGCCATGTTCGGTAAGAAGTGGGGATGACATTCGTCCCAGGGCATTGGCCGCTCCTCGGGTAGAGGCTGGTCTGAGACAGCTAGTGCCAGAGGCACAGCCTGCAAAACCCAGCTGCTCACCGCATCCATAAGGGTCAGCTGCTCTGCCAGCAGCCTGGGAGGGAAGGTCGTGATGTCAGGCATCTCCTCAAGGGATTGGTTCTTCACAGTCCCAGAAGAGGGAGTGGGGGACTCTGAGGCAGACTGTGGCTCCAGCAGTGTTGCTGGAGGGGACCCTTCCGCTGGTGCTGGTCCTGTTACTGAATATAGATATCCTGGTGCACCCAGGACTGCCCCTGACTCTGGCTCCAGAGCAGGCCCCAGGTCCGCCAGCAGTGGTGGTGCTGGCTCCAGGGCCGGCGTTGTTAATGCGTGTTGCCCAGGAGGTGGAGCAAGATCTGGAAAAGGAGAAAAGGTCATGACACCAATCACTTTTCACTGGGCTTTCCAAGCACAGAAATGACCGGATGAAATGTAAGGGAATTGCAGCCCCACACCACCACCCCCGGAAAGTCTTCCAGACTGCAAGCCACCTCACCATCTGGCTTGGCCTCGTTGGGCTCCGGAAGCACCAACTGGCCTAGGACAAGTTCCTGATGGTCCTCCACGCCCAGTCCAGGCCAGGCGAAGTTCCTGAAGGCCAGCTTTATCCGGAAAGATGACCGTTGCGGGGGCTGATAGCAAACTGAAGTGTTTTCAAGGGGCCAGGTGAACAAAATGGAGGTGATGGTGCTGGTGATGGAGTGGACAGCTGAGTCAGAGGCGTGGCCTTCTCCCACGCAACCCTCCAGGGCACAGTTGCGTGGTTCTGGGTCCCTGGCCTGTTGCTGCCTGTGTAGAGGACAGCCCCACCCTTCCCCAAGCCATCAGTGCTGTCCCGGAGGGGGCAGACCTGGCCACACAGCAGGGCTGTACAGACCCTTGTGCGCCCCAGTGTCCCACTGACATTCTCCTCCCAAAGGCCCTGGAGCACAGCCCTATGCACCTGGACACTCAAGACTGCAGCTCCAGGCTGATTTGTGAGCAGGTTGCTCATCAAGCTCCAGCTCTGGGTCCCCTGGTCCTGGGGTTAGGAGGGTAGGGGCAGATGTTGGCTGGAGGAGGACAGGTAGAGTTGGGAAGCCACGGCGCGGGGCATGGGTCTCCCAGTGGCCAGCTGAGACCCCAGCCTCCCCTCTCCTTTGCAGGGCACCTAAGTCTCCATATACAGAACTTACTATTTGCCTCTTGCGAGGGACCCAGATGTCAACCTTCTTGTGGGAATTATAAGAAGTATGAGCCCCAGGACTCCTTTAGTGTCTCCTCAGGCAGAGGCCATATCTTTTACCCCATGTTTTCTGGATGAAAAGGCTCTTTAGAACCCTAAATCCACCCAGTTTATACTTGTTGCTGGACTCCATCATTGTAGTCAGAATCTGGGAGGATGCCACCATACGTAGAAGAGGCCATGAGGGTTTCACCTCTAACATTGTGTAGATAGGACCTGTTTATTTTGTCTCCTGTGAGCACCTGACTCTCAGTAAATCGAGGTCCAGGGATTGTCATCTGCTTTATGAAATTTTGCTAAGTCACAAGAAGAACGATGCACAAATAAGGTGTTTTGTATGTATGTGTTGAATGAGTGAACCCCAACCATTGGAGAACCCCAGTGAGCCTCTCCAGATATCTGAGTGGACCTGTGGTTCCTCTTTCAGCACCAAGGGACCCCTCTTCTGTCTGTGACAAGGAGAAAGACCAGCCAGAAGGAATCTCAGACATCTTTTACCAATGCCATTGTAGACTTGCTTTCTATGTGCTTTTCCAAAGAGCGAGGGATATGGGCTATTGAGGCAGAATGCTGAGAGCTACTTCAGTGAGTGGGAAGGGAAAAGTAATAAATGTGAATCACAGCACCCCCAGCAGATATCCAGAGTTTTAGGCTCTAGGGACCCCTTTGTTTGCCATGTCTTAGATCATTCAGTCCCTACAAGAACCCTGTGAGATTCATCTTCTCACTGCTCCCTGTTCCAGAGGAGCCAACCGAGGCTCTGAGAGCTGCATCTTCAAGACACAGCCAGTAGGGGACAGAGGCATCTCCGTGCCTTGGAGGGGATGGACACTCACCTTCTAACCAGTAGTTCCAAAAAGTGTGGCACGGTGATGAAGTCCCAGGAGGGGCCCAGGCAGGTGGCATAGGAGGAGATGGGTTTAGTTAGCAAGGCTGGAACCAGGGAGTCCAACAGCTTCTCCCCTGTGCTGGGCTGGAAAGTTGACATCCTGCAGATCTCATTTTCATACTAGGTGGACAAGGAGGGACATGGGAGTCAGTGGTAACACCATGAACCACCAGAGGACCGGGATCTGGAACTCACACCGAGAAGCATCAACCCTTCAGGGACTTGTGCATGTGGTGCCCATGTTGAAATGGGTTATAGGCTTTCAAATTAAATTGCATGTGAGCATGGAGAAGGATAAAATGATTCACTCCTTCAAGGCATCGTCACAGTGTTTGTCAGCTTTGGGGCAGCGGCACCTTGTGTATCAGCAGCCTGCATGAAGAGCATCATCCCTGCAATCCTCACAAATCATCCTCATGATAGAGAAGAGACACGGGCTTTTGGATGTCACATGGATGCTGAGCAGCACCTGGGTCAGAAGTGAGCACCTTCCACAGGGAGGACTGGATGAAATTCCCTGTAGGCCACCTGAGGCTCCACTTCTGATATGGAGTGGAAGGGCCTGGGGAGGTCTCGTTCCCTCCTCATTTTAGCAACAGCACACAGGACAAGATGCTCTAGAAGAACCCTTTGTCTTAAAGGGATATGATTGTTTTTGTTCCTTTAACATGAACATGAATCTGGAGAAACAGCTATGGCCATCCCAGCCCTGGGCAAGGGGAAAATGCCAGAAGACTCCAGGGTGGGAGGAAGTGTATCCCAAGGCCCAGGATCTGCCCGGCGACTCGGGGAAGAGAAAACGCGGGCAGGTATGAAACCCGTGAAAGGTTACACAATTGTACGTTTGAAAGTGGAAATGCAACAAGGTGATTTTCTCTGCCACACAGACAGCAGATTGGCAAAAAGTTAAAAGCATGTTAGTATTCAGGGGAGGCCATGTTCAGAGAAGCAGCTACCTTCAGAGGCTGAGGCTGCTGGTGACCGTGTGAGCAGCTGGAGCCCTTTTAGAAAGTCAACTGGCTAGAGCTGTTGAAACTTGCTATCTGCATATCCTTTCACCCAGATATCTCTTTCCCGGGTGTCTGTGTTCCACAGGGGATTTGTATATTTTATGGGTTGAATTGTGTCCCCTCCCCCAAATGTAACTGTTTCTTTTCTCAACCCCAGAGACTCAGAATGTGATTGTCTGGACACAGAGTTCTCCAAGAGGTAATTCAGGTGAAGTGAGTTCATTAGTGTGGCCCCTAAGTTAGTATGCCTGGGGTTCTTACAAGGATAGGTGATCAGCGCACAGAGAAGTTGAAGAGAAGACCCTGTGCTGACTGAGATAGAAATCAGCCACCTCCAAGGCAAGGAGAGAGGCCCAGAGAAACCACCCCAGGCTGACAGCTTGACGTTGGACTTCCAGTCCCCAGAATTGTGAGGAACCAAATTTCTGTGATTAAGCTCTGCAGTCAGTGTGCCATGTTATGGCAGCCCTGGGAAACTGCTCCAACCTATTAGGACACACGTAGGATTATGCTCCCTGTAGAAAGACTTCCTAGAAAGGGAATTTTATCACTACAGGCTCCACCAGCACTGAGAGGCTGACCCGCTGTGGAACACAGCCTCCCTTAAGGAATATTACACTGAGATGCGAGGGTACAGTTCCTGTCTGATGGGCCTGCAGGGATGAGTTCTGTGAGATGACACTTTAAAGACAAATGCATAGAGTAGCTTCACCTTCTTTTGTTGTAATCAATGTCCACCCCCACCTTGTTTGTGTAGAAGTATTGGATTTTAAGTCCTGGAGGAGGTCTGGCAGGGCAGTGGAGATGCCTGTTGCCGGAGATACACTTATAGTGGGGAGTTAAAATGGTAACGGTATGAGTATGTTGCTGTAATTTTACCATTATACTCAATTCTTGTGGCAACATGCTGAGATACTCCTGGGTTAGCATAAAGTGAAAAGAGAAGGATTTTCTCTGATCTTTCAAAGGGACTTTGCCTGTAACCAAGTTGTCACTGGGGACTAATGGCAGCCAGATTCCTTTGAAAGAGAACACTGGGCCACTCAAGTGGGAAATCCCTAGGACAGAGCTTAGGGAGTCCCCATATTCATGTCTGAGTCCTGGGCCCACCCTGATTTTCTGGAGTCCCTGTCTGTGGAGACCCTTCTGTACCCAATCTCACCCTAGACCAGCACTGGCCGTGGTTGGTGGCGGTGGGCCCCTGCCCTTCTTTGAAGAAGTTGGAGAAATGGAATCCATCCAACAGCTCCTGCTTGATCTGCTGTGTGGAGCTCTGCAAAGAGAGGGCCCGAGAGCCGGGCCAAGAGGTGTCAGTGGCCTGCCTGGCTGACCCCACAGTGGCACACTCCCATTAGAACTCCTTCCTGGTGTCCCCATCGCCAACAGGATTTGGCACATAGGAGCATCTGCATAGACCTCCAGCCAGAGAAGGTTGAGGTCTCCGGCAGATGAATTGGGATTCTCATCTGAACAGCAAACTGTGTCCTCGACACTGAACTTCCCATCCTGCCAGGCATGATCTGGGCTGTAAACCTGACATACCTACCAGGCTCCAAACACCTGACAACCTACCTGCTCCTGTTCAGGGAGGGCCCCTCATCTCCTGTTTCCCCCAAACATATGGAGAGGGACTCGGTGCTGCCCTGATGGGCACAGCTGAGGCCTGGCCTGGACGGGCCTGCCCTGGGCCCTGTGTTACCTGTGGGTGCCTTCTGGCAAAGGGCCAGAGGCGTCGAGGGTGAGGGTTGAGCCAATGTCTATATTCTCGAGAAAGACTCTCATTTTGGCCTCTTCTGTGACGAGGAGGTCGGCAGCACGTCGGGACACAGCAGGAGAACATGTTATTCTCCGCAGTGTCGCCTACCAAATGAACTGGAAATGGGGCTGTGTGTATAATATGGGTGCCTAGTTACCAGAATTCTAAGTTCTACTGGGGATCTGTTAGCAAGGAAGTGAGGTCACAGCTTGTAGGTTCCATCCTGTAAGCTCCTCCTTTCCATAAGACCTACTGAAAGGGCCTTCTGGGGTTCTGGCCGCTCGCCCTCCCCCGTCAACTCCTTACCTTTCACCATTATGCAAAAGTGTGCCCCTTCAGCACCTTGTGAAGACCTGGATCTAACCGGGGTCCCAGGTTTGAGGAGCCAGTGCTGGGTCAAACAGTCTTTATTTTAGCAGTTGTGAGACCCTAGAGAACTCCTTTGGTGTTTTGGGCTCTCCCCACCTTGTACAATGGGAGTTATGCTAGCATCGTAACCCTTTCTAGGGAACTCATGAGGTATTTTTGAGATAAATCTTAAAAAACTCATGGTGGTGTGGTCCCTGTAGATATTGCACATACTTTGAGATGGAAGAACTACAAGACGGGGTGAGAGGTAGCATGGAATACAACTCCAGTGGGCCTGGGTTCCACAGTATGATCTCAGGAAAAGGCACTTTTGCTCTGGGCCTCGTCTTTCATGCTGAAGTACTGTACGAGGTTGAGATTAAATGAAATTCAGACATCCTCCTCTTCTGACATTGCACCTTCCAGTGCCTTCCCAGTTTATTTAGACCCAGACCCTATGCCTCATCTCAGCCTTGGGTGGGTAGCATCCATAAAGACGGCACTGAGGGCTTAGTGACTCCCTTGTGAATGATGGAATAGGACACAGATGGTGGAATAGTCCTTCTGGGCCAGTTCAGTGTATTATAGCAAAGAGCCATATCCTGGGGAGCTCATCAAAAACAGAATTGTATTTCTCCCTGTTCTGGAGGTTGGAATTGGATATCAGGGTACCAGCTTGGTAGGGCCTTAGTGAGGACATTTCTGCCCCACTCACTGAGCTTTCACAGGTGCTGTCTTTTCCTTGGAGGACGGCTCAACTTTAGGAGCATGGGTGGACCTCCCTTCAAAGCCCCGCTCTCACTTGTTGCTTGGTGACTGTGAGGAAGTCATAGAACATCTCTGTGCCTGTTTTCTCCTCTGAGAAATGGCATTAGTGAGAATTGCTTCCGTCTTTAATCACAGAGAATAAAGCATGGAAAGAAGTTAACTTAGTGCTATTGGGCAGAGAGTGAGAGCCCAGCAAACCAGAGAGATCAGCTTGCCCACAGCAGTGGAGAGGAGTGGGGAGAGTGGGTGAGGCTGGGGCAGGAAGCAGGCCAGCCTGCCAGAGCCCAGGAACAGGTGAAGGGCAAGAGTGAGCTCCTCACCCTGAATTCTCAGGGGACACAGGTATGCAGGGGTTATGGGGAGCACAATCATCAGGGCTGCTCTTGTTCCCCTGGTTCACTCCATATCTGACGTAGTCCCAGGGCCCCTTCTCCCTGTGTTTCCTCTCTGCCCTGCTTTCTTCCTGGCTGCCCTCCTAGTACTCATTATGGGCCCTGGTCAGGTGGAGTCTTGAGGTAACTGTACGCCTGTTAATAACTCCTCTGAGGTTCAACGCTCCATTTATTGAGACCTCTGAGCTTATTCAGAGACGTCCTGTTGCTGGGACCAGAGAGGGGGCCGGAGGGAGCTGACAGTACAGTGGCAGTTTTCCCTGGGGTTGCTGCTACAGGGCCCACTGGCAGGTATCTGCGGAACTCGAGCGTTGTTTTGGGTCTCTGGGGTTCTGAGGTGTGATTTCCCCTCTGAAGATCGGCTGAGCCCCCAGTGGGTGCCTTAGTCTCAGAAATGGGTCCCCCTGAGCTGGGAGCTGTGCTCTACCCTCAGTTTCCTAGGACATTTCATACCTCACCCTGCCCATTCTGGCTCCCGAAACCCAAAGAGAGGGTCTGTAGAAATTATTAGGTACGAAAAGGCTACCAATAAGTCATAGGAAGTGTATTTATATAACGCAGTGGTTTTCAACCATTACTATACGTTTGCCTCAGCAAAGGCGAAATTTAAAAATGTTAATACTCTGAGTCACCCCACAGAGATTTGGATTTATTTGATGGGGCTGGAGACAGGTATCTTTGGTTTTGTTTTGTTTTTTCTTTTTTGAAACGGGACCTTGTGGTGTTTCTCAGACTGTAGTGCAGTGGCCCGATCTTGCGCATTGCAGCCTTGATCTGCCAGGCTGAAGGAATCCTCCCTTCTCTGCCTCTCACGTAGCTGGGACTATGGGCATGCACCACCATGCCATGCTACTTTTTGTGTATTTTGTAGAGGTTTGGTCTCACTGTTCCACCCAGGCTGGTCTTAAAAGTCCTACCCTCAAGCTGTCCTCCTGCCTCAGCCTCACAGAATGCTGAATTTACAGTTGCGAGCCACAGTGTCTGGCCCTGTTTCTTTTAAGAACTCCCTTAGTGTTTCTAACGGGCATTCAAACAAAAAAGATTTTGTTTGCAGAAGGCTCATGAAACACTACTGAGGCTGCATCTTCTTCACAGCCAACAGATTGTTCCCTGAAGTGTCTGCTTACCAGTGCACAGGCTATTTATATCCTGGGCTTTGGGGAGCTGTTGGGTTTGGGGGCTGACTGGGGCATGAGTGTTGTCTCTGGGATCTGTCACAACCTGGTCCTGTGGAACACCCAGTCTAGGATCCTCCTTCCCAGACCACCATCCTGCCAGTCACTGCTTCTATGGCAGGAGACCAAAGGTCATGACCTCATAATCAGAGACATCCAGGTGCAGGACCGAAGTAGAGTGAGTCATGTGAGGAGTGGCGGGGCACAGCTGCTTGCTGGAAGGGTGTTGGGAAGTATTGGTCCATCAGCTATCACTTCTACCTTTTCCTGCTGAATCCCAGTGATCCTCACGTGGAGTCTGGGTCTCAGAAGGGTGTGGCATCTGGGTTCTTGGCTGGCTGAGGTGGTGCTTTTGCAGCCATTTTGGTGCTCTGGTATGTGAGACCTGAGTTGCTTCAGGAAACCTTTGCCCCTCAGACTGCCTCCTGCTTAAGAGCACAGCCTTTGTGTGGAGATCTGGCTGGCCTCTTTAGATTCCAGCCTGTCCTGTCCTGTTATGTCTGGGTTTGAGGTTGTGTGGAGGGGTCTCTTCCCATAGAGAAGGCAAGGCCAGTCGTGTGGGTCAGAGTGAAGCATGGCAATCCCAGCTGACTGTGCCCGGCCTTTGACTGGAGGAGTCTGAGAGTGACCAGGCCTGGCGAGCTGCCCTTCCTTGGAAACAGCATGTCTCCTCCCCTATTGTGGAGTTTCTGGATGTGACCCAGAGTGTGCTGGGCCTCCATCCATTCAGTGAAGATTGCTGGGCACTGTGGATACTGTGGAGGAGGCAGCAGTAGCAGCCGGCCTGCAGAGTGGGATGCAGTGCTGGAGGGCTTGAGGAGGAGGTGGCATTGTGATTGGTATCTGAAGAGTGCCTCGATGATAATGGAGTCAGTGCAATGTCCGAAAGACCAAGAAGGAGCAACAGGAAAGGATGGTTCATATCCAGCTGCTCCACTCAAAAAAGAAACCAAATAAAACAAAGAGGAAAGGACTGGCACCATCAAGGTAGGGCAAAGGGGGCCTCTGGAGTGGTTTGTTTTTTTTTTGTTTTTTTGGTAGTAGGGGAGGGGTGTGCTCGGATTTGCATGCGGATTGCCAGGGCTGTAGTAGGGAAACCGCAGGGGGGCTGGGACCTATGATTGGGAGTCTCCAGGTGAGAGGGTGGACCCTGGGGACTGGGGGTCAGGTAAGGCTGTGAGTGGGGTATAGAGGCAGGAGCAGTTGGACAGGACCAGTCAGGATGCAGGGCGCAGACTCATCAGTGAGAGCATTCCTGAGCCCAGCATCCAAGAAGTGAGGGAAGTTGGGGAGGTGCTGCTACGAGGTGGAGAGAGGTCCCCAAAATCCAGATGAGAACGATGCATGGAAAGTGCTGGGCAGTTTTGGCATCCGTGAAGTCACAGGGGGCTGTGTGTGAACAGGTGTGCTTTGGCATCCAGGGAGGCCTTGAGACAACAGCGTGTTGGCTCTCCTGGAGACCAGGCTGTGGGATAGCGTCAGGACTGAGGCATGGACAGTCTCCTTCCACCCTCAACCTCTCCTTGGAGCTTTGAGACAGTGCAGGCAATTACCAGGTGATGTGATAAATCCTACCTGTGGAGGGTGCCTTGGGCAGGGAGGACACGGCGGCCAGGAAGGGCGCCCTTTGAGCTGATGAGCTGCTCATCAGGAAAGGAGAGAAGCTCCTACAGGCCTGGTGTCAGAGCCCGGCGAGACCCTGTGAGGCCTTGAAAGTAGCAGGTGCCTCCTACAGTCTGCGCGTGGCCATCTCAGGGAATCCACCCAGCAACTGTTCTAGTCATCCGTGCTCTTCAGGTAGGAGACTGAGGCCAGGAAGGGAAAGGCTGCTGTGATGCCCACACTGTCAGTGGCTGGGGTTGTTTGAACCCAGGGACTCTAGGGCCCATGCCTCTGCCATCCTGCCTCTGGGTTTGATAGTTGGACTTGGTCCACCAAGTGCCAGGCCGGCCCTGTAGCTGGGTGCTCCCAAGCATTCACAAGCTGACAGTTCTGAAGGGCCCACGCACTTGACCATGCTCCAGCCTGTGTCGTCACATGAAAGGTGGGTGCTGGAATAATAAATGCTGCAAATGGCACTGGGGGTGTTGGCCATGCTCTGGGGCACAGGAGCTCTGTCCATGCCCACAGTTGGCCTGTGCTGACCTCCCTCCATCACAACTGAGTGACACCAGCCCTTTCATTGAGCTGAAGTCTTCCTTCCATCCCTTCAGTGTGGTCTTTGTGGCTCAGAGAAGCTGTGGCCAGGTACAGGATCTGGGGTGGTCCCTGCTTCTCTGCTCTATGGCCTTAGACAGTAGGCAGGATCTGAGGCCAGGTCCACCTGCAGCAGTTATTACAAAGAGGCAAATTGGCGCTTAATGTTTGGAAGAACTTGCCAACCAACTACAGTCCCCCTATCTTTCGAGGTAGTGAGCTTCCCATTGGGGAAGGTATGTTAAGCCTTTCTGGGATGGTGGAAGATCAGAGACCAAACATTTGGGATTCTGTGATCCTCATATTGACTCAAATGCTATGATGCTTGTATTTGAAGTCAGTTTCACTTAGACAGTTTACCAAGTATCTCCTTGGTGCAGGACACCAGGGAACACAAAATGTCCTGAATAATTATTGGGTTTCTGGCTCCCAGGGGTCCCTGAGATATTGTTCCAGCAGTTCTGGAGTACGGGCCAGGCACGGCTTGCATCTGGACTCATCTGCATTACTCGCTCATTGTCAGCCTCACGAATGCAGTTCGGGATGTTACGCCCCGTTATGCCCCCCACCCCGCCCCGCCATGGCCCTCACAAGGACCCACTCAGGTCACAAGGCTTTCTGGTTGATTCCTGGTACTCAGTGTGGTCAGTTTTCTGAGCCTGACAGTGGGGTGTGACTGCAATGAGACGCCAGTTGCAGGAAACGGTTTGCACAGCCTTCTTGGTGTCGTGGGTCACTGTCTTCCTGAGTGACTTTGGGCAGGTCCTTCTCCATCTCAGGCTGCAGGTTCCTATGCCTGGAGCTCCCTTCTTGCCCCACCACTGCCTTGTTTTCCCAGATACAGAAGTGGGGCAGATCCCAGCCCATTGAAACAGACAAGGCTTTGGAGGCCACAGTGGTCTCATTTCTATCAGGCTGAGGCCCCCGAGGCACCATGGGCTGCTGGTGCCAGTACACAGGGATGATAAGGAGATGAAAGTCACTAGGATGGTGGGGCAGCACCCCCTGGGCTGTGTTGGCAGCTGCCCCTGGCTGGAGGCCAGCTTGGCCCTGGAACGCTCCTCAAGGAACAAGGACACAAGAGAGCCAGCTCAGCCAGCCTCCACCTAGCATCCCAATCAGCACTCCCTTCCCATGACGCCTACCCTCTGCACAGCTCCTGGAACTGGCCAAGGCGCTAATGGACACCCACCAAGGTCTTAATGAGTGAGCCAGGGTTAATGGTTACTGGGCCCGGTGACACATTCACCAGCGTCCCAGGGCTCTCAAAGTTCATACTGGCCTGGCCTTGAACATCTTAGCCACCTGCTTTTCCAGCCTTGACACCTTGGGGCTCAAGCAGGGCCTAGGGTGGTCAAGAGGTCCCCGGTAGCCCTCACTCCTGGAAAAGGCTCCATTTCCTGGCCTTCAGGCTCAAGTCGTTCCTTCTACCTGGCAGGTGCTCTCCAAATCCAGTCCCAGCTGGGGCTGGATTCCCAAGGCCCCTATTCTGGTATCTGCCCCTTCCCTAGGGCCCTTCCCCCTGGGGTGACCATACTGTCTCATGCCCAGCTCTCTTGCCCAGGGCTCCTTGAGAGAAGAATCTGGAGGGGCCAGGATTTGATGGGAGAATGAATGATGGAATGAAAGAAGGAATTTAAGCATGTGCCTTGCTAAGAGTGACAATTCTGGCAGGCTGCTGATCATGTGTGGACCTCGATCTGAGGGCTGAGAGGCTTGGAGCTGCCAGCCCTGTGGTGACACCCACCCCATCTCATTGAATGGGGCAGAGCAGGTGAGGGCGTGATAGATGGATGGGCCTCATCCCCCTGCTTCTACTGTCTGGGATCCTCTGTCAGCCTGTCTGCTCAGAACCCTGAAACTGGGTGTTGAGGAAGGGCCCTTCTGGATCATGTGACTCCCTTCAGTCCAGGTGATGAGCGTCCTTGGAGTAACAGCTCCTAGAGCCCTGCCTGTACCCCTGCAAGTTGGGGAGAGGGCCTGTTAGGAGAGGTATCCCTTGCTCTGGGGTCGTAGAGGTGATCTAGGCTCCTCAGACCTTGTGGGGTCTCAGATGTTTACATCTCCAACCCCTCCTGGCGTGGGCATCTCTGGCTGCACCCCAGCTCTGTGGCCCCATCTCCCAGGGAACCTTCAGTCTAATCTGACTTCCGCTGAAACCCGGCCTCATTCAGCCCCACCAAGGCCTTCAGAGCTCAGGTCTCTCATTCAGGGTTTGAGGCCCCACTGGACTCAGACCTGCAGCCGTCCCAGATCACGCAGCCCCAGGGATGGGACCAGGAGCCAGCCCTTGTCCCACCTACAGCAGTTCGTGTGTGTTTAAAGCCTCCCCTGCACCACCAGGCTACTGAGGGAGGCGGGGAGGAGAGGAACTGGGTCACAGCGGGGAATCTTAGCTTGGTTTTGATGTGCTGCTGGACGACCAGATCCAGAATCCAGTGAGCCATCGAGTGAGGACACCTGGCTGTGCCCAAGCGCTATGTGACCCAGAGGAGCCACTCACCCTCTCTGAGCTGCTGGACATCATCGGTGGGGAAGCTCAGGCCGGGGGACTCCTGGGAGTGTCTGGAGGTCTGAGTTCCATTCTCAGCTGTGCCATATGCTTGCTGCGCTCTAGAGCAGCTCCTGTTCGTCTTGGAGCCTCAGTTTATGCACCTGTGAAGTGGGAGTGAGTTGCACTTCGGGGTTAACGGGGCAAAACTCATGTGGGCTCATCCTTTAGAGGGATCCCACAGGTGGGCAGAGCCCTGGGTTCTTTATCCGACTCCGTCTGGGCGGTGGGGGGGGCCTCTGTTTCTTGGCTGATAAGTGGGTTGAGAGAGGTATGCTGGTGGGCAGAGGGCTGGCGGGAGTCACCTGACTTATTCAAAGAAGCCCTTGAGAGAGCCGTGGCTTCTTGGAATTAAGAGGGAAGAGTGAGCCTGGTGCAGTGGTCATGTGTGTAATCCCAGCACTTCGGGAGGCCAAGGCGGGGCGGATCAGGAGGTCAACTGATCGAGACCATCCTGGTCAACATGGTGAAACCTCTTTTCTACTAAAAATATAAAAATCAGCTGAGTGTGGTGGTGCGCGCCTGTAGTCCCAGCTAGTCGGGGAGGCTGAGGCAGGAGAATCGCCTGAACCCGGGAGGTAGAGGTTGCAGTGAGCCAGATCGCACAAGTACACTCCAGCCTGGGCAACAGAGTGAGACTCTGTCTAAAGAGAAAAAGAAAGGGAAGAGTGCAGCATGAAGAAACAGGCCTGGGAAGATCTGGCAGTCTTGAGTGTGGATGCGGGGGGGCGGGGGGGGTCAGCTCTAGAGTAGAGCCAGAGCTGCGATGGGTTTGGGAGACCCTGTGTCTTGCTTCTCCGGCTCCTGGGCTCTGTGTGTGGCTGTGGATTGGGGTGGGACAGGGCCGGTTGTGCAAGGGGTCATTGCCCAACTCCAGGGGACCCTGCCACCTCTCAGCTCTCTATAGGGATACATATAGTTTTTTCAACAGGTTTCCAGCAGGTAGGGGTTATTAAATCTTACTGAAGGGGTGTTTTTTCTCATTCTCAACTCTGCGCTGCAAGGGTAGACAGTGTGGGAGACAGATTCCAACTCCAGGTCTGGGTGGTAAGCATCTGGTCCAGGGGTGTAGACAGGCCTGGGGAAGCCCCAGAGATCTGTGCGTTCTCATACCCAGGGGTAGTGACTCCATGCTGGGGGCTGGGCTCACCCTCAGGTCTGAGACCTCCTTGGGCCAGCTGACCTCCGTAAATGCCTTTTGTCTAAGCTTCAGTTTCCTGCCTGTGAATGGGGTTGGGGCTATGCTCTGGTTTTAGTCTTGTGGCTCTGGGGTTGTGGTGACAAAGCCATCAAGCTAGGTTGAAGGATTAACCAGGAAACTTCAGACTGGCTGCCGTGTCTACGTCTTCCTCCCTCTGGTGCATCATGGGAAGCTGCTCTGCTCAGCCTAGATTAGGCTCAGTTGTGTGTGTGCGCGCATGTGCTTGCACGTGTGTTGGAAGTGTGTGGTACTGACACCAGAGTCAGTGTCTCTGGGTGAGTGAGGCTTGCACATTTCTGGGGAAGGGAACTCACTACCTTATGTGCCCAGGGCAAGAGCTGTGGGGTCTGGAGAAGACTTCTAGGCCAGCTCCCCCACAGTCTTTCCTTGGGTGACATGGCTTCCCCAGATCCACTTCCCCCTAGGTGCCCTCTCTGCATTCAGCCGGTAGAGGGCTGACTGGGACAGAATGTGACACACTTAGCTTGTGAGGAAAAGCCTCCTTCATTCTGTAGGCCCTACCTCTGTTGACCTTTGATAAAGTGCCTCCCCTCCTCTCTCCCCTCTCTGGAACCCGCGGCTACTGTCAGGCTTCTTCTGTGCCCCGTCTCAGGCAGCTCACTGTCTCCCTACTTTCCCCAGCCCAGGGTTTTCCTTTTGGGGTCAGTTACAGGGGTCTGGACCATCCTTTGCCCACTCAGACATTCTTCCTGCCCACCTGCTGCTGAGAATCCTGCATGTCTCATATGCTCTCAGGCAGAGAGGAAACTGCTGAGCAGGCCAGGGCAGGGGACGGAGCCCTGTGACTCTCCACTTTAGACCCCTCCCAGCTGACTGCCGTGGAGTGCAGCCACTTAGCGGAGCCAAATCCCCTGAGGTTCCTGTCTGCTGTCTAGCCTTCAGGGACAGGTCATGGGGCCTTGGTTCCTGCCCCATCATCTTCCCAGTCACCCTGATGTTCAGGGGGAGGAACAGCCAGGGAAAGGGTTTGGTCATAGCACCTCCACCCTAGGGCTATTGAGGATCTCACCGTTGTGTGTCTGGTGGGTTCTGTCCAGAGCCCATTTGAGAACAGTGGGTGACAGGACAGGCCTATGTGACCCAGGCAGGCAGCAATATTGGGTCAGCCTTCGTGTCCCCTTCTGTCAGCTGGGGCAGCCTGGAAGGATGATTGTGGGGTAGGTGTTATGGGAGTAGACCTCAGGTGGAGGCTGCAGGGGCTCTCCAGCACTGTAGGCACAGCAGGCCCAGGAGCAGGGGAGGCAGCCATGACTCGTGGAGCCTCTGGCCCATATCCTTGGCAGATGAGGGCCACAGGGGAAGGGGCAGCAGTGTCTAAGGTCCCGTGGGCTGGGCCCATAGCTGTTCCTGGCTCAGACTTCTTGGTGGGCTGGTCAGAAACATGCAGTAGCTTGGGGCAGTTACCAAGTGGCCAAGCCTGCACTGCTGGGCTGTGTGAGTTTGGGCCAGCTCAGGCCCTCTCTGGGACCTGCCTTTCTGGGCTGTTCAGGTGGTTCCTTGGGCCTGGGGTGCTAATGTTTCTGGATGGGCAGCAGAACCAGTCTGTACTCAGGGCCCCAGGCCATGTTCCCAGAACACACCTTTGGCATTCACAGCAGGGTGTGGTGAGGCCCCTTAGGCTGCGTTCTGGTCTTCTGGTCTGGTGCCAGGGACACCACTGCTCCACCATCTCCAGAGGCATCTCCCGGACACTGGCTGTGAGTTCAGATGTTCTGAACAGGGACAGGGAGAGGCAGAAGGGGACCCAGCCTGGGGCTCACTGGAGGAGCTCATGGGCAGACAGTGCCCTTTGGAGGAAACTGAGGCTGGGAGTTGGGAACCCCATTCCCTGGCTCACAACACCTCCCACTCGGGGCCCTCCCAGGGCTGCGTGAACTTTAGTCACCTGGTGACAGGCTGAGTTACTGTGCAGAGTCACCGTGCGCTTCCTTGCTGCTGTGATGTCAGCCTCCCCATCCTCCTGGCCAGGCTGGACCTCTGTGAGAGGCCTGCCTGTCCTGCACCCTATGTAGACACCTTCCACTGTCCCCAGGATTGCTGGGCACCCCCTGACTGGCCTCTTGTCCCCTCTGGGACTAGGTAAGCTTATGGGTTCTCTGGCAGCTCCTGTTCCTTCCTTTCCTCTGCTCCTCCTCGGAGGTGCCCACCCCCGGGGCTGGACAGCATGCACACATTCTGGGAGGCAGGAAGGAGACGCTGGGCCTGTGTTTCTGAGGCCTGACTTTAGACTGTTCGCTGTTGGAGAGGAGCCAGGGAGTGTCTGAGGCTGGTCCTGACCCTGCTCCTTGCCCCGTGGATGCAGCAGAGCCATGAAGAAGTTAGTGGTGCTGGGTCTGCTGGCTGTTATCCTGGTGCTGGTCATTGTTGGCCTCTGTCTCTGGCTGCTGTCGGCCTCCAAGGAACCTGACAACCATGTGTACGCCAGGGCTGCCGTGGCTGCAGATGCCAAGCACTGCTCGGAGATTGGGAGGTGAGCAGGGCAGGGCATGGGGGCATGGGCCCTGGAAACAGGGCAAGCGGACCTGGGCAATACCTTTGCCCCTCTGAGACTCAGTTTCCCCACATGTAAGCAGGTTGCCTGGGCACGGGGTGTCCTGTGTGCATAGAGCGACCTGTTCTTTGCTTGGACTCTCTCAGTAGCCTCTGGGTAGGGGACGGTGACCCCGAGAGCAGGGTGTGGGTCTCCTAGAGCCCAATAGGGCCCTTTTTCCCAGTTCTAAAAGTCTCTTGTGTCTTTGGATAAATTCCACTGTTTTGTTGTTTGTTTGTTATTTTTACATATTTGTCTTTTTATTTTTAGTTATTTATTTATTGTGAGATGGAGTCTGGCTCTTTCTCCCAGGCTGGAGTGCAGTGGCGTGATCTCAGCTCACTGCAACCTCCACCTCCCAGGTTCAAGCGATTCCCCTGCCTCAGCTTCCCGAGTAGCTGGGACTAAGGTGTGTGCCACCACGTCTGGTTAACTTTTTGGTTTTTTTTGTATTTTAGTAGAGACAGGGTGTCCTCATGTTGGCCAAGATGGTCTCAATCTCCTGACCTGGAGATCCACCCACCTGGGCCTCCCAAAGTGCTGGGATTACAGGCGTGAGCCACCGTGCCTGTCCACTGTTTGTTTGTTTGTTTGTTTTCTTTTCTTTTTTTTTTTTTTTGAGACAGAGTCTTGCTCTGTCGCCCAAGCTAGGGTGCAGTGGCATGATCTTGGCCGCTGCAGCCTCCGCCTCCCGGGTTCAAGTGATTCTCCTGTCTCAGCCTCCGAAGTAGCTGAGACTACAGGCACGCACCACCATGCCCAGCTAATTTTTGTATTTTTAGTAGAGACGGTTTCACCGTGTTTGCCAGGATGGTCTCGTCTCGATCTCCTGACCTTGTGATTTGCCCGCCTCAGCCTCCCAAACTGCTATGATTACAGGCATGAGCCACTGTGCCTGGCCTATACTTCTTCAGTGTTTTGTCTGTAATAAGGCATATAAGCAGAGGGTATCCTGGGACTTTTTTGTTTTTGTTTCTGTTTGTTTTGAGACAGTTCCACTCCGTTGCCCAGGCTGGAGTGCAGTGGCATGATCTTGGCTTCCTGCAACCTTTGTCTCCCAGGCTCAAGTGATTTTTGTGCCTCGGCCACCCAAGTAGCTAGAATTAAAAGTGTGTGCCGCCATGCCCAGCTAATTTTTATATTTTGTAGTAGAGACTGGGTTTTGCTACGTTGGCCTAGCTGGTCTTGAACTTCTGGCCTCAGGTGATCCGCCCACCTCAGCCTTCCAAGGTGCTGGGATTACACACATGAACCACCTTGCCCAGCCTCATCTGGGACTTTTTAATACATGTATATTTTGGGTGATAATCAAGTCAGGGTGCTTAACATAACTATTTCCTCATACAGGTATTATTTCTTTGTGGTGAGACCTTTCAAAATTGTTCCCTTCTACCTTTTTTTGAAAAATACAAAACAGTGTTCTAACCAGAGTCACGCAGCTGTGGAATGGGACTCTAGAATGTGTTCCTCCCAACTAACTGTAACTTTGTTTCCATCCCCAATCCCTCCTATTTCTCCTCCTTCCCCAGCCTCAGGAGACCACTCCTGTTCTTTCTGCTTCTTGAAGGTTAAGTTTTTGGATTCAACATAAGCGAGGTCATGCAGTGTTTGTCTTTCTGTGCTTGGCTTATTTAACAGAATGTTTTCTTGGTTCATTGGTGTTGCCCTAAATGAAAATTGCATTATTTTTATGGCCGGAGAATATATCATTGTATATATGTACTACATTTTCTTCATTCCTTCATCTTCGGGTGAACAGGTAGGTGGATTCCATCTTCCTAGCTATTGTGAATAGTGATGTAATAGACATGGAAAGACAGATGTCTCTTCAAAATCCTGGTTTGCTTTGATTGTATAGCTAGTAGTGGGATCATATGGTATTGTACTTTCAGTTTTTTGAGGAATCTGCAACTGCTTTCCAGAGTGTATATAGTAATTGACCCTCCCATAAACACTTCTTTTTTCCTGGAAATTGACACCAGCATCTGTGTTTCTATTTTTGTTTGTCATATTCATGTGAATAAGTGAAATGTCTTCTGCATATGGTTTTGATTTCAATTTTTTGCAGGATTAGTAATGTTAACCACGTTTTCATAAAGATAGAGTCAGTCTTATGTCTTCTTTGGCTAAAAGTCTATTCAGCCTCTTTGCCCAATTTTGGATCGGTTACTTGTTTCTTTTTTGGTTAGTCTTTTTTTGCTAGTTACTAACGTTAATAGCTTGTGCCTTTTGGAAAACAATGCCTTATCAGCTGTATGTTTCCCCAAACTTTTCTTCTCACCTTTAGGATGCTGTTCTTTTTTTCTGTTTTTTCTCTTCCCCCTTCCCCTGCACCAGACTGCGATGGAGTCTTGCTCTGTTACCCAGGCTAGAGTTGCAGTGGTGCGATCTTGGCTCACTGCAACCTCCACCTCCTGAGTTCAAGCAATTCTCCGGCCTCAGCCTCCTGCGTAGCTGGAATTACAGGTGTGTACAACCATGCCCGGCTAATTTTTGTATTTTTACTAGAGGCAGGGTTTCACCATGTTGGCCAGGCTGGTCTCAAACTCCTGACCTCGTGAGCCCCCATGCCCGGTCTAGGATGCCTTCTCTTTGGATTCATTTGTTCTCTCCTGCACAGAGGCTCTAATGTTGTACTTAGTCTGTCATGTTTATATTTGCGTTTGTTGGCAGTGATTTCAGTGTCCCATCCAAAAAAAGAGATCGTTAAGCCATTTTATTGTCTGTGCGTATTTTCCCCGTATTTTTTCCTTTTCTTTTTCTTTTTCTTTTTTGCAACCTGTGTGGACAGGGTCAAGTTACCCCAAAATATATGCTTATGCCATGTTTTCTCCTTGGAGTGTTTTGCTTTCCAGATTGAATTTAACTTATTTATTTTTCATAGATTTTTGTGTATGGGCGACATAGGGGTGCTATTTCAATCTTGTGCACGTGCACAGTTTTCTCAACTGTTGTGCCTTTGGTGTGCTTTTGAAAAATGTGTGCTCTAACTATAATTTTGGATTGATTACTTGGCTCCCTTATTTTGTCCATTCGGTTGTCTGGTTTTTTTTGTTTTTTTTTTTATTTTTGAAATGGAGTCTCACTCTGTCACCCAGGCTGGAGTGCAGTGGCACGATCTCAGCTGACTGCCAGCTCCGCCTCCTGGATTCACACCATTCTCCTGCCTCAGCCTCCCGAGTAACTAGGACTGCAGGTGCCCGCTACGATGCCTGACTAATTTTTTTTATTTTTAGTAGAGATGGGGTTTTACTGTGTTAGCCAGGATGGTCTCAATCTCCTGATCTTGTGATTCGCCCGCCTCAGCCTCCCAAAGTGTGGGGATTACAGGCGTGAGCCACCGCTTCTGGCCCATTTGGTTGTCTTTCTATGTTTATGCCAGTCACTGATTGCTTGGATGACTATAGGTTTTGTTTTATCTATCATCCATGTATCTATCTATAATATATCCTAATCCTATATATGTGTGTGTGTGTATATATATATATATATATATTTTTTTTTTTTTTTGAGACAGGTTATTGCTCTGTCACCCAGGCTGTTATGCAGCACTGTGATCTTGGCTTATTGCAGCCTTGACCTCCTGGGCTCAAGTGACCCTCCCACCACAGCCTCCCAAGTAGCTGGGACTACAGGTGTGCACCACCATGCCCCACTAATTTTTTTACACTTTTTGTAGAGGTAGGGTTTTGCCATGTTGCCCAGACATGTCTCAAACTCCTGAGTTCAAGTGATCTGCCTGCCTCAGCCTCTCAAAGTGCCATGAGTACTGGTGGGAGCCACTGCACCTGGGGAAACCCTGTTTAAAAAAATAATAATAATAGACTTTTATTTTGATTAAATTGCAGGTTATTTACATGTGAACATTTGATGACACTGAGGCTTGTGGCCACTGACCCCATTTTCCAGGCAGTGAGCAAAGTGCCAGTCAGTTGCTTCTTCTACCCACACCCCCTTTCTTCCTCCTTTTTTCATCTGATAGTCCCCAGTGTCTATTGTTGTGTTTCTGTGTCCCCAGTGTCTGTTGTTTCCATCTTTATGTTCAAATGTATTCACTGTTTAGCTCCCACAACATGCAGTGTTTGGTTTTCTGTTCTTGCCTTGATTTGCTAAACATAATAATCCCCAGGTCTATCCATGCTGCTTAGGACATGATTGTGTGTTCTTATGGCTGCGTAGTATTTTGTGGTGTCTATGCACCACATTTAAAAAAAAAAAAAAAAAAAAAGTCGAATCCACTGTTGCTGGTCACCTAGGATGCTTCCACATCTTTTTTCTTGTGAATGGCACGGCCATGAATGCACGAGAGCATGTGTCTTTTTGATAGAAGGATTTACTGTCTTTTGCGTAGATACCAAGTAGTGGAATTGCTGGGTCTGGTGGTAGTTCTGTTTTAAGTTCCTTGAGAATCTCCAAACTGGTTTCCACAGTGGAAACCTGTTTCCACGTTCCGCAAGAGTGTAGCAGCGTTCCCTTTTCTTTGCCGCCTTGCCAGCATGTTGTTTTGACTTTGGAAAAATGGCCATTTTGACCAACGTGGGATGTTACCTCATTGTGTTTGCGAGTTGCATTTCACTGATGATTAGTGAGGTCGTGCATTTGTTCATGTCAATTGATCCCTTAAATGTGGTCTTTTTCTTTTTTTCTTTTTTTTTTTTTTTTTTTTTTTGAGACGTCGTCTCACTTTGTTGCCTGGACTGGAGCAGGAGTGCAGTGGTGCAGTCTTGGTTCACTGCAACCTCTGCCTCCTGGTTCAAGTAATACTCCTGCCTCAGCTTCCCGAGTACCTGGGATTACAGGTGAGCACCACCATGCCCAGCTAATTTTTGTATTTTGAGTAGAGACGGGGTTTCACCATATTGGCCAGGCTGGTCTCGAAGTCCTGGCCTCAAGTGCTGTGCCTGCCTCAGCCTCTGAAAATGCTGGGGTTGCAGGCGTGAGCCACAATGCTCAGCCTGTTTCCTTAAATTTCTTTACAAAAATTTACCCTATGGTAAAGGTGTACCACCAGAGGGTAGAATGAGACACTTTGGTCCATGGGTGCATTATTTAGTGATGAAATCGGGTATTTAGCGTATCTCTTGCCTCATAGAGTTATTATTCCTTTGAGGTGAAGACATTCAGAATCCTCTTTTCTAGTTTTCTTGAAAAGTACGCTCTGATAATGTTAGACCTACTCACCCTGCTGCTGTGAAATAGAACTACAGGTTTCATTCCTCTCATGGAATATGTAACTTTATACCTGTTTCCAATCCCTGACCGTGCCCCACCTTTGAACCCCAACCCATGTTAAGAACAGTTATGCTTAACTAGTTCTATGAAATAAGATTTTTAGATTCCGCCTGAGTGAGACAATGCGATGTTTGTCTTTCTCTGTGTAGTTTATTTCTTGTCTTTTCTTTTTTCCTCTTTTGAGATCGTGTCTGTCTCTGTTTGCTCAAGCTGGAGTGCAGTGGTGCGATCTCGGCTCACTGCATCCTTGACCACCTCCCGAGGCTCAGATGATTCTCCCACCTCGACTTTGCAAGTAGCTGGGACTTTTGAGAAATGTCTCTTCAGGTTCATTGACCAACTTTGGCTGGGTTACTTGATTTTGCATGTTTCGCTTCTTAGTAGCATTAGTTTCCTGTGCATACCATGTAACAACCTCTTTCAGATAAATGATTCCTCATCATGCCCTGCCTCTATGAAGAATGCCTTCTCATTGTTAATTGGTTCATTGCTCCCTTTACCATGCTGTAGTTCTTGAATTTTCTTTTTCATGTGTTGTTTTCCTTTTGTTAGCAGCGATTTGAGGTCAGGCCAGAAAGAAAACTCACAATTTTTATGCATTTCATTGATTTTTATTGTATTTTCCATGTATTTCCCAATTGTTTTTTCTTTTTGCATCCTATGAGCATAGATTAAGTTGCCCTGAACTTCCACTCACTCTGTGTTTTCCTGTAGAAGTTTTATGCTTTTGGGTCTTGTGTTTAGGTTTTCATTTATTTTGAGTTGATATTTGTGTATTGTGTAACATAAAGGTCCTATTTCATTCTTTTTCATGTGGATATCCTGTATTTTCAGATTCATTAATTGAACGGACCTCCCCCTCCTCACTGCGTCTTCCAGGTATTCTTTTGAAAATCTGTTGACTCCATACAGATATATGTTTAGGTTCTGTTATGTCCACATGGTTTCATTGTTAGGTCACTACCATGGTCTTTGGATGTAATTTGAAATTGTAATTTGAATTGGATGTAATTTGAAATTATAATTTGAATTGGATGTAATTTGAAATTGTAATTTGAATTGGATGTAATTTGAAATTATAATTTGAATTGAATGTAATTTGAAATTGAGCAGTGTGAGGCCTTGAAACGAGGTTGTATTTCCCTAGGATTGCTTTGCATGTTCAGAGTCTCTGGTGGTTCCATGTGAATTTTTAGCTGTGTATAGTTACATTTCTTGAAAAGTTTGGTTCATACTGCATGTCCAGAATTAGGAGTGCAATGGGGACATTGCAGTACTTGTGTAGCTTGCATAAGGATAAAAGATAAAGTGAAGGAGGTTTCCATGTTTTGCGTATGGGTTTCCAGTTTTCTCAACGTCATTTACAAAGTGGACTAGCCATTCCCCTGTTTTGTTTGGGTTTTTTGTTTGTTTTGATATGGAGTTTTGCTCTTTTGCCCAGGCTAGAGTGAAGTGGTGTGATCTCGGCTCGCTGCAACCTCCGTCTCCTGAATCCAAGCGATTCTCCCACCTCAGCTCCCGAGTAGCTAGGATTACAGGCACATGCAGCCGCACTTGCTAATTTTTCTATTTTTATTAGAGACAGAGTTTCACCATGTTGGCCAAGCTGATCCCAAACGCCTGACCTCAACTGGTCTGCCCACCGTGGCCTCCCAAAATGTTGGGATTACAGGTGTGAGCCACTGCACCTGGCCTTTTGAGACATCTGTTGACTGTAAGTACATTCAGATTTGTCTGTTGGCTGCCTGATACTGTCCAATGGGATATGTTTCTGTTTTTATGCCAGTTGCTTGCTGCCTCAGTAAGTGTAACTTTTCGATGTAATTTGACATTGGGGAGCATGAGGCATTCAAGTGAGTTTCTATTTCTGGAAAGTGCTTTGGATTTTCAGGGTCTTCCATGGTTCTATGTGAATTTTGCCATTGTTCATTTATAGATTTAAAACTGGGTTTGTCATACATGTCCAAAATTAGGGAGTACAGTGGGATTTTTTTTACTTGCGTACTTTGAGGAATGATGAAGTCAGGGTGTTTTGCGTATCTATTCCCATGTCTAGTTTTTATTTGTGATGTGAACCTTCAATTTTCCTCTCCTTTCTAGCTCTGTTGAAAGAGATCCTACCATATTGTTACTTGTAGTCACCCTCCTGTGGAGTAGATCACCAGCATTAATTCCTCCCCAGAAGTGCAACTTGGTACCTATTACCAATGCCAGCCCATGCTCTGTCCTCCCAACAGCATCTGATAACCACTATTGTACTTTCACTTTCCATTAGATAATTCTTGTTTAGTCTCCTCATGGGTGAGATGATGCAGTGTTTGTCTTTCTCTGCCTGGCTGATTCCGTTGAATATAACGTCTTCCAAGTTTATCCGTGTTGCCACAATGGACGTTCTGTCATCGATGTTTGTTGATGGGGCATATTTCGTTGTATCTGTATGCTGAAGTTCCTTCATCCTTTCATCAGTTGATGGACAGGTAGGTTGATTGCATACCTTGGCTATTGTGTGTAGTGCTTCACTCAACCTGGGAAGGCAGCTATGACTTCCATGCAGTGATTTCACTGTCCGTAAGTGTATACCCACTGCTGGAATTGCCAGATGAAATAGTAGTTTCCTTTTTGATTGTTTGGGAAGCTCCAAAAGGTTTTCATAGTGCCTGTATATTTCTCCCAACAGCGTATGAGAGTGTGTACGCAACTTCCTCCGGGGAATTTGTTTGAAATAATTTGTTTCTTTTAATTGTTCAAATTAGGATGAGTCTCTATCTGAGCGTGCTTTTCATTTACGGTTTAGAGATGACTGGTAATGTTGAGAACTACCTTTTTACATGTTAGTGCATTGCACATTGTGTTTTTAGTAATGTCTGTTCAGTTTGTGTCCCAGTTTTGGCTGGTTTACTTGGTTTTGTGTTTTCTCCTCGGTGTGTTAGTTTCAGATACATGATTCCTTATAATGTCCTTTCTATCTGAAGAATGCCTTCTGAGTGTTGGTTGGTGCATTGATTTCTTTACTGTGCAGTATTTTTTCTTTTTTCTTTTTTTTTTTTTTTTAAACTGGTTGATTATTAGTTTAGTTCGCAGTGATGATTCTTTGTTTTTTTTTGAGATGGAGTCTCTCTCTGTCACCCAGGCTGGAGTGCGGCTGCCATCTTGGCCCACTGCAAGCTCTGTCTCCCGGTTTCACGCCCTTCTCCTGGCTCACCCTCCCATGTAGCTGGGACTACAGGTGCCTGGCTAACTTTTTTTGTATTTTTAGTAGAGATGGGGTTTCACTGTGTTATTCGAGATTCCCAGGATGCTCTCGATCTCCTGACCTCATGATCCACCCTACTTTTTGCCTCCCAAAGTACTGGGATTACAGGTGTGAGCCACCGTGCCCAGCCACACAGTGATTATTCTTGTAAGATACAGTCAATAATAAAAACCAAGATTTTTGACTTCTATTATTGGAAGTGTTTTCCTTTTGTTGTTTTTCGAACTATTTAACATCGATTCAGGTTTTTCGAAACTTAAGCTCACTCTGTTTTCCTGTAGGCCTTTTATGCTTTTGAGTCATGTGTTTAGGTTTTAATTCGTGAGCCACAGCACCCAGTCTCATTACATCTTGTAGGCGTTCTTTTCAGAAAAAATGTGTTGACTGCGTACAGGTGTGCATTTAGGTACTGTTATGTCCACAGGTGCATGGTTTCTTTTTATGCCACTGCTGTAGTCTTTGGATAAGTAGATCTTTTACCTGTAATTTGAAGATGAAGAGTGTGAGGCCTCCAATCTAGTTTGTATTTCTTAAGATTGCTTTGCATATTCAGGGTCTTTGGTGGTTCTGTGTGAATTTCTAGCTGTGTGTAGTTAACATTTTGTAAAAAATTTAGTTCATACCACATGTCCAGAATTAATGGTGCAGTGGGACATTGTGATAATTGTATACCTCGCATAAGGATAGAATCAAGGAGTTTATTGTGCCTGTGATCACATATATGTCTTATATCTTTGAGGTATGAACATGAGTATTCTCCTTGGTAGCTGTTTTGACAAAGACACGACGGTATTGTTAGGCGCAGTCGCCCTGCTGTGGAGTAGAATACCAGAATGTATTCCTCTACTTTAAATCTCTAAATACCTATTGCCAATCCTTGCCCGTGTCCTGTCCTCCACCCAGCCTGTGGTGACCACTACTGTGTTTTTACTTTCAGTGAGTTAAATTTTTCAGCTCCCACATAATTGAGAACATGCAGGGTTGACCTTTCTCTTTTCTCTGCTTTTCTGATTTGTTTGAACATAATGTCTTGCAGGTGCAGCCGTGTTGTGGGAAATGAAAAATGCCCTGAATTTTGATGGCTGAAAAGTATTCCATTGTGCCTGTGTCCTGGAGATTCTTCATCCCTTCATCTGTGAATGGACAGGTAGGTTGATTCCATCCTTTGGCTATTGTCAGTAGCGTGTCAAGAAAGAGGGGAAGGAAGCTTTGTCTCCAGCATATGATTTTCATTTGCTTTCCATGGAGAGCCATAGGTGGGATGATGACATTACATGTTAGGCGCATGTTTAATTTGTTCAGGAACCTTCCACTGTTTTTCCTAGAGTGCATCCTAATTAAAGTTCCACCCAGTAGCATGTGAGATTATCCCTTTCTTTGTCTTGTCACCAACCTTTGCCTTATTTCAAGCACAGTCTTTCTTTTTGGCAATATTCATATCAGTTAGATTGAGATGGTTCCAGAGTGTGGTTTTCATCTACATGTTTGAGATGAGTTGATCTCAAACAGTGATATTGAGAAACCCATTATTTTACCTGTGTTTGTGTTTTTGTTTTTGTTTTTTGGAGACAGAGTTTCTCTCTTGTTGCCCAGGCTGGAGTGCAATGGCACCATCTAAGCTCACTGCAACCTTTGTCTCCTGTGTTTAAGCGATTCTCCCTCCTCAGCCTCCCGAGTAGCTGGGAGTATAGGTGTGTTCCCCCATACCTGGGTAATATTTGTATTTTTAGTAGAGACAAGGGTTTCACCATGTTGGCCACGCTAATCTCAAATCCCTGACCTCAGGTGATCTGCCCTTGGCTATTGTGAATAGTGCTTCACTCCAACTGGGAAGGCAGCTATGACTTCCATGTAGTGATTTCCCTGTCCAAAAGTACATACCCACTGTTGGAATTGCTAGATGAAGTGGTAGCTAGCTTTGTGATTGTTTGGGAAGCTCCAAGTGGTTTTCATAGTACCTATGGTAATGGTGATTTCTTTCAACAGTGTGGAAGAGTATCTGTGTATGCAGGTTTCCCTGGGGCATTCGTTTGAAATAATTGGTTTTTATTTTTTGATTGAAATAATTGGTTTTGGTTTTTTATTTTTAGAGTGAGTTTGTATCTGAGTGTGATTATCATTTACAGTTTAAAGATGACTAGCAATATTGAGAACCACCTTTTTTTTTCCTGTTAGTGAATTGCATGTTGCCTTTTCAGTAATGCCTGTTCAGGTTTGTTGCCCAGTTATGGCTGGGTTACTTGGTTTTGGGTGTTTTGCTCCTCAGTGGGGTGTTCGTTCCTCCCAGATGTCAGATAACAACCGCTTTTAGATACATGATTCCTCATAATATCCTTTCTGTCTGAAGAATGCCTTCTGAGTGTTGGTTGGTGCATTGTTTTCTTTACTGTGCAGAGCTTATTCAGGTTGTTTTGTGTTTTTATTTCTGGATTATTTTAGTTGTGGTTTTTATTTTTGTTTTTCCTTTTTTCTTTTTTTTCCTGCCTTTAAAATTTATTATTATGATGGAGGGTGTCTTCAATATTGTTTCATATATTTTGTAGAAAAAAAAATCCAATATTTGTTTTTATGATGAACTGTTTTTAAAACTTTTAGTTAATTATTTTTTTATTTTTTAATTTTTAATTTATTTTTTATTATTATTATACTTTAAGTTCTAGGGTACATGTGCATAACGTGCAGGTTTGTTACATATGTATACTTGTGCCATGTTGCTGTGCTGCACCCATCAACTCGTCAGCACCCATCCACTCGTCATTTACATCAGGTATAACTCCCAATGCAATCCCTCCCCCGTCCCCCCTCCCCATGATAGGCCCCGGTGTGTGATGTTCCCCTTCCCGAGTCCAAGTGATCTCATTGTTCAGTTCCCACCTATGAGTGAGAACATGCGGTGTTTGGTTTTCTGCTCTTGTGATAGTTTGCTAAGAATGATGGTTTCCAGCTGCATCCATGTCCCTACAAAGGATACAAACTTGTCCTTTTTTATAGCTGCATAGTATTCCATGGTGTATATGTGCCACATTTTCTTAATCCAGTCTGTCACTGATGGACATTTGGGTTGATTCCAAGTCTTTGCTATTGTGAATAGTGCCGCAATAAACATACGTGTGCATGTGTCTTTATAGCAGCACGATTAATAATCCTTTGGGTATATACCCAGTAATGGGATGGCTGGGTCATATGGTACATCTAGTTCTAGTTCCTTGAGGAATCGCCATACTGTTTTCCATAATGGTTGAACTAGTTTAGTTTACAGTCCCACCAACAGTGTGAAAGTATTCCTATTTCTCCACATCCTCTCCAGCACCTGTTGTTTCCTGACTTTTTAATGATTGCCATTCTAACTGGTGTGAGATGGTATCTCATTGTGGTTTTGATTTGTGTTTCTCTGATGGCCAGTGATGATGAGCATTTTTTCATGTGTCTGTTGGCTGTATGAATGTCTTCTTTTGAGAAATGTCTGTTCATATCCTTTGCCCACTTTTTGATGAGGTTGTTTGTTTTTTTCTTGTAAATTTGTTTGAGTTCTTTGTAGGTTCTGGATATTAGCCTTTTGTCAGATGAGTAGATTGCAAAAATTTTCTCCCATTCTGTATGTTGCCTGTTCACTCTGATGGTAGTTTCTTTTGCTGTGCAGAAGCTCTTTAGTTTAATTAGATCCCATTTGTCAATTTTGGCTTTTGCTGCCGTTGCTTTTGGTGTTTTAGACATGAAGTCTTTGCCCATGCCTATGTCCTGAATGGTACTACCTAGGTTTTCCTCTAGGGTTTTTATGGTATTAGGTCTAACATTTAAGTCTCTAATCCATCTTGAATTAATTTTCATATAAGGAGTAAGGAAAGGATCCAGTTTCAGCTTTCTACTTATGGCTAGCCAATTTTCCCAGCACCATTTATTAAATAGGGAATCCTTTCCCCATTTCTTGTTT
>NC_037678.1:25670382-25787992 GCF_003255815.1 Theropithecus gelada | reverse complement strand
TGTTGAATAGGAGTGGTGAGAGAGGGCATCCCTGTCTTGTGCCAGTTTTCAAAGGGAATTTTTCCAGTTTTTGCCCATTCAGTATGATATTGGCTGTGGGTTTGTCATAAATAGCTCTTATTATTTTGAGGTACGTTCCATCAATACCGAATTTATTGAGCGTTTTTAGCATGAAGGGCTGTTGAATTTTGTCAAAAGCCTTTTCTGCATCTATTGAGATAATCATGTGGTTCTTGTCTTTGATTCTGTTTATATGCTGGATTATGTTTATTGATTTGCGAATGTTGAACCAGCCTTGCATCCCAGGGATGAAGCCCACTTGATCATGGTGGATAAGCTTTTTGATGTGCTGCTGAATCCGGTTTGCCAGTATTTTATTGAGGATTTTTGCATCGATGTTCATCAGGGATATTGGTCTAAAATTCTCTTTTTTTGTTGTGTCTCTGCCAGGCTTTGGTATCAGGATGATGTTGGCCTCATCAAATGAGTTAGGGAGGATTTCCTCTTTTTCTATTGATTGGAATAGTTTCAGAAGGAATGGTACCAACTCCTCCTTGTACCTCTGGTAGAATTCAGCTGTGAATCCATCTGGTCCTGGACTTTTTTTGGTTGGTAGGCTATTAATTATTGCCTCAATTTCAGAGCCTGCTATTGGTCTATTCAGGGATTCAACTTCTTCCTGGTTTAGTCTTGGAAGAGTGTAAGTGTCCAGGAAATTATCCATTTCTTCTAGATTTTCTAGTTTATTTGCGTAGAGGTGTTTATAGTATTCTCTGATGGTAGTTTGTATTTCTGTGGGGTCGGTGGTGATATCCCCTTTATCATTTTTTATTGCATCTATTTGATTCTTCTCTCTTTTCTTCTTTATTAGTCTTGCTAGCGGTCTGTCAATTTTGTTGATCTTTTCAAAACACCAACTCCTGGATTCATTGATTTTTTGGAGGGTTTTTTGTGTCTCTCCTTCAGTTCTGCTCTGATCTTAGTTATTTCTTGCCTTCTGCTAGCTTTCGAATGTGTTTGCTCTTGCTTCTCTAGTTCTTTTAATTGTGATGTTAGAGTGTCAATTTTAGATCTTTCCTGCTTTCTCTTGTGGGCATTTAGTGCTATAAATTTCCCTCTACACACTGCTTTAAATGTGTCCCAGAGATTCTGGTATATTGTATCTTTGTTCTGATTGGTTTCAAAGAACATCTTTATTTCTGCCTTCATTTCGTTATGTACCCAGTAGTCATTCAGGAGCAGGTTGTTCAGTTTCCATGTAGTTGAGCGGTTTTGATTGAGTTTCTTAGTCCTGAGTTCTAGTTTGATTGCACTGTGGTCTGAGAGACAGTTTGTTATAATTTCTGTTCTTGTACATTTGCTGAGGAGTGCTTTACTTCCAATTATGTGGTCAATTTTGGAATAAGTCTGATGTGGTGCTGAGAAGAATGTATATTCTGTTGATTTGGGGTGGAGAGTTCTATAGATGTCTATTAGGTCTGCTTGCTGCAGAGATGAGTTCAATTCCTGGATATCCTTGTTAACTTTCTGTCTTGTTGATCTGTCTAATGTTGACAGTGGAGTGTTGAAGTCTCCCATTATTATTGTATGGGAGTCTAAGTCTCTTTGTAAGTCTCTAAGGACTTGCTTTATGAATCTGGGTGCTCCTGTATTGGGTGCATATATATTTAGGATAGTTAGCTCTTCCTGTTGAATTGATCCCTTTACCATTATGTAATGGCCTTCTTTGTCTCTTTTGATCTTTGATGGTTTAAAGTCTATTTTATCAGAGACTAGTATTGCAACCCTTGCTTTTTTTTGTTCTCCATTTGCTTAGTAAATCTTCCTCCATCCCTTTATTTTGAGCCTATGTATGTCTCTGCATGTGAGATGGGTCTCCTGAATACAGCAGACTGATGGGTCTTGACTCTTTATCCAGTTTGCCAGTCTGTGTCTTTTAATTGGAGCATTTAGTCCATTAACATTTAAGGTTAATATTGTTATGTGTGAACTTGATCCTGCCATTATGATATTAACTGGTTATTTTGCTCGTTAGTTGATGCAGTTTCTTCCTAGCCTCGATAGTCTTTACATTTTGGCATGTTTTTGCAATGGCTGGTACCGGTTGTTCCTTTCCATGTTTAGTGCTTCCTTCAGGGTCTCTTGTAAGGCAGGCCTAGTGGTGACAAAATCTCTAAGCATTTGCTTTTCTGTAAAGGATTTTATTTCTCCTTCACTTATGAAACTTAGTTTGGCTGGATATGAAATTCTGGGTTGAAAATTCTTTTCTTTAAGAATGTTGAATATTGGCCCCCATTCTCTTCTGGCTTGTAGAGTTTCTGCCGAGAGATCTGCTGTTAGTCTGATCGGCTTCCCTTTGTTGGTAACCCGACCTTTCTCTCTGGCTGCCCTTAACATTTTTTCCTTCATTTCAACTTTGGTGAATCTGGCAATTATGTGTCTTGGAGTTGCTCTTCTCGAGGAGTATCTTTGTTGCGTTCTCTGTATTTCCTGGATTTGAATGTTGGCCTGCCCTACTAGGTTGGGGAAGTTCTCCTGGATGATACTGAAGAGTGTTTTCCAACTTGGTTCCATTTTCCCCCTCACTTTCAGGCACCCCAATCAGACATAGATTTGGTCTTTTTACATAATCCCATACTTCTTGCAGGCTTTGTTCATTTCTTTTTCTTCTTTTTTCTTTTGGTTTCTCTTCTCGCTTCATTTCGTTCATTTGGTCCTCAATCGCTGATACTCTTTCTTCCAGTTGATCGAGTTGGTTACTGAAGCTTGTGCATTTGTCACGTATTTCTCGTGTCATGGTTTTCATCTCTTTCATTTCGTTTATGACCTTCTCTGCATTAATTACTCTAGCCATCAATTCTTCCACTTTTTTTTCAAGATTTTTAGTTTCTTTGCGCTGGGTACATAATTCCTCCTTTAGCTCTGAGAAGTTTGATGGACTGAAGTCTTCTTCTCTCATCTCGTCAAAGTCATTCTCCGTCAAACTTTGATCCGTTGCTGGCGATGAGCTGCGCTCCTTTGCTGGGGGAGATGCGCTCTTATTTTTTGAATTTCCAGCTTTTCTGCCCTGCTTTTTCCCCATCTTTGTGGTTTTATCTGCCTCTGGTCTTTGATGATAATGGTGACGTACTGATGGGGTTTTGGTGTAGGTGTCCTTCCTGTTTGATAGTTTTCCTTCTAACAGTCAGGACCCTCAGCTGTAGGTCTGTTGGAGATTGCTTGAGGTCCACTCCAGACTCTGTTTGCCTGGGTGTCAGCAGCAGAGGCTGCAGAAGATAGAATATTGCTGAACAGCGAGTGTACCTGTCTGATTCTTGCTTTGGAGGCTTCCTCTCAGGGGTGTACTCCACCCTGTGAGGTGTGGGGTGTCAGACTGCCCCTAGTGGGGGATGTCTCCCAGTTAGGCTACTCAGGGGTCAGGGACCCACTTGAGCAGGCAGTCTGTCCCTTCTCAGATCTCAACCTCCGTGTTGGGAGATCCACTGCTCTCTTCAAAGCTGTCAGAGAGAGTCGTTTGCGTCTGCAGAGGTTTTTGCTGCTTTTGTTGTTGTTTACTGTGCCCTGTCCCCAGAGGTGGAGTCTACAGAGACAGGCAGGTTTCCTTGAGCTGCTGTGAGCTCCACCCAGTTCGAGCTTCCCAGCAGCTTTGTTTACTTACTTAAGCCTCAGCAATGGCGGGCGCCCCTCCCCCAGCCTCGCTGCTGCCTTGCCGCGAGATGGCAGACTGCTGTGCTAGCAATGAGGGAGGCTCCGTGGGCGTGGGACCCTCCCGGCCAGGTGTGGGATATAATCTCCTGGTGTGCCTGTTTGCTTAAAGCGCAGTATTGGGGTGGGAGTTACCCGATTTTCCAGGTGTTGTGTGTCTCAGTTCCCCTGGCTAGGAAAAGGGATTCCCTTTCCCCTTGCGCTTCCCAGGTGAGGCGATGCCTCGCCCTGCTTCAGCTCTCGCTGGTCGGGCTGCAGCAGCTGACCAGCACCGATTGTCCGGCACTCCCTAGTGAGATGAACCCAGTACCTCAGTTGAAAATGCAGAAATCACTGGTCTTCTGTGTTGCTCGCACTGGGAGTTGGAGACTGGAGCTGTTCCTATTCGGCCATCTTGCTCCGCCCCCCCCCCTTTTTTTTTTTTTTTTGAGACAAAGTCTTGCTCTGTTGCCCAGGCTGGAGTAGGGTGTCACGATCTTTGCTGCCTGCAACCTCCACCTCCTGGGTTCAATCGATTCTGTTGTCTCAGCCTCCTGAGTAGCTGGAACTGCAGGTGTGCGCCACTACTCCCAGCTAATTTTTAGTAGGGACAGGGTTTTACCATGTTGGCTAGGTTAGTCTCCAAATCCTGACCTCAAGTGATCCGCCTGCCTCGGCCTCCCAAAGTCCTTGGTTTACAGGCGCGAGCCACCGTGCCCGGCTAGCAGTGACTGTTTTTGTAAGATAAGATCAATAACAAAAAGTAGAATTTTTGACTTCTGTTGTTGGAAGTGGTTTTTTTTCTGTATGTCTTTTTTTCTATTTGCTTTTACATCCTGTGAGCTTAGATTCAGGTTTTCCTAAACTTAAGCTCACTCTGTGTTTTCCTGTAACAGTTTTATGCTTTTAGGTCTTGTGTGTGTGTTTTTTTTTTTTTTTTTTTGAAACGGAGTCTCGCTCTGTCGCCCAGGCTGGAGTGCAGTGGCCGGATCTCAGCTCACTGCAAGCTCCGCCTCCCGGGTTCACGCCATTCTCCTGCCTCAGCCTCCCGAGTAGCTGGGACTACAGGCGCCCGCCACATCGCCCGGCTAGTTTTTTGTATTTTTTTTTGTAGAGACGGGGTTTCACCGTGTTAGCCAGGATGGTCTCGATCTCCTGACCTCGTGATCCGTCCGTCTCGGCCTCCCAAAGTGCTGGGATTACAGGCTTGAGCCACCGCGCCCGGCCGCAGGTCTTGTGTTTAGGGTTTAATGTATTTTGAGTTTCTGTTTGTGTATTGCATAACATCAAGGTCTTATTTCATCCTTTTGTATGTGACTATCCAGTCATTTCAGACTGCTCAATTGAAGACTGGTGATTCCTCATCTCATCTTTTTTCCCTTTGAGATGCAGTCCTACTCCTGCTGTCACCCAGACTGGAGTGCAGTGGCGAGATCTCAGCTCTCTACAACATCTGCATCCTTGCTTCAAGAGATTCTCTTGCCTCATCTTCCCAAGTGTCTGGGATTGCTGGTGTGCACCACCACACCTGACTACTATTTTTTGTATTTTTACTGGAGATGGAATTTCACCATTTTGGCCAGGCTGCTCTGAAACTCCTGACCTCAAGTGATCTGCTCGACTGAGTCTCTGAAAGCTCTGGGAGTACAGGTGTGAGCCACAGCACCCGGCCTCATTACATCTTCTAGGCGTTCCTTTGAAGAAAATGTGTTGACTGCATACAGGTGTGCGTTTAGGTTCTCTTATGTACCTAGGTTCATGGATTCATTTTTATGCCACTACTGTAGTCTTTGAATGAGTGGAGGTTTTACATGTATTTTGAAATTGGGGGTGTGCAGCCTCCAATTGAGTTTGTATGCCCTAGGATTGCTTTGTATATTCAGGTTCTTTGGGTCTTTGGTGATTCCATGTGAATGTCTAGCCGTGTATCATTAACATTCCATAAAACGTTTGTTTCATACTTTATGTCCAGAATTAGGGGTGCATTGGGACATTGTGATACTTTGTATAGCTTGAGTATGGATAAAATCAGGGAGTTTCCCATGCTGTGACCACGTATAGGTTTGATAGCTTCGATATGTGAACATTCAATATCCTCCTTGGTAGCTATTTTGAAAACGACACAACCATGTTGTTAAGTCTTGTCGCCCTGCTTTGGACTGGAATACCAGAATGTATTCCTCTCCTGTAACTTTCTGTGTACCTATTGCCAATCCTTGATGTCCTCTCCTCCAACTAGGCTGTGGTGACCATTGATATATTTTCATCTTCAGTAAGTTAAATTTTTCAGCTCCCACATGAGTGAGAACATGCAGGCTTGATCTTTGTCTGCCTTTCTGATTTGATTGAACAGAGTATCTCCAGGTGCAGCCATGTTGCTGGAAATGATAGGATTCCAGGATTTTTCATGGCACAAAAGTATTCCATTGTGTCTGTGTACTAGAGATTCTTCATCCCTTCATCTGTAGATGGACAGGGAGACTGATTTCTTATCTTGGCTTTTGTGCATAGGGCTGAATTCCACCTGGGATGACAGATAATCTCTTCCATGACCTGATCCTGTGCTCTGTGTATATACCTGGTAATAGAATTGCTAGATAAAACGGTAGTTGTAGTTTTACGATTTCAAGGAACATCCAAGTGGTTTCTTTAGTGTGCATACTAGTTTACCATATCCCACCAGCTGTGGAGACAAGTTCCTCCTCTGAAAATCTATGATTTTTTTTGTCTTTTAATATTTTTCAATTTTTTTCTTACAGCATCCATTGCATGTAGAGTGAGATGGAATCTGAGTGTGTGTTTGATTTTTGTGTGTGTGTAAATGGTACTTGATAAGTTATTGTGAATTTGTTTTTAATTTATGTAGGACTGGGCGGAGGACCTGAAGACATGAGATTTATGCACAGGTCAAAGAGAAGATTCCCACCATTGCTGATGCACACAAAAGCGTAAGTGAAAATCACACCAGATTTCATCTCACTCTGGTTAGAATGAATACTACCAACATTTGATGGCAGTTTGTTTCTATAGAGTATACATTATACCCACACACACACACAATCCAAAGTGCAAGGGACATTTTGAGATATCTATATGTAGCATCATGATGAAATCACCGTATCTGGCATGTCTGTGATCTTCCATCATTATTTTTTCTCTGTTGAGAGAATATTCAGAACCGTATTTTCCAGCTGATTTTCAAAAATTTTTCTAGATTCTGTTGCCCCTAGTCACCTAGTCAGCCTGCTGTGCAATAGAACACCAGAATGGATTCCTCGTATCTGAGCGTCACTCTGTACCCGATACCAATCCCTGCCCAGGCTTCCTGCTCTCCCCAGCCTCTAGTAACCCCTACTGGAAGTTCTGCTTCTAAAAGGCAGTGTTTTTTGGATTCCGTATGCCTGATGTCATGCAGTGTGGGTCTCTCCCTGGCAGACTCGTTTCATTTCACCTAATTGTCTTCCAGGTTTCTCCAAGTGGTTGCAGATGACATGATTTCCTGAAGTGTTACAGCTGAAGTGTGTTTCCTTGTGTACATGTACTGTGGTTCCTTTATCCCTTCATCTGTGGATAGACAGGTAGGTTGATTCCACATCTTGGCTATTGTGACTAGGGCTTCAGGACACATGAAAAGGCAGATAACACAGGGATTTCATTGTCTCTAAATGTGTACCCAGTTGTGGGATTGTTACACAACTGGAGTGGCAGTTGTACTTTTACCTTCTTTTTTTTTTTTTTTTTTTAAAGATGGAGTCTTGCTCTTGTCACCTAAGCTGGAGTCCTGTGGCGCGATTTCAGCTCAATGCAAGCTCCACTTTCTGCGTTCAAACGATTCTCCTGCTTCAGCCTCCCGAGTGGCTGGTAATACAGGCACCTACCACCACACCTAGCCAATATTTGTATTTTCAGTACAGATGGGATTTCACCATATTGGTGAGGCTGGTCTCAAACTCCTGACCTCAGGTGATCCACCTTTCTCGGCCTCCCAAAGTGCTGAGATGACAGGTGTGAGCCACTGTGCCCGGCCTACCTTTTGCTTTTTTAAGGAACTTCCAAAAGTTTTTGTAGTGTATACAGTGATTTTCATTGCATAAAGAGTGTAGAAGATTTTTTTTTTCTGCAAGTCTTTTGAGTTTTGTCTTTTGTAATACTCATTCTAGGTGGAATTAGATGGTAACTGAGTATGGTTTTGATTCACGTTTTTGTGAGGATTAGTGATATTGAGGAACTGTCACCTGTGAGTCAATTTCCTGCCTTCTTTTCACTCAGGTGTATTTAGATCCTTTTACCTTGGATATTTGTTGTTGTTTTGTTTTTCACTTAGTCATATCAGTTTATTGTATGTGTTAGATAACAACCTCTTTCAGGGTTAGGATTTTTTATCGTTTCTCCCAGTCTTTAGGGTTCCTTTTTTTTGTTTCACTGTTTCCTTTTCCCTGTAGAATTTGTAAAGTGTCCCTAGTCTCATATGGTTATAGTTACATGTCTTAGCAGTGATTTTTGTGTTTAACAAACACCGCGCTTCCACGAAACACACACACACACACGGAACCAAGCCTTGCATTGTCTATGGGTGTAGTTTCCCTACTTTTGTTTTTTTTTTTTTTTTTTTAGTGTTATGATGCTTTTTTACCTTTTGCAGCCTGTTTGCATAGATACAGGGTTTCCTAAAATATACACCCACTCTGTTTTCTTATAGGACCTTTACAGTTTCAAGATTGAGTTTAGGTCTTTAATTCATTTTGTGTTGATTTTGTGTATCGTGCATTGTAAGGGTCATATTTCAGTGTTTTTCCTGTGGATATTCAGTTTTCTCAAAATCAATAATTGAACCAGACTCTCCCTTTCACATTATATCTTTTTGGGGTTTTGGAAAATGTGTTCCCCACATATCATATTGGATAGAGTATTTGTCTGCCTCATTGTGTCACTTAGGTTCTCGTTTTGTGTTTGTGACGGTCATGGATTGTTTGGATAACTACAGATTGTTTTTTCATGCGTTATTTTCTTTGGTTCTAACCTTGGATTTTTCTTTTTCTTTTCTTTTTTTTTTTTTGGAGGCGGAGTCTTGCTCTGTCGCCCGGGCTGGAGTGCAGTGGCCAGATCTCAGCTCACTGCAAACTCCACCTCCCGGGTTTACGCCATTCTCCTGCCTCAGCCTCCCGAGTAGCTGGGACTACAGGCGCCCGCCACCTCGCCCGGCTAGTTTTTTGTATTTTTAGTAGAGACAAGGTTTCACCGGGTTAGCCAGAATGGTCTCGATCTCCTGACCTCGTGATCCGCCCGTCTCGGCCTCCCAAAGTGCTGCGATTACCGGCTTGAGCCACTGCGCCCGGCCGGATTTTTCTTTAAATGCTTTCTACTCTTATTATAGTTTAAAAGGTATATATACAAGGTAGTTACATCTGTTGATTGCATGACATTGAAACTTGGGGTCACAAGAACCCCGTAACCCAGGCAGTGAGCAGACGGCCCACAGGGTGGGTCTTCAGCACACGCTCCCTCTATGTTTTTTTATTGGTCTGGTGGTCATTCCCGGTGTCTGTTGTTCTCTCCTTTATGTTTGAGTCCATTCAAAGTTTAGCTCCCATTTATAAGTGAGAACATGGGGCATTTCGTTTTCTGTTTGGGTCTTAGTTCACTTATGACAGTGGCCTGCAGTTTCCACCTTCTGTTCTCAGGTGATTCTCCCATCTGAGCCTCCAGATTAGATAGGTCTACAGGTGCTCACCACCACATCCTGCTAACTTTTTTATTATTGTAGAGATGGGATTTCACTATTTTGCCCAGGCTGGTCTCAAATTCTGCACTGAAGCGATCCACCTGCCTCGGCTTCCCAAAGTGCTAGAATTACAGGTGTGAGCCACTGTGCCGGTCTCTCATGCACTGTTGATGTCTAGGTAGATTCCATGTCTTTGACATTGTGGATAATACTGCCATGAACATATGAGTGTCTTTGTGTCTTTCAGATAGAAGGATTGATTTTCCTTTGGGTAGATGCACACGAGAGGGCTTTCTGGGTGAGATGGTAGTTCTGTTTTCAGCTCTTTGAGAAATCCCCGATCTGCTTTCAATGGTGTCTGTACTAGTTTTCATCCCCTCCCCTCCCCCGAAAGCGTACCAGTGTTTCATTTCCTTGGCTGCTTCGCCAGCATGTGTTCCTTGTCTGTGTAGTCCTCACCATTGTGACCTCCATGGGATTACAACGTCTTGTAATGTTTTTGATTGGCAGCTCTCTGGTAGTGAGTTTGAGCGTGTTTTCCTATTTGTTGGTTGCTTGTACATTGAGTTTTGCGAAGCATGTGTTCACATTTCTTGCCCGTTTATTAATGGGATATTCCCTTCTTGACTTGTTGAAGGGCCTTGTAGATTCTGAATATTAGACGTTGTTCAGATGCACAGTTTGGGACCTTGTTCTCCCATTCTGTACACTGTACTGTGTTGGTAGTTTCTTTTGCTGTGCAGCAGCTCATTCAGGTATTCGGTCTGACTTGTCAATTTCTGTTTTTGTTGCTGTTACTCTTCAGGACTTAGCCATCTAAATTCTTTGCCAAAGCCTATGTGGAGAAGGATATTTCACAAGTTTTCTCATTAGATTTTAATATTTTGAGTTTTTCCATTTAAATCTTCCATTCATCTTGAGTTCCTGTTTGTGTCTGGTGAGAGGTAGCAGTGTTATTCTTCTGCACATGGCTAGCCACTTATTTCAGCACTGTTGATTGAATAGGGTGTCCTTTTGCCTTTGCTTACTTTGGTGGATTCTGTGTTAGATCAGATAGTTTTCAGCGTGTGGTTTACTTCTTGGTCCTCCCTTGTGTTCCAGTGCTCTGTGTGGAGGCCGGTCCCTAGCTTTTCCATGAAATTTGAAATCAGGAAGTGTGATGTGTCTGATGTAGTCTGGATGTCTCAGGATTGCAGAGGATGAAACTCAGGGCGCTTCATGGTCCCACATGAATATTAGCATCACCTGTTTCTATTTCTTTCAACAAATCTGTTGCATAGTAAAGGAACAATACAATGAGAGGGTAGAGTGGGGCATTACGGTCTATGCATACATTGTGGAATGATGAAATCGGGGTCCTTAGTGTTTCTGTTACCTTTTCCCGTTGTTTATTCCTTTATGCTGAGAACCTTCAGTATTCTCCTGTCAAGCTGCTTTGAAAGTGATGTGCTGATACAGTTAACCCTGGTCACCCTGCACTGGAATAGAAAAACAGACTTTTCTTCCTCTCATTTTCCCAGTTACAGTCCCTGCCCATTACCCCTCTTTTCCCCCAATCTCTGCAAACTAATATTGTGCTCGCCAGGTCTTTGAGATAGTTTCTCAGATTCTGCATGTGTGAGATGACTCAAGGTTTGTTTCTCTCCCCCTCACTCATTTAATTTACCATCATCTCCTCCAGGTGCAACCGTGTGGTTCCCCATGATAGGATTTCATTGTGGTTTTCTGTCTGAAGAGTATCCCAGGGTGTACATGTGGAGCAGCTTCTTTCTTCCTTCGTCTGTGGATAAGCAGGTAGGCTGATGCTTACACTGGCTCTTGGGAACAGTGCTGGAATCCACATAGGTGGGTAGATCTGTCTTTAGTGTCCTGATTTCAATGACTTTGAGTGTATTCCTAGTAGTAGAATTGATGGTTGAAATGGTGGCTGGAGTCTTTTAAGGTTTGGAGGAACCTCCAAGTGGTTTCTGTAGCGTGTGTGCTAGTTTACCTTCTCACGAACTATGGAAGAGTGTCTCTCTCTCTCTCTCTGGAAATACACCAACATTTCCCTTCTTTCGATTTTTTTTTTCTCTTTATTTTAATACTCATTCCAATTAGAATGAGATGGTATCTAAGTGTGGTTTTGATTTACATTTTGCTTGTGGTTAGTGATGTTTGCCAAGTTATTGTGAACTTGTTTCAATTTGACATGTAAGACTGGGCAGTGGATCTGAAGACCTGAGATGGATGCACAGGTAAAAGATTCTGACTCAACATTACTGATCCTCACGAGAAGTCAATCAAAACCACACTTAGAAAGCATCTCTCTCTGGTGAGAATGAATGTTACCAAAATGGGACAACAGTTTCATTGCTGTAGAGTATGTGTACATAACCAGCGGGTGGAAGGGACAATTTGGTCTGTGTAAACGTAGCATCATAATGAAGTCGCAGTGTCTGGCACCTCTGTGAGCTCCAGACTTATGATTTCTCTGTGGAGAGAATATTCACAACTGAACTTTGTAGCTGTTTTGAAAATTGTGGTTTTCTGTTCTTGCCTTTTGGCATAATGGCCTACGGCTCTGTCCAGGTTTCTGGTAAGGGCATGGATTTGTTTTTTATGGCTGTGTAGTGTTCTGTGGTGTGTATGTACCACATTTCCTTTCTCTGATCCACTGCTGATGGGCACCAAGGCTGATTCCATGTCTTCACCATTGTGAGTAGTACTGCCGTGAACATGCGAGTGCATGTGTGTTTTGAATGGAAGGATTTTCCTTTGGGTAGATCCTTAGGAGTGTGATTCCAGTGCTGGATGGTAGTTCTCTCTTAATTTCTTTGAGAAATGTCCACACTGCTCTCCAGGGTGTCTGAACTAGTTTGCATTTCCCCCTACAGTGGACCTGCATTTCTTTGCTCATCTGCCCCACCAGCCTCTGTTGTTGTGGACTGTGTGTCATAATTGCCATTCTGACCAGTGTGAGATGGTATCTCAGTATGTTTTTGATTTGCATTTCTCAGATGACAGTGAGATCGAGCATGTTTTCATTCTCATTGGTTACTGGTACACCTTCTTTTAAGTGTGTGTTCATGTCCCTTGCCCATTTATAAGTTGGATTTTTTTTCCTGGTTTTATTTGTTTAAGGTCTTTACAATAAATCCTGGATATTAGACATTTTTCAGATGCATAGTTGGGGAATATGTTCCCTCATTCTATAGGCTGTGTGTTGGCTCTGTGTTGTTTCTTGTGCAGCAGCTCTTTTGTGTATTAGGTCCCACTTATCAGTAATTGCTTTTGTTGCCATTGCTTTTCGGGACTTGACATATAAATGCTTTGCCAAAGCCTCTGTCGAGAAGGGTATTTGCTAGATTCTCGTGCAGGATTTTTTTATAGTTTCAGGTCTTGGATTTTTATGTGATTATGTATTTATTTACAGACCAAGTCTCGCTGTGTCATACAGGCTGGAATGCAATGGAGCAATCTTGGCTCACTGCACCCTCCACCTTCCAGGTTCAAGTGATTCTTCTGCCTCAGTCTCCCGAGTAGGTGGGAGTACAGGCATGCGCCACCATGCCCAGCTAAGTTTTGCTTTTTCAGTAGAGACAGGGTTTCACCATGTCAGCCAGGCTGGTCTCGAACTCCCCGACCTCAAGTCATCTGCTCGCTTTGGCCTCCCAGAGTGCTTGGATTCAAGGCATGAGCCACTGCGCCCAGCCCAGGATTTTGCATTTCAATCTTTGATTCAATTTGAGTTGCTTTCTGTACATGGTGAGACACGAGCCCAGTGTTATTTCTTCTGCATCTAGGTAGCCACTGATCCCAACACCACTTAGTGGTAGGGAGTCCTTTCTCCATTGCTTATTTTTGTTGATGTTTTTTCAAGTATGATGATTTCAGGTGTGCAGGTTTTATCTGGGTCTTCTAATCTGTTCCACTGTTCTGTGGAAGCGGGCGCTCAGCTTTTTAGTGAAAATGCCAACCCATTACATTGTCTGTGGGTGTTTTCTTAAGAGTGCTTCCTTTGTTTCAATTTTTAAAAAACACATTTAGCAGCCTATGTGCATGGATTTCTTTTTGAAAATACATGTGCACCTTATGTTTTCTTGTAGGAGTTTTGTGGTTTCAGAATTTTTAGGCCTTTAACGTATTTTGCATTGATTTTTGTGTTGCATGACACAAGGGTCCTAGTTTAGTGTTTTGTTTGTGAATATTCAGTCTACTCAAAATCATTTATTGAACAAGCTCTCTTTTGCCCATTGTGTCTCTTTGGTGTTCTTTTGAAAAATGTGTTCACTATATGTAAATTGGGGTTTATTTGGTTTACTCATACTGTCCACTTTCTTAGTTTATGCCAATAAATGATTGTTCCGATAATTATAAAAGTTTGTGTTTTTCATTCATTATTTTAGGTTTTAAGTTTGTATTTTTTAACTAATTTCTACATTTATTATAGACTAAAGGGTACAAAGGCAGATTAGTTACTGCCTTTGGTATATTGCATGACACTGAGACTGGGGTCCCAGAGACCTTATCACGCAGGGAGTGGTTGTACCCATCGGGTAGATCTTTAGCCCATACCTCGTTCCTTCTTCCTTTTTCATCTGATAGTCATCATTCTTCATGAGTGTCTGTTGTTTTCGCTTTTATGGTAGGGTGTATTCAATGTTAGCTCCACCTTAGAAGTGAGAACATGTGGCATTTGGTGTTCTGTGTGTTCCTTATTTGCCTTCAGATAATGGCCTCCAGCTCCTTTCGTGTTGCTGCCAAGGATGTGATTTCTTTTTTTCTTTTTTTTTTTTTTTTTTAACGGCTGCCTAGTTTTTCATGGTATATATGTACCAAATTTTCCTTTTCTGATCCACTGTTGATGGGTGCCTGGGTTGATTTCACGTATTTACCATTGTTAATAGTACCGCCAAGACCATTTGTGTGCATGTTTGTTTTGGACAAAAGAATTTATTTTCCTTTGTGTATACCCCAGTGGTGGGCTTGCTGTGTCAGATGGTAGTTGTGGTTTAAGTTCTTGGAGCAATCTCCAACGTGCTTTCCGTGGTGTCTGAACTACTCTGCATTTTCACCAAAAGTGGACCTGTGTCCCCCTTCTCTGCTGCCTCGCCAGTGTCATTTTTATTTTCTTAACTGTGTAATCGCTATTCTGACCAGTGTGCGATATATCTCATTGTGCTTTTGATTTGTATTTCTCCGATAATTAGGTTCAACATATTTTCAAATTTTTGGTTGCTTGTATACCATCTTTCAAGAAGTGTGTGCTTATATCCATTGCCTATTAATTATTTGGGGAGTTTTGCTAATTGATTTGTGTGAGGTCTTTAAGGTAGATTCTGGACATTAGAACCTTGGTCAGGTGCATACTTTGGGAACATTTTCTCTCATCCTGTATGTCGTCTGTCTACTCTGTTGGTAATTTCTTGTGTTGTGTGGTGGCTCTTTAGTGTATTAGGTCCCACATGTCGATTATTGCTTTTGTTGCAGTGTCATATGGGGTCTTAGGCATATAAATGCCTTGTCAAAGCTGATGTCGAAGGGTATTTCCTAGGGTCTCTTGTAGGCTTTTTGTACTTTGAGGTCTTCCATTTATATCCTTTATTCATCTGAGTGAACTTTGGTACATGGTGAGAAGTAGAGGCTCACCATATGCAGAAGATATGGGGAGTTCTTTTCCCATTACTTATTGTGTATTTCATCCAGAATCAGGTGGTATGAAGTGTGTGAGTTCATTACGCCAGTTCTCTGTTCTCTTCCACTCATCCATGTGGAAGCAGGTCCCTAGAGTTTGAGTGAAATTTCAAATTAGAGTGTGATGCATCCATTGTAATTTGGATTTCTCAGAATTTGGAAATACAGGGCATTTCCTAGTCTCACATGAACTTCAGCATTGTTTCTTTCTATGTCCTTAAGAACAATTTGTTCTATAGTAAAAGTATACAATTAAAGAGTAGAGTGGGACATTTTGATCTATGCATATATACCTTGTGTAATGATGAAAGCAAGGCATTGACTGTCTCTGTTACCTTGTGTAGTTATTATTTATTAGTTCTCTGTGGTTGCAATATTCAGAGTCCTTCTTTTCAGCCTTTTTTGGAAAATATGGTGGGATACTGTTAAGTCTAGACACCCTGCTGTGGAGTAGAACAGCTGAATTTATTCCTGTCATCTGAGTGTAACGTTGTATCCACTTCCCAGTTCCTGCTCCGACTCCTCATCCCACAGCCTCCCTTCACCACTGTGGAACTTTCTATATCTAGGAGATAAAGTCATTTAGAGAGAAAGCTGATCTCATTCTCACATGCGTGAAATCATGCCGTGTTTGGCTTTCTCTGCCTGACTCGTTTCATTGAAGGTCATGTCCTCCAGGTTTCTGCACGTTGCTGCAGATGACATGGTTTCGTGAATTTCTATGGCCGAAGAGGATTCCATTGTGTACTGCAGTTTCTTTATCCCTTCATCTGTGCATGAACAGGTAGGTTGATTGGGTACCTTTGCTATTGTGAATAGTGCTTCAGTCGCCATAGGAAGGCCAATATCTCTTCAACATAACAGATTCCATGTACTTTCTGTGTATAACTGACGGTGGGATTGCTAGGTGAATGGGTAGTTGTAATGTAAAATGTTTAAGGCACCTTCAACTGCTTTGCTTCGTGTGTAAAATAATGTACATTCCCAGAAAAAGTATATGAAAGTGTCTTTTTCTGCATTTCTACGTTGACCTCTGCCTGTGAACGTATGGGTTGTGTTGGTTTTTTTTGTTTTGTTTTGTTTTGGTTTTGGTTTTTTTTTGGTAAGTTTCGTTCTAATTAAAGTGAGAGGTATTTGAGTGTGGTTTGTACTTAGACATTTGTGTGAGGATTAGTGAAGTTGAGCAGCTTCTCTTTGACCTGTCATTGAATTTCGTGTTTTCCTTTCAGATGTGCCTGTTTAGGTTCTTTGCCCAGTTTTAGCTTGGGTATTTGGTTTTATTCATTTTCCCAGTTAGAGTAGTGTTAGTTTCTCATACGTTAGATTAACAACCACTTTCACAGATGTGATTCTGCTGAACTTTCTTTCAATCTGTAGGATGCCTTCTTTTTAATAGTTCATTGTTTCTCTTCCCCATGTGGTAGCTCTAAAATGATGTATAGTCTCATGTGTTTGTATTCACATTTGTTAGCAGTGATTTTAGTGTTCCATCCAAAAAGAACAAAAAATAAGAAAAAGTATTGCCAAATCAATTACATGGTCAAAGATTTCTTGCCATAGATAATTTTTGCTTTTGTTTTCTTTCCTTTTCGTAAACTGCATGCAGATATACAAGTTTTGCTGAGATACAGACTCCCACTTTTCTTATAGGAGCTTTGCGGCTCCAGGATTGGGTTTAGGTGTTTATTTGGTGTTGATTTAGAGGTATGATATTGCAGACCCTGAAATGTTGACTTCTTTGTCTTGTTTTTGTCTAATAGGGCACAATGGGGTTTGTGTTCAAATTAAGCTCTGGGACATCCTTTTGATACTGGGTTCAAATGATTCTCTCCTTCCTTGATGTCCACTTAGGGGAGAAGTGTCAGAAAATCTGGGAAGATCCATAGTGGAAAAAGTTTATCTGTATTTTGTGGAGACTGATGGCCAGCTCTCTTCAGCCCAGGACTTCTGCAGAATGCCAGCCCTTCTGCTTGCTTAAATACCTCCCATCTCCAGCCCATCAGTAAATATTTCAGTGATTCATTAAATATTCAAACCTTAAGAAAGCAGAGTAACCCAGTGGAAGTTGAATTTAACTAGAATTTAAGTTTGAGAGTAGCTGGTCAGTAGAACAAGTGTGGTAGATTGGGTGACATATTATGGTTTTTAAGGGTTTTTGGTTTTTTTTGTTTTCCTTAAACAGAGTTAACAATAATCAATTTGAATAAAAAGGGAAAACATGAAATGTTTGGCATGTGTAATGTGAACGCTGTTCTATGACTTGTTCAGCCATAGCCTCAATTTGACATACTAGACTATGAATCCTAAAGACTGGTATACAGTTACTGCACTGGCTGAACTTTTCTCATGCCAACAACTATAGAACATTTTGAATAGCGTTTTAAAATTTTGTTTTAATGAAAGTTAAGAAAAAAACCCTTACTTATACACTAAAGAAAATAAACATAAAATGATCTACCCCCGACTCGCAGAAGTCCCATGGCCTGATCCTGGCCAACAGGAGCAGCTTGTGTTGAGGAGCAGGGGCCAGATGCAGCTGAGCTGCCAGCCACCTAGATGTGGTTCCCTGGTGTCACAGTCTGGGTAAAGGATGGTGCAGAGCCGGTGTTCTGGGCAGCACCCTGGTGGGGTCCCAGCCACTGCAGGATGTTGCCGGCCTACTGGGATTCGGGCTCCAGCTGGCAGGACAGCTTGTAGCTGCAGGAGAGAGAGCCAGCTGTGAGGCCACCATGAGCCACGCATCAGGTCCCCACTCAGTGACTGCCCAGCTGGAATTCTGGGTCCCCAGCGGTTCCCATGCAACAGGGCTTGATGCTGGTCATGGAGTCATGGCCATAGGCTCTCTGCAACTGGCCACAGGGGAGTCTCCTCTAGGCCACGTGGGGTGGCTGACACCTGTAATGTCAGTACTTTGGGAGGCTGAGTGGGGTGGAATGTTTGAGGCCAGGAATTTGAGACCAGCCTGGATAACATCGTGAAACCCCATCTGTACCAGAAAAACAGCAGAACAGCAGGACATGGTGTCTGTACATGCTGTACCATGTCCTGGGACATGGTGTACAGCGGTAGTCCCAGCTGCTTGAGAGGCTGAGGAAGGGCTTGAGCCCAGGAGGCAGACATTGCATTGAGCAAAGATGGTGACACTACAGTGCAGCCTGGGCAACAGAGCCAAACCTTGTTAAAATAAAATGGAGAGCCTTCTCCCACCCTCTGCCCGTCTGCTAGGCCCTCACCTCTCCTTGTCACTAAGCTGCTCCATTCTTGGGAAATAGGTGACAAATTTATCCAAAGGCTGAAGCCTGTGATTCATGGCAGCCACTTGGAGCAGCTGCATTTCCTGCAGAACTCGGACCTCCTAGAGACAAGGCAGGATGCTGACAGGGCCTGGGGGGAAGATGCTGAGGGGGGTCTTTGGTAGGCAGGGAGAAGGGGCTGGTCCCTAGGGCAGTTTTCTGAAGGGGGCCCTATGTAGTCCCCAGCCTGCTCTCAGAGTTGGATGTAAACATCCCCTCCTGCAGGAATTGGTCTTTGATCCAGTGCCTTTCCCAATTTCTACATGAGGATAGATCTCTTCCTGCTGTGTGTGTCAAACCCTCCCAGTAACTTTCTAAGATGTAGAGGACGGAGCCAGGGAATGTCCTGCCCAGGGTGGACTGTGAGGTCCACATCCCCACCCTCCTCCAATGTGAATGTCCCAGCTGCTCACCTTCCTCCTCTTGTTGCTGTTGCCCTGGAAGGCAGACAGAGCCCATCAGAAAGGTCCCTGGCCCACAACCAGCCCCACCCCACCCCTTCCCATGCTGTACTACTGCTAGGGTCACCAGGGTCAGGGGATGTGCACATGACAGGATTTGGATATGCCTCAGACTCCATGCTCTAGAGCGGGGAGCATGGGAGCTGAGGCTCAGGGACACTGTGCCCCAACCCTGTCTGATGACAGGGAAACTGAGGTCTGTTATAGAAAAAAAGCGCTCAGTGACCCTGGAACTGCCTGCCCTTGGAGAGGCTCAATTTCACTCTCCAATTACAGGACTACCCTGGTGAGTCGCTGAGTCCAGTTCAGCCCACACCTCAGCAGCTTTCCAGTCAGGCAGCTCTGCAGCTTCACCACTCAGGGATAGGGACTGGTGGCTGCCATGGAGCCTCCATCACGCAGAGGTGATGAGATGGGCCTGACACCCCCACCTGCAGGAGCAGCTGTGAGGCTCTCAGGAGAGCAGGTTTGCCAATGGCTGAGATCTAAGGGCTCGGTCCAGGCCCCTCTCCTCCCAAGCCTCAGGTTCCTGATTCCCAACCAACCTGCCCCAGGCTCACTCACATCCAGATCGTCCGGGATGGCCGAATCCAACCTCTGTAACACAGTCAGAAAATCCCCCAGGAAGGGGACCACACCCTGTGCCAAGGAGGGTTGGGGAGGTGGTGATGAGTATTGGCCATCAGATGGCTGCCCACTGTCCTGTCCCATGAAATCCCATCAGCCCCTGTCTCCCAGAACCCCCCTCCCTAGGTCTCCCGGATGGAGCAGCCAAAGACCCTCAGCTGCCTTTCCCAGTTCTCTGCCTCCTCTATCCCAGCTGACCTCCAAGTCTAGCAAGCACTCTTAGTTATTAAAATCCCACTCTATGGTGGGATTTTAACAATTCACAGGGGCATGTGGTCCCAGCCTTACCCTTCCCCACATCCACTCTGAGTCCAGCTTTCCCAGACCCTTGCTCTGGTGTCTCGAATGGAGATTTTCCAGGCCCAGTGTCCACAGGAGGACAGGGCTGGGTGGAAGCCCCCACTGTCTTGATATGGAGGCCTCCAGCTGGCGGGGAAGGGAGCCCTGTCCTGTGATCCCCTGCGGCCCCTCCATGAATAAGGCTCGCTCACCTTCTTTTGCCTCCGCAGTCTCATCTGGGCTCTCTGGGGATTCCTCTCCTGGGTGGCCACCTTAAAGCTCCCCGCCTGCCAGGTGTCAGTGATGGAGACAGTGAGGCTCTCCTCCCCTCCCCAAGTTACACCCCAGCCATCCCACACTTGGATCCCCAGGGACTGGCATGAGTCACCTGGCACAGTGCTCATACCACTGGCCCAGCTCCACACTCCTGTGTGTGTCACCCCGTCAGGCAGCCGGGCCTGCCTGAGACTGTTTTCTCTTCTGTAAAGAGCGATGAAAACCACAGCTACCTCACAGGGCCTCCTGAGTACTTTTTCCTATTCCTGTTGCCATTGTTCTCATCCTCATCCCTCTGAGGAAGAACCAGGCATGAGCACCCTCAAATTGCTTTCTTTTCTTGAACCTCGTTTCTGTCCTGTGAGGGCTGCACTACAGGCTCAGCATCCCTTCATTTTCCAGAAGAGCAAACAGAGGCCCAGAGCGGGCAGCGACTCCCCAGGGACCCAAAAGAGAGGGCGCCTCCTCCCTGTCGTGGAGGCTGTGTCTCGGCTGCCTTCACCCAGTATCTCAGCACCACCACCCATCAGGGTCGTGTTCTCTGGAGTCTCCTGAGTGTCTAGGTCTGCAACCAGGCACAGTAGTGATGGGAAAGAGACAGGGCGTTTTAGGAGACCTGGTTAAGTGGCACCTGCCTATCTGAGCCCCGCTGGAGTCTGTGACACACAAACTGCATTTTAATCATGCCAAAGATTTTGCCTCGCCATTGATCCCTCAGGGGACTTCCATGCACAGAACGCTCTCTTCCTCTACTCAGGATGTGACCTCCTGTGTCCCCATCTCTGACTGACATGGCAGGGTTTTCCAGAATCCTGGGTGGGGTGACATGTTGCCTTCTCATTTGCATGGAAGATTCTGAGATCTGGTCAGGGAGGATCCCCTAGGAATGCCTGAATCCCCCACATGCTTGTCATGAACATGTGTCACTGCTCACTGGTGAGAATCCTGTGACATGAACCTTTTCAGGTGTCTGCAAAGGGCAGAGCAGGGAGTCCCAGCAAACACATATGTCTGTCCCAAGCATGCCCATTGGTACCCATAGCTGGGCAATCCACTGGACTCCCTGGCACATGAGCTTCCTCTGTTGTCGTTTCCCCTCTCCCGCAGTGTGGATAGAGGCCCCTGCCCATGGAGGTGCACTGCAGACAGAAGCAGCAGCAGAGGCCTGGCTTCCTGAGGAATTACTGGCCAGTTTGAGATAGGAAGAAAGTCCCACCTACCATGAACACCCCCCAGCCTGGAGGAAGCTCCATGCCAGCAGCACGGACCAGCATGGGAGCCAGAGCCCTGCTAATGCTGCAGCTCATCACCCCTGCTCAGCAGCCCAGCAGCCATTGCCACATCCCATTTCCAGGGCCTCCTGCCCCTGTGCCCCCACGTGCCCGTCGATCCACACACCTCTCTTCCTGTTGCCCAAGGTAGGCATAGAGGGAATTTTTCAAGTCCACTTTTAGTAGGTAAATCAAAACAAAACAAAATAACTACTGCACACTGGCTCCAATGACCTTCCAAACTCACTCTTTTCTCTGACCCTTACACACTTGTCCTGCATCTCCAAGACTCCACTGTACCTTGATCAGCAGGTCCCTCTTCACTGCAGTGTCTTTTTTGCAGAGTTCTTTTAGATATTTTGTGCTTTTGCTATGGACAGAGGAAAGAAAGAAGGGTAAATTTGGGAAACACTGGGGAGATTTGTGAGTTCCAATCCAATCCCTTTTGTTTGAAAATCCAGAGAATCCCAACTTCCTGGGTGAGAGTTTCCAGTGGGGTCCTTTGATGACAAGGGCTCCAGAGGAACAGGGTGGGAGTTTTCATGCTCCTCGCCTGGGCCCCGTCTCCACTTCACATGAGCCACTGTTTGTTTACAGTTAGCTTTTATTTGGACACAGTTCCACTGCTGGATACAAACACCTGAAAGTCTCCAGTTGGCTCTAGTCTGTTCCTGATGGTTAAAAAACTGTAGTCCCGAGTTGGAAATCCTTGCCTAGAAGTCCAGGGCAGCTTAGTGACCACACCCACCAGTCCATCCCTGCCTTGTGTCCCTGGACTCCAAGAACCTTTCAGAGTCGTTGAGGGCACGTGGGGAGACATACAGGTCCCTAGGTCAACCCTGGTGCTCCCATGGAGAGAGTCCTCCTCACCTGGACACTGCTGCCCATGTCTTATGTAGCCGATATATTGGTTTGCTGCACAGTGCGGAGACGATGGCGTGCACAGTGGAGAAGTTGTTGAGGCTTAGGCACTCCTGAAGAGGGAAGAGTGAGCTATGAGGTCCATGGGTGGAGCCTGGCCCACTTCAGCCTCAGCTCCCTCTGCTGAGATCTCCCCTCCTGGACGAAGCAGAGGCCTGGGAACCCTTCGGAGGGCACACCTGTGGCCGAGTGAATGTCACTCATCTAGGAGGATTTTAGTTCAACCCAAGGAAGAACCCAGGTCAGAAGTGAGCAGCTACCACTGGGCCATGGGAGTCAAGGTCAGTGAACCTCTGGCAACAACCTCCTAGGGGATGTGCAGGGCTCAGGCTAGAGATACAGAAGCCAATCCTGAAAGCCGATGGAGAAGAGCCAGTTCCCCTTTTTCAAAGAGGGAAGCCTCAGGCCCAACCATGGCTTACCCTGGCCACCTTGATCCAGTGCTCCACCACCCTGGCCCTGTCCTTGGCCCTCATGCTGTGGTCCCCAAGGCAGGAGGTCGTGACACAGTTCTTGAGCCTGTTGAAGTGTGCGACGGTAGCACGAACTGTGGGTGCCACGTGCTCATTCCCCTTCTGATGTCGTTGGCCCCAGATGGAGCCCAAGCATTCGTAGAGCTCCACCTTCTTGAACAGATCCTTTTGGGGAGAATGAGAGTGTCATGGATACAGCACACCCCAGCTCAGGGTCACCTATAGTCCCAGGCAGGGACTGAGCTCACAGTCATCCATGGTCTCTGGCAGGAACCAAGCTGGAGCTCAGAAAGCTTTAAAATGGGCTCCAGAAGTGTGGGAGTCCCTGGGTTTGATTTTCTGCCCACTGAGGGCCCTGAATGCATCATGGCCCAGAACCCAACAAGAGTGGGAAGAGAGAGTGACATTTTCTCCCAGGCCATCCGCACTCCAAGGACTAGAAGGTGGCTCAGGCCTGTCCATCCTGAGACCTTGTCTTCCTCCCATCCCAATCAGCCCTCTTCTTCTCTCCATACTGGTGCACTTTCCTTGTGGCAGCTGCAACTATGGGCTCTGCTTGGGTGTCTGCCGTAGAATCTAGTATGCATCAGGTACCTAATAAGTGCTGAGGGTCGTGAGGCTCCTGAGCAGCTGGATGAGTGACCCATGGCCCTGCCTGCCCCTCAGTGATCACCTGCCCTGTCCTGCTTTCTGTCCATCCCCTGTCATTCAGTCTGCACAGTCACTCTGTGCAGCTGGCACGGGCGATGTCCCATCTCTGCTGTCCACATGCAGACAGGGAAGGCTTGTGGGTGAGGAAACTCATCCAGATCCCATGGTTGGTAAGAAGTGGGGCTGAAATTGGACGCAGGGCATTGGCCGCCTCTCAGGGAGAGGCTGGTCTGAGACAGTTGGTGCCAGAGTCACAGCCTGCAAAGCCCAGCTGCTCACCACATCCATGAGGGTCAGCTGCTCTGCCAGCAGCCTGGGAGGGAAGGTCTTGATGTCAGGCATCTCCTCACGAGGTGGGTTCTTCACAGCCCCGGAACAGGGGGACTCTGGGGCTGACTGTATCTCCAGCACTGTTCCTGGAGGGGGCCTTTCTTTTGGTGCTGGCCCTGGTGCTGAATGTAGATATCTGGGTGCATTCAGGCTTGCATGTGACTCTGGCTCCAGAGCAGGCCCCAGGTCCGCCAGCAGTGGTGGTGCTGGCTCCAGGGCCAGCATTGTTAATGGGTGTTGCCCAGGAGGTGGAGTAGGATCTGGAAAAGGGGAAAAGGTCACCCCACCAGTCACTTTTCACTGGACTTTCCAAGCACAGAAATGACCGGATGGAATTTAAGGGAATTGTAGCCCCAAAACACCACCCCAGGAAAGTCTTCCAGACTGCAAGCCACCTCACCATCTGGCTTGGCCTCGTTGGGCTCCAGAAGCACCAACTGGCCTAGGACAAGTTCCTGGTGGTCCTCCACACCCAGTCCAGGCCAGGCGAAGTTCCTGAAGGCCAGCTTTATCCGGAAAGATGACCGTTGCGGGGGCTGATAGCAAACTGAAGTGTTTTCAAGGGGCCAGGTGAACAAAATGGAGGTGATGGTGCTGGTGATGGAGTAGACAACTGAGTCAGAGGCCTGGCCTTCTCCCACACAACCCTCCAGGGCACCCTTGTGTGGTTCTGGGTCCCTGACCTGTTGCAGCCTGTGTAGAGGACAGCCCCACCCTACCACAAGCCATCAGTGCTGTCCTGGAAGGGGCAGACCTGGCCATGCACCATGGCTGTACAGACCCTTTTGCACCCCGGCGTCCCACTGACATTCTCTTCCCAAGACCCTGGAGCACAGCCCTGTGCACCTGGGCACTCAAGACTGCAGCTCCAGGCTGATTTGTGAGCAGCTTGCTCATCAAGCTCCAGCTCTGGCTCCCCTGTTCCTGGGGTTAGGAGGGTAGGGGCAGATGTTGGCTGGAGGAGGACAGGGAGATCTGGGAAGCCATGGTGCTGTGGTGGGTCTCTCAGTGGCCAGCTGTGACCCCAGCCTCCCCTCTCCTTTGCAGGGCACCTAAGTCTCCATTTACAGAACTCACTATATGCCTCTTACAGGGGAAGTCCCCAGATGTCAGCCTTCTTGTGGGAATTATAAGAAGTATGAGCCCCAGGGCTCTTTTAGCGTCTCCCCAGCCAGAGTCCACATCTTTTCCCCCATGTTTTGTGGGTGAAAACGCCTTTCAGAATCCTAAATTCACCCAGTTTATACTTGTTGCTGGGCTCCGTCATTCTAGTCAGAATCTGGGAGGATGCCACCATCTGTAGAAGAGGCCATGAGGGTTTCACCTCTAACATTCTGTAGATACGACCTGTTTATTCTGTCTCCTGTGAGTGCCTGACTCAGTAGAGTCGATACTGAGGGATTGCCATCGGCTTTGTTTATGAAATTATGCCAAACCACAAGAAGAGCGATGCAAAAAATGAGGTGTTTTGTATGTATGTGTTGAATGAGTGAACCCCAACCGTTGGTGAACCCCATTGAGCCTCTCCGGATGTCTGAGTGGGCCTGTGTCTCTCTTTTCAGCACCAAGTGTCCTTTCTTCCGTCTGTGTCAAGGAGAGAGACCAGCCAGAAAGAATCTCAGACATCCTTACCAGTTCCATCATAGACTTGCTGTTCTATGTGCTTTTCCAAACATCGAGGGATATGGGCCATTGAGACAGAATGCTGAGAGCTACTTCAGTGAGGGGGAAGAGAAAAGTAATAAACATGAATCACAGCACCTCCAGCAGATACCCAGAGTTTTAGGCTTTAGGCACCCCTTTTTTTTTGCCGTGTCTTAGATCATTCAGTCCCTACAAGAACCCTGTGAGGTTCATCTTCTCACTACTCCTTGTTCCAGAGGAGCCAGCCGAGTCTCTGAGAGCTGCATCTTCAAGGCACAGCCAGTAGGGGACAGAGGCACCTCCATGCCTTGGAGGGGATGGGCACTCACCTTCTAACCAGTAGTTCCAAAAAGTGTGGCACGGTGATAAAGTCCCAGGAAGGGCCCAGGCAGGTGGCATAGGAGGAGATGGGTTTAGTTAGCAAGGCTGGAACCAGGGAGTCCAACAGCTTCTCCCTTGTGCTGGGCTGGAAAGTTGGCGTCCTGCAGATCTGATTTTCATACTAGGGGGAAAAGGAGGGACATGGGAGTCAGTGGTAACACTGTGAACCACCAGAGGATCGGGATCTGGAACTCACACCAAGAAGCATCAACCCTTCAGGGACTTGTGCATGTAGAGAACCTGGGTGCCCATAGTGAAAAGGGTTCTAGGCTTTCAAAGTAAAATTGCATGTGAGGATGGAGAGTGATAAATGATTCTTGCTTTCAAGGCGTTGTCACGGTGTTTGTTAGCTGTGGGGCAATGGCACCCTGTGAATCAGCAGCCTGCATGAAGAGCATCATCCCTGCAATCCTCACAAATCACCCTCATGGTAGAGAAGAGACACGGGCTTTTGGATTTCACATGGCTGCTGAACAGCACCTGGGTCAGAAGGGAGCACCTTTCACAGGGAGGACTGCATGAAATTCCCTCTGGGCCACCTGAGGCTCCACCTCTGATATGGAAGGGAAGGGCCTGGGGAGGCCTGGTCCCCTCTTCTTTTTAGCAGCAAGGCACAGGACAAGACGCTCTAGTAGAAGAACCTTTTAACTTAAAGGGATAGGATTGTTTTTGTTCTTTCAACATGAACATGACTCTGGAGAAACAGCTATGGCTATCCCAGCCCTGGGCAAGGGGAAAATGCCGGAAAACTCCAGGGTGGGAGGGAGCACATCCCAAGGCCCAGGATCTGCCAGACAACTGGGGAAGAGAAAACGCAGGCAGGTATTGAAGCCGTGAAAGGTTACGCAAATGTACGTTTGAAACTGGAAATGAAATAAGGTGATTTTCTCTGCCACACGAACAACAGATTGGCAAAACGTTAAAGCATGTTAGTATTCAGGGGAGGCCGTGTTCAGAGAAGCAGCTACCTTCAGAGGCTGCTGGTGACTGTGTGACCAGCTGGAACTCTTTTGGACAGTCAATTGGCTTGAGATGTTGAAACTTGATGACTGCATATCCTTTCACCCAGATATCCCATTCCCGGGTGTGTGTCTTCCGCAGGGGATTTGTGTATTTTATGGATTGAATTGTGTCCCCTCCCCCAAATGTAAATGTTTCTATTCTCAACCCCAGAGACTCAGAATGTGACTGTGTCTGGACCCAGAGTTCTCCAAGAGGTAATTCAGGTGAAGTGAGTTCATTAGGGTGGCCCCTAATTTAATATGCCTGGGGTTCTTACAAGGAGAGGTGATGAGTGCACAGAGACGTTGAAGAGAAGACCCTGTGCTGACTGAGATAGAAATCAGCCATCTCCAAGGCAAGGAGAGAGGCCCAGAGAAACCACCCCAGACTGACAGCTTGACATTGGAGTTCCAGTCTCCAGAATTGTGAGGAACCAGATTTCTGTGGTTAAGCCCTTCAGTCAGCGTGGCATGTTATGGCAGCCCTGGCAAACTGCTCCAGCCTATTAGGACACACATAGGATTATGCTCCCTGCAGAACAGCTTCCTAGAAAGGGAATTTTATCATGACATGCTCCACCAGCATTGAGAGGCTGACCCGCTGTGGAACATAGCCTCCCTTAAGGAATATTACAGTGAGATGTGAGGGTACAGCTCCTGCCCGATTGGCCTGCAGGGATGAGTTCTGTGAGATGACACTTTAAAGACAAATGCATGGAGTAGCTTCACCTTCTGTTGCTGTGGTCAACGCCCCCCCACCCTTGTTTGTGTAAAAGTTCTGTATTTTAAGTCCTGGAGGAGGTCTGGCAGGGCAGCAGAGCTGCCTGTTGCCCGAGATACCCTTAGGGTGGGGAGTTAAAATGATAACAGTATGAGTATGTTGCTGTTGTTACCATTATACTCAATTCTTGTGGCAACATGCTGAGATACTTCTGGCATAGCATAAAGTGAAAACAGAAGGATTTTCTCTGATCTTTCTCTGATAGGTGAGGGGGACTTTGCCTGTAACCAAGTTGTCACTGGGGACTGATGGCAGCTAGATTGCTTTGGGATAGGACAGTGGGTCACTAAAGTGGGAAAGCCCTAGGACAGAGCTTAGGGAGTCCCCATATTTGTGTTGGAGTCCTGGGCCCACCCTGGTTTTCTGGAGTCCCTGTGTGTGGAGACCCTTCTGTGCCCTGTCTCACCCCAGACCAGCACTGGCCGTTGTTGGTGGCATGGTGCACCTGTCCTTTAACAAAGTTGGAGAAATGGAATCCATCCAGCAGCTCCTGCTTGATCCACTGTGTGGAGCTCTACAAAGAGAGTGCCCGAGAGCCGGGCCAAGAGGTATCAGTGGCCTGTCTGGTTCACCCCACAATGGGATACCCCCATTAGAACTTCTCCTTGTCCACCCCCCTTCCCCAACAATATTTGCCACATAGGAGCATCTGCATAGACCTCCAGCCGGAGAAGGTTGAGTTCTCTGGCAGATGACAGCTTGAGGTCTTGGGATTCAGATCTGAGTAGACAAAGTGTGTCCTCAACGCTCACCTTCCCATCCTGCCAGGCATGGTCTGGGCTGTGAACCTGACATACCTACCAGGCTCCAAACACCTGACAACCAGCCTGCTCCTGTCCAGGGAGGGCCCCTCATCTCCTGTTTCCCCCATACACATGGGGAGGGGCTCGGCGCTGCCCTGACGGGCAGAGCTGAGGCCTGGCCTGGACGTGCCTGCCCTGGGCCCTGTGTTACCTGTGGGTGCCTTCTGGCAAAGGGCCAGAGGCGTCGAGGGTGAGGGTTGAACCAATGTCTATATTCTTGAGAAAGACTCCCATTTTGGCCTCTCCTGCAACGAGGAGATCGGCAGCATGTCGGGACACAGCAGGAGAACATGTTGTTCTCCGGAGTGTCGCCCACCAAATGAGCTGGAAATGGGGCTGTGTGTATAATATGGGTGCCTAGTTACCAGAATTCTAAGTTCTATTGGGGATCTGTCAGCAAGGAAGTGAGGTCACATCTTGCAGGTTCCATCCTGTAAGCTCCTCCTTTCCATGAGACCTACTCACAGATCCCTCTGGGTTTCTGATCGCTCACCCTCCCCCATCAACTCCTTACCTTTCACCATTAAGCAAAAGTGTGCCTCTTCAGCACCTTGGGAAGAGAAGACCGGAATATAACCATTCTCCCAGGTTTGAGGAGCCAGTGCTGGGTCAAGAGCAGCCTTTTATCATAGCAGTTGTGAGACCCTAGAGAACTCCTTTGGTGTTTTGGGGCCTCCTCAGCTTGAACAATGGGGATTATGCTAGCATCTCCTTCCTAGGGAACTCATGAGGTGTGTTTGAGATAAATCTTAAAAACTCATGGTGTGGTGTTCCCTGTAGATTTTGCACACCCTGCAAGATGGAAGAACTACAAGAAGGGGTGAGAAGTAGCATGGAATACAACTCCAGTGGGCCTGGGGTCCACAGTGTGATCTCAGGAAAAACCAATTATGCTCTGGGCCTCGTCTTTCATTCTCCACCAGTAGAGGTTGAGATTAAATGAAATTCAGACATCCTCCTCTTCTGACATTGCACCTTCCAGTGCGTTCCCATTTTATTTAGAACCAGACCCTGTGCCTCATCTCAGCCTTGGGTGGGTAGTATCCACAAAGACAGCACTGAGGGGTTAGTGGCTCCCTTCTGAATGATAGAATAGGACACAGATGGTGAAATAGCACTTCTGAGCTAGTTCAGGCTGTTACAGCCAAGATCCGTAGCCTGGGGAGCTCATCAAGAAGAGAATTGTGTTTCTCCCAGTTCTGGAGGCTGGAAGTTGGAGATCAGGGTACCAGCCTGGTCAGGCCTTAGTGAGTACACTTCTGTCCCATTCACTGAGCTTTTACAGGTGCTGTCCTTTCCTTGGAGGATGACTCAACTTTAGGAGCATGGGTAGACCTCCATTCAAAGCCCAATTCTCACTTGTAGCTTGGTGATCGTGAGGAAGTCATAGAACATCCCTGTGCCTGTTGTCTCCTCTGAGAAATGGTGTTAGTAAGAATTGCTTCCCTTTTTAATCACAGAAAATAAAGCATGCAAAGAAGTTAACTCGGTGCCATTGGGCAGAGAGTGAGAGGCCAGCAAACCAGAGAGATCAGCTTGCCCACAGCAGTGGCGAGGAGTGCGGAGAGTGGGTGAGGCTGGGGCAGGAAGCAGGCCAGCCTGCCAGAGCCCAGGAACAGGTGAAGGGCAAGAGTGAGCTCCTCACCCTGAATTCTCAGGGGACACAGGCATGCAGGGCCTGTGGGGAGCACAATCATCAGGACTGCCCTCATTCCCCTGGTTCCCTCCATATCTGATGTGGTCCCAGGGCCCCCTCTCCCTGTGTTTCTTCTCTGCCCTGTTTTCTTCCTGGCTGCCCTCCCAGGACTCATTTTGGGCCCTGGTCAGGTGGAGTCTTGAGGTAACTATAGGCTCCTCTGAGGTTCAACCTACCGTTTGTTGAGACCTCTGAGCTTAGAAACCACCTCCAGCCTATACCCAAGAGAGGGCTGGAGGGAGCTGACAGTGCAATGGCGGTTTTCCCTGGGGCAGCCACTCCAGGGCCTGCTGGCAGGTATCTGCTGAACTCAAGCTTTCTTTTGGGCCTCTGGGGTTCTGAGGTGTGATTTTCCCTCTTAAGATAGGCTGATCCCCCAGTGGGTGCCTTAGCCTCAGAAATGGTTCCCGCTGAGCTGGGAGCTGTGCTCTACCTTCAGTTTCCTAGGACACCTCACCCTGGCCCTGCCCATTCTGACTTCTGAAGCCCAAAGAGAGGGTCTGTAGAAATTGCTAGATACGAAAGGGCTACAAATAAGTCATCGGAGGTGTATTTACATAACAAATGTTTTTTAGTCATTACTATACATCTACCTCAGCAAAGGCAATATTTAAAAATGTTAATACCCTGAGTCACCCTACAGAGAGTTGTATTTATTTGATGGCGCAGGAGACAGTCATGTTTTGTTTTGTTTTGTTTTTTCTTTTTTGAAATGGGATCTTGTGGTGTTGCCCAGGCTGTAGCAGAGTTGCATGATCATAAGCAGCCTTGACCTCCCAGGCTCAAGGAATCCTCCCTTTTCAGCCTCTCAAGTGGCTGGGACTATGGGCATGCACCACCATGCCATGCCATATTTTTTTGTAGAGGCAGGGTCTCACTGTTCCACCCAGGCTTGTCTTCAAGTCCTAGCCTCAAGCTGTCCTACTGCCTCGGCCTCCCACTATCCTGAGTTGACAGACATAAGCCACCGTGCCTGGCCATGTTTCTTTTAAGAGCTCCCTTAGTATTTCTTTTTATTTTTTTGAGACAGAGTCTCGCTCTATGGCCCAGGCTGGAGTGCAGTGGCCGGATCTCAGCTCACTGCAAGCTCCACCTCCCAGGTTTACGCCATTCTCCTGCCTCAGCCTCCCGAGTAGCTGGGACTACAGGTGCCCGCCACCTTGCCCGGTTAGTTTTTTGTATTTTTTAGTAGAGACGGGGTTTCACCATGTTAGCCAGGATGGTCTTGATCTCCTGACCTCGTGATCCGCCCGTCTCGGCCTCCCAAAGTGCTGGGATTACAGGCTTGAGCCACCGCACCCGGCCACCCTTAGTATTTCTAACGGGCATCCAAGCAAAGAAGGCTTTGCTTGCAGAAGGCTGTGGAACCCTCCTGAGGGTGCATTTTCTTCACAGACAGCAGATTGTTCCCTGAAGTGTCTGCTTAGCAGTGCACAGGCTATTTATATCCAGGGCTTTGGGGAGCTGTTGGGTTTGGGGACTGGCTGGGGCGTGAGTGTTGGCTCTGGGATCTGTCACAGAGGTCACAAGGTGCAAAGAACTGGTCTCACTTCATACTGACTTACCCATTTTGTGATTCTGTTTATATTTTTTCATCTCCCTGGACTGTAAGACTTGCTAGGACAGGGACCATGTCTTCTTACTCCCTGGTGCCTGACTCGCAGGAGCTCTTGAGAAATATTGAGTGCATGAATGACACTTTTGGTTTCTGTGATATGTGCAGGGAAGGAGGTGTTAATGGGACATGGAGGAGGCACCCCTGTCCCAGCTTAGGGGATAGGGAGTCCAGGAAGGCTTCCAGGAGGAGGCGATACCTTGGTTGAAGCTTAAAGCCTGAGTTGCAGCTAACCAGCTGGAGCATTTGGGGAGGGGCATCTGGCAGAAGGTGCCACGTGAGCAATAGTATGGAAGTGAGCACTTAGTACCACCTTTGGGTACCAGGGCTGAGGGTCAGTGGTCCAGGCAGGGCTGGAGATGCTGGTTCATGCTTCTTGTCCGGAGAGTCCCAGGTGCCTGTGAGAGTGGCAGAGTGGCACAGCCTGCCCTCCGCTCCCATTGCTCTAGTGGTTGTTGAGGGGCCTTTGAGTTACCCCCTCTTCTCCCCACTTTGCCCACATGCTCAGAATTATATTTATTTTTTATGAAACAGAGTCTGGGTCTGTTTCCCCAGCTGGAGTGCAGTGGCATGATCTCGGCTCACCGCAACCTCCACCTCCCAGGTTCAAGTGATTCTCTTCCCTCAGCCTCCTGAGTAGCTGGGATTACAGGCATGTACCACCATGCCTGGCTAATTTTTGTATTTTTAGTAGAGACAGGGTTTCACCATATTGGTCAGGCTGGTCTCAAACTCCTGACCTCAGGTGATCCACCAGCGTTATCTTCCCAAAGTGCTGGGATTACAAGCATGAGCCACTGTGCCCGACCAGAGAGTTATTTTTAAAGCCACCCTGCAGGGCCCTCAGGCACCATCTCCAGGATCTCATTCAGGCCTCCCACCTTACGCCTAAGAAGGAGGGGTGCTGGTCACCACTCACCTCCCTTTACAGATATCCACATGAGGCTGGAAACTTGCCCAACATCACACATACAGTGAGTAGCCGAGGATTCGACCCCAAGTCAGTGACTCCACATACTGGGCTCTCAGCCTCACTCAGATGCCCCCTGACACCCTGTTCTTTATGCTAATTTGCTCGTTCCAAAATGAGCTCCCTATCATTGGAGGAGGGCAAGGAAATGTTGGAGCACCCCTTAGAATGGATGCTGCGGAGGGATAAAAGCCTCCTGACCACCTGGACCTTTGTGGACCCGCATCTCCTGAAAGATCCCCTTTAGGTGTGATTGGTACAGTCTCGTCAGGCACCCCAGGTCTGCTAACTCCCAATGAGGTGTTTCTTTTGGTCCTCAAGTTCAGAGAAGCTGAGTAATCCCTTCTCACGGGTTTCCTAGCACCTTGATTTTCAGATGACCCAGTTCTGGGCGGGACTGGAGGCAGGGCTTTAAGGCCATCAGAGAGGCCTAGTTTGAGTTCCAGCAGTGCCCTTTCCTGGCTGTGTGACCCTGGGAAAAATTGCATAAACTCCTTGAGCCTCAGTTTATACACCTTTAAAATGGAGTAATAATGCTCTTTTGAGGATTAAATAAGAATTCTATAAAAGCACCTGGCATATAAAGTATGTTCAAGTAAGGAACTTAAAGTTGCAAGGGAAAAAACCTCATTAAAAAGGGGGCAAATGACATGAACAGATACTTCTCAAAAGAAGACATACATGCAGCCAACAACCATATGAAAAAAAGCTCAGCGGCCGGGCGCGGTGGCTCAAGCCTGTAATCCCAGCACTTTGGGAGGCCGAGATGGGCGGATCACGAGGTCAGGAGTTCGAGACCATCCTGGCTAACACGGTGAAACCCCGTCTCTACTAAAAAAAAAAAATACAAAAAATTAGCCGGGCGAGGTGGTGGGCGCCTGTAGTCCCAGCTACTCGGGAGGCTGAGGCAGGAGAATGGCGTAAAAACCCGGGAGGCGGAGCTTGCAGTGAGCTGAGATCCGGCCACTGCACTCCAGCCTGGGCGACACAGCGAGACTCCGTCTAAAAAAAAAAAAAAAGAAAAAAGAAAAAAAGCTCAGCATCACTGATCATTAGATAAATGGAAATCAAACCACAGTGAGCTACCATCTCACATCAGTCAGAATGGCCAAGGGTGCAGAGAAAAGGGAATGTTTACACACTTTTGGTGGGAGTGTAAATTAGTTCAGTCATTGTGGAAGACAGCAACAGTTCCTCAAAGACCTAAAGACAGAAATACCATTCAATCCAGCAATCCCATTACTGGGTATATCCCCAAAGGAGTAGAAATCATTATGTCATAAAGACACATGCAACTGAGCATGCTGACTCATGTCTGTAATCCCAGCACTTTGGGAGGACGAGGCGGGCGGATCCTGAGGTCAGGAGTTCGAGACCAGCCTGACCAACATGGTGAAACCCCTTCTCTACTAAAAACACAAAAATTAACTGGGCGTGGTGGCATGCACCAGTAATTTCAGCTACTCAGGAGACTGAGGCAGGAGAATCACTTGAACCTGGCAGGCAGAGACGTTCCATTGAGCTGAGATCGCACCATTGCACTCCAGCCTGGGTGACAGAGAGACTCTGTCTCAAAAAAAAAAAAAAAAAAAAACATGCACGCCGGTGTTCACTGCAGCACTGTTCACAATAGCAAAGGCATGGAATCAACTTTAAAATGCCCATCAATGGTAGACTGGATAAAGAAAATGTGGTACATATGCACCATGGAATACTATGCAGCCACAAAAAAGAATGAGATCATATCCTTTCCAGGAACATGAATGGAGATGGAAGCCATTATCCTTAGCAAACTGATGCAAAACAGAAAAACAAATACCACGTGTTTTCACTTACAAGTGGGAGCTAAATAATGAGAACACATGGACACAATGGGGAGCAAGACACTGGGGCCTCTCGGAGGATGAAAGGTGGGAGGAGCAGAAAAAATAGCTTGGCTAATAGGCTTAGTACCTGGATGATGAAATAATCTGTACAACAAACCCACGTGACATGTTTACCTGTATAAAAAACCTGCACATGTACCCTTGAACTTAAATTTTTTTTTTCTTTAAAAGGAACGTGTTCAAATAGTCTCTTACTTTATCATTTGGTTCAAAGTAGCCTCCAGCTTCTGCTGTGAGACAAGGTGTTCATTAGAACAAGGGCCCATTAGAACAAGAGCCACCTTTGAGTAACCTAGGGCAGATTATATGAAAAGAAAAAATCTGTGCCTCGGTTTCCCCATTCTAAAATGGAATAATTTGGGGACTTAATCATCAGGGTTGTTGTGGTTATATACAGTTTCTGGAGCATAGTGAGTGCCCAAAAAAAGTGAATAATGAGCTTCACCACCATAAAGTTCCTGCACACAGGCCACAGTGATCCCAGACCATCACTGCCTCAGGACCACCCCAGACTCCCTGGCATCTATCAGCCTTCAAAGTGGATCAAGCCCAAGCCCACGTCTGAGAGCCTGGAATGGGGAAAGAGTGAGCTGAATTCCAGCTCTTCCTTCCAGGGCTGCCTGGCCCTCTTCCCCTGTCCACAGTCTGGTCTGTGCCCCGGGATGGGTTCGGAGGAGTGTGCAGCCTCCTCTCTTCCTGCATGGAGACAATGCCCTTTTCTGCAGTGTTCAAGGGTAATAACCTGTTACCCTCCTTGCTAATTACCAGCCTTTTCAACTTCATCTCCTGGCCTTAGGCTGTCAGCCTGTCATTAACTCCTGGGGAGATATTCTAACAGGTAGCTGGGATATCAGACTTCTGGGGCAATATAGCCAGTACTGGGTAGCAAAGGTGGGAGAGGTCCTCACTTGTTGGGGCCCGTCCCTTAGGCTGAGAACTACGTGCACACTTAACATCAGCAGCTCCAGATTCATTCCCAAGGTAAGAGGTTTACAGCCAGCTTCCTGGCTGTGTGACCTCAGGAGAGGAGCTTAACCTCTCTGAGTTTTGAGATCCACAGCTGTAAGTGGACAACCTTCTCCACTCTGCAGCGTTTGGACTTGAGACAGTGTGTGAAAACTGTCATGATGGCAACAGGAAATGGGTCCTGCAAACTGAGTACATTAAGGCAAATTTAATAAATGGGCTATTGACTGGTGGTGGGAGGGAGGGCCTGGTACAGCTCTCAGATGGATGCATGGATGTGCCAGCATGATAGGAAGAGGTGGCAGGAAGGGGATCTGAGGAGGAGAAGGAGGTGGCATCCCGGTGCATCAACATTGCCCTGCAGGGTGAGGCCAAGGCTATCTGGGAATGCAGATCCTCTTGGAATTCCCATGCTTTGTCCTCGCCCACAGCAGGGGTGGCTCATCTTCCTCCTACACCTCTAGCACCCAGCATGGATGCACAACAGGAGAGACACAGGTCCTAGTACTGCGTGGGCCCAGTGGCCCTGATAACATCTGCTGCAGGGGCCCCCCTCTATGCCTTTTGTGTCCGGGAGGAAGCACAGCTCACCAGGCTCCCTGTTCTCCTCAGATCCCCTTCCTTCCACCGCTTCCCACTCCCAGGCCTCTGCATCATTCACCTTGCTGACCCCTGCCCCCTCCCCAGCCCCAAGCATGGACTGCACCAGGAGAAGCCCAAGCCCTGCCTCTCCTGCTCCTGCAGCTGCTTCAGCAGCCCCTTCCCCACTTCACAGTCAACCCCACATGGGGATCCCCTCTGAACGAGGAAGACAGAGGCCCTTCACATTCCTGGGCCTCAACCACAGCTGCAACAAGAGCTGACTTTGCCTTCCCCGTCTTTCTCAGCACCAGCAGGATGGAATCCCCATCCCCAAAGTGCGTGGATTTTCCTGTCTTCTCCAGACAGAGCCCCACATTGCCCCTGACTCTAGTGGTCCTCTCTGCCGTGGTCTGTGGATGGCTGTATCTGGAACCAGTTCCAGCCCTGCAGCCAGCACATCTGCTGAACTGGCTCCCCAGCCAACAACTGACTTGGAAGTCACCCCCATGGATACCAGTCCCCCTTCTCAGCTTTTCCTCCTGGGGCCTCCTGCTGGCTCCGGTGAAAGCGTCTTTCCATCTACCCAGGCCCTTTTGATGTCCCACAGTGACAGCACAGCCCCAGCCAAGGACACCACCAGCCTGGCTGACCTGAGGTTCTCTGGCTTCACTCCAGCATTGAAACTTCGTGTTACACCAGCAGCCACAGTCCAGGCCACATCTGGGATCCCAAATATGCAGCAGCATGGAGTCTCCACCTATAGAAGCTCTCTCCGGTTTCTAGGCCTGGCATCTCCAGCTCCAGCCCCGGTCTCAAACTCTGCTTCAGCCAGCCAGGTCAGGGCACCACAGCACACTCAGCCATAGGGGGTTCAATACCCACCACTTCCACCTTGGGCACCCCTGACAGTACCCAGCTGTCTTTTGCTGCTCCCCTGGCTGTATCCTATCCTGACCCATCCACTGCCTCTGCCTGTGAGCTGCTGCCCACAAACCCCTCCCTCAGCCAATATCCTCCCCAGCATTAGGCGGTTCTGCTCAGCATTTGGCAGCAGGAGTCCAGCCCCCTCAAGCTTGGTGGTTTCAGCGGCACTCATGGGCTTTGGGAACAGAGAGGCGGCCCCAGCTCTGGGTTTCAGAAATGAATCCCTCAGCAGCAAAGCGGCAATGAGAAGGGCCCCGAGCACCACAGACAGCAGTGAGACATGGGGGCCTGAACCCCAGGGGCCACCCAGGCAGAGCACCCCCATAATGAATGAGGACCCAGTGTGAGGAGCAACTCTGTGTTGGGAGGCACTGTTTCAATCACATCACCCCTGGGGGATCAGTTAAGTAGACACCACCAGTTACAAGTTGGGGACCCAGTGCCACTGCAAACAAGGCTGGCTTCAGGTGCAAGTCTGGGCTGGCCTCTGGCCCTAGCAACCCCACTACCCACAGGGGCACAGTGAGTAGGAACCTGGCCTTTTGGGTCCCCTGGTCTCCTGTCCAGGGTTCTGCTGAACGCAGGTCTGCTAGGCCATCCTCCAGTTCATCCTATAGGATAATTTCCCTATGTCAGACTTAAGCTATGAATTTTAACTATAAATTATTTGCCTAGACCAAGGTCCAGAAGAGTTTTCTCCATGTTTCCTTATAGTATTTTTGGAGTTTTGGGGTCTTATGTGCAAATCTTTGGTCTATCCCGAGGTAACTTTTGTATTTGGTGGAGCACAGGGGCCCAGTCTAACTCTTCTGTATGTGGTTATCCAACCTTCCCCCTACTGTTGAACAGGGTGGCCTTTCCCCGATGTGTGTTTCTGTCGGCTCTGTTGAAGATCAGTTGACTGTGCATTTGTGGCTGTCTTTCTGAGTTCTGCCCTTCTTACTTTGCAGAGTTCAGCTTCCTGGACTGTTCTTACAGGTTGTTGAGTGACTGCAGGTTTTCCAGGTGCAAGCTATCAGTGGCTTACAATTCAAGGGTCTGGAAAACAGTGGCCCCCTTCCCACAGCACCACTAGACAGTGCCCCAGTGGGGACTCTGTGTGGTGATTCCAAGCCCACATTTCCCCTCCACTCTGCCCTAGTAGAGTTTCTTTGTGAAGGCTCTGCCCTTGCAGCAGGCTTCTACCTGGATACTCAGGCTTTCCCGTACATTCCCTGAAATCTAGGTGGAGGCTCTAGCTATACCTGGGACCCTTTGATCAGAGACAGGAGCCAGAGCGGCCAGCATGCGGGGAGCAGTGTGCCAAGGCTGCACAGGCCAGTGGGGCCCTTGGCCTGGTCCAGGAGACATTTCATTATTTCTAGGGCTGCTTCTGAAATATGCCCAGAGTATACTGGTCTCCTTACTCATAAATGAGAGCTAAGCTTTGAGGATGCAAAGGCATAAGAATGACACCATGGGCTTTGGGGACTTAGGGGGAAAGGATGGAAACAGGGTGAGGAATAAAAGACTACAAATTGGTTTCAGTATACTGCTTAGGAGATGGGTGCACCAAAATCTCACAAAAACTTATGTAACCAAATACCAGCTGCTCCCCCAAAACCCTTGAAAATAAAAAATGTTTTTTAAAAAAAGATAAAACTGCCCTCAAGGAAAACTAGTTTTGCAGGACACTGCCAGCCTGGAAAAAGGGAAATACCGAACTTCTATCCTTTCAGTCTCACCAAAGGGGAAAACTGAGAGGCACACCTGGAGGTCACAGCACATGGCCTTGGACTCCTAGAAGAGTTATCACAGGACTTGAAAACACTTTCCTCCCTCCACATCACACCACCCCATCCTCGGGACCCCTGTATGTTACAGGGAGTGCAACAGAAGGAACTGCCAGTCTCAGATCTTGTGACAAGTCTCTAGTGAACCCCCCCCAAACAATAAGGAAGACGAAAACATGGCCGGGTGCAGTGGCTCACGCTTGTAATCCCAGCACTTTGGGAGGCCGAGGTGGACAGATCACCTGAAGTCAGGAGTTCAAGACCAGCCTGGCCAACATGGTGAAACCCCGTCTCTACTAAAAATGCAAACAAATTATGGGCGTGGTGGGGGGTGCCTGCAGTCCTAACCACTAGACAGGAGAATCACCTGAACCTGGAAGGCACAGGTTGCAGTGAGCGGAGATCATGCCACTGCACTCCAGCCCGGGCAACAGAGAGAGACTCTGTCTAAGAAAAAGCTAGTGGTTTCACCACCATGTGACCTTGGCCATCCCTTTTCTTTCTACATCAGTTTCCTGCATAAAATGGATAAGATGAGGATAATAACACTGCAGGATTTGGAATGGTGCTTGGTATTAAGCAGAGACTTGGCGTGGGTTTTGTGTTGTTTGTTTTTAAGACAGCCTCACTCTTGTCCCAGGCTGGAGTGCAGTAGTGCGATCTCCGCTTACTACAACCTCTGCCTCCCAGTTTCAAGTGACTCTCCTGCCTCAGCCTCCCAAGTAGCTGGGATTACAGGCATGTGCCACCACACCAAGCTAGTTTTTATATTTTTAATATAGCCACTCCTTATTCCCTTGTTTTGAGACAGAGTCTCGCTCTGTCGCCCAGGCTGGAGTGCAGTAGTGCGATCTTGGCTCCCTGCAGCCTCCACCTCTCTGGTTCAAGGAATTCTCATCCCTCAGCCTCCCAAGTAGCTGGGACCACAGGTACATGCCACCACTCCCGGCTAATTTTTTTCTTTCTTTTTTTTTTGAGATGTTGTTTTGCTGCTGTTGTCCAGTCTGGAGTGCAGTGTTGCAATCCTGGCTCACTGAAACGTGTGTCTCCTGGGTTCAAGTGATTCTCCTGCCTCAGCCTCCCAAATAGCTGGGGTTACAGGCGTATGCCACCACACCCAGCTAATTTTGTATTTTTAATAGAGATGGGGTTTCAGTGTGTTGGCCAGGCTGGTCTCGAACTCCTGTCCTCAGGTGATCCACCCACCTCAGCCTCGCAAAGTGCTGGGATTACAGGCATGTGCCACCATGTCCAGCCTCCTTATCCTCTTTTGCCTTTTAAAAAAAAATGCTTTTGGGCCAGGCACAGTGGCTCACACCTGTAATCCCAGCACTTTGGGAGACTGAGTTGGGAGAATCACTTGAGTTCAGAAATTGGAGGCCAGACTGGGCAACATAGCAAGATACCATCTCTTTAAAAAAAAAAAAAAAAAAAAACTGTAACAAAGGTTGAAGTAAGCACTCCCCAAGCACTCCACACTTGGAAGTGTGTCTGGGGCAACTATTCTCAACCTTGGCCCAAATAAACTCTGTATTAATTTTGCCTCAATTTCTTTCTTTAGGTCAACAGTCCCTATAACAATACACCAGAGGCATAGGTATAAAAAGATGGCCTTACCTTTTTCATTAGTGTGAAAAATAAATACTGTGTGTGCAAAGTGAAAAAAAAATCTAAACAATGCAGGGAACTAGCCCCAGGCTAGGGGACGTGAAAGCTGTGCTCAGCCTTTTGCTGCTTTAAACACTGTTGTGCTGTGTAAATAAGTTCAGGTTAACTTGGAAGAGAAATTTGCACAGGTGGATCAGCTGGTTAAATGGCACAAGCATTTTCTATCTAGAGTTGTACCAGTTGACGCCGCCACCAACCTACAAGAGAGCCTGGGTCCCCACGCAGTCACTGGCATTCAGAGCCTTCTCCTTTTTCGCTCTTTGCCAGCCACCATGTTGCTGGGTGATGTGACATTTCCCAGAACTCCGTTTCCTGCGTGTTTCTGGTTAGGGTGAGCCACAAGAGATTCCCATGCGAGATTTGGCAGAAGTGAAACGTATGTTATTTTCTTAGCTCCCTCTCCAGTCACGGCCACAGGCAGAGGCCAGGCCTACAACTGTTCTGCCTTTCCTTGGATCTGCCTTCAGCTATGCCGACTCCTGGGCCACATGTGTGACAAAAGGTCCCAGCTTTTCAGGAAACCCTTGTCACCCATGGCAACAAGATAGGACCACTCGGGGTGTCTCATACTTGTAATCCTAGCTATTTGGGGGGCTGAGGTAGGAGGATCACTTGAGGCCAGGAGTTTAAGACCAGCCTGGCCAACATAGTAAGACCCTGTCTCTACTGGAAATACAAAATTAGCTGGGCGTGGTGGCACATGTCTGTAATCCCAGCACTTTGGGAGGCTGAGGCAGGTGGATCATCTGAGGTCATGAGTTCAAGACCAGCATGACCAACATGGTGAAGCCCTGACTCCACTAAAAATACGAAATTAGCTGGGTGTGGTGGCAACACCTGCAGTTCCAGCTACTTGGGAGGCTGAGGCAGGAGAATTGCTTGAACCCAGCAGAAGTTTCAGTGAGTTGAGATTGCGCCAGTGCACTCCGACCTGGGCAATGGAGCGAGACTTCATCTCTAAATGAATAAATAGTCAGGCACACTGGTGGGCACCTGCAGTTCCAGCTACTCTAGGAGGCAGAAGCGGGAGGATTGTTTTAGCCTGGGGTGTCAAGGCTGCAGTGAGCCATGATCCCAACACTGCACTCCAGCCTGGGTGACAGAGTGAGACCCTGTATCTAAAAAAAAAGAAAAAATTACAGTTTTTCCTTTCTTTTTTTTTTTTCTTTTGAGACAGAGTTTTGCTCTTGTTACCCAGGCTGGAGTGCAATGGCACCATCTCGGCTCACTGCAAATTCCGCCTCCCAACTTCAAGCAATTCTCCTGCCTCAGCCTCCCAAGTAGCTGGGATTACAGGCACAAGCCACCACGCCCGGCTAATTTTGTATTTTCAGTAGAGACAGGGTTTCACCATGTTGGTCAGGCTAGTCTCAAACTCCTGACCTCAAGTGATCCACCTGCAAAAGCCTCCCAAAGTGCTGGGATTGCAGGAATGAGACACTGTGCCTGTCCGAAAATGCCAGTTTTTCTTTTTTTTGTATAGAGACAGTTTCGCTCCTCAGCCAGCCTGGAGTGCAATGGTGCGGTCTCGGCTCACTGCAACCTCCGCCTCCTGGGTTCAAGCAATTCTCCCACCTCAGTCTTCCAAATAGCTGGGATTACAGTTATGTGCCACCATGCCCGAGTAATTTTTGTATTTTTAGTAGAGACGGAGTTTGGTCACGTATATATGTGTGTATACACGTATGCGTATATTTGTGTGTATATGTACATATGTGTGTATACATATGTATGTATATACGTATATGCATATGTGTGTATATATATACATATACGTATATATGTGTGTGTATATATATAGAGGGAGAGAGGGCATGCGAGAAAGAAACAGACACTGAGACTGGGTGTCGCTCTGTCTCCCAGGGTGGAGTACAGTGGCGCAATCACGGCTCACCTCCTGGGCTCAATCGATCCTCATGCCTCAGCCTCCTGAGTAGCAGGGATTGCAGGCATGCACCACCATACCTGGCTAATTTTTGTATATTTTGTAGAGATGGGGTTTCACAATGTTGCCCAGGCTGGTCTCGACCTCCTGGGCTCAAGCAATCCTCCCAACTCACCCTTCTCTTTTAAATTTTAAAGCCTTCAAAATCACCTTTGGGGAAAGACACAGACCAGAGGCTGCTTCTGTGATTCTTTTTTTTTTTTTTTTTCCCTCCTGGGCATTGTCCTTAACCTTGGCAAAGTAAACTCCCAAATTGATTGAGTAAACTCCCAAATTGATTGAGACCTGTCTCAGATGCTTTTTGGTTTACACTACTACAAGCGATTTTACTTCAGAAAAGGTTTTTTTGTTTGTGGCTGGTAACATAGAAATACCATTGATTTTTGCATATATTCCTTGATTCCAGTTGATGCAGCTTTGATGACTGGAGGAACACCAGGGTTTTTGTTTTGTACTGATAGGATTAATGACACCGACACACATGGAGTGGTTTTTTGTTTGTTTTTAGTTTATTTTTTTGAGACAGAGTTTTCACTCTTATTACCCAGGCTGGAGTGCAGTGGCATGATCTCGGCTCACTGCAACCTCCGCCTCCTGGTTGCAAGCAATTATTCTGCCTCAGCCTCCTGAGTAGTTGGGATTACAGGCATGTGCCGCCACACCTGGCTAATATTTGTGTTTTTAGTAGAGATGGAGTTTCACCATGTTGGTCAGGCTGGTGGAGTGGTTTTAAGGAGCAAAAGGTGTAATAGGCAAGAAAGAAAAATAAATACAGGAGACAGAGAGGAGAGAGAGAGAGAAAAAAAGAGAAAGAAAAAAGAAGAGAGAAAAAGACAGCTTCTCTGTACAGGGACAGAGGGAGGGGAATTTGAATAAATAGAATCCCTGTGTGAGTTGGAAAAGTGGTTGCTTTTATTGGGATGCTGGAGGAGAAGGTGTTTGATTTGCATAAGGCCCAGGGGATTGGTTTGATCAGGTGTGTTATTTACCTAGCCAGCAAAACACCTGGCCCTTTTACTTTAGCCCTTTAATATGCAAATGCAGATTGCCACGTTTTGAACACATGGTGTTATTTGGAGGTGGTCATGACACTTGATACACCTGGTGACAAGGAGATGACAAGGTGACAGGATATTGAGTGAACCCAATTTTTAATGGCTGGTATTTGCATATTAAAGCTTGCTGGCCAGGCCCTTTAAGCTGCCCTTTTTTTTTAATTATTATTAGAAAAGAGATGGTTTGGGGGTTGTTTTTTATTATAGGAAAATTTTTACCAAGAACCTTTACCTTTATTATTTGCCTAAAAGTTATTTTTAGTAACTTCTGTATTACAGTGACCTTGCTCAGTTCACCTAAGTTTCTCGAGTATCTACAAATAATGACTGTAAGAGTTAAAGAAAGAGGAACAAAACACGAAAAGTGGCTCAACAGTCAAAGACAGATTTATTTTGGAGAATAAACCTGAGAGGGGCTTCTGGCTGATTTCGGTCGGGGCGTGCTCTTTTACAAACTAAGAGTATTTATTGGTTTTTTAGGGTGAGAGGGTTTATCACTAGCTTGGAATGTTTCTGTCTGAGGGAGAAGTTTATGGTGTGGTTGGAATGTCTCTGGTCCCCGGGGAGGTTATCTTGGGGCTAATGTCTCTCTGGCCAGAGGGGAGGTTATCTCGGGGCTGGCATGTCTCCAGTCAGGGAGGGGTTTAGAATGTTTCTGGTCGGAGAGATTATTTGCGGTTTATGATCATGCTGACCTTAGCCGTTAGGCTGATGCCCTTTGGATTTAGGCAGATTTTGATCAAGGTGAACTTTAAAATGACTGTGCTTGTCCAAGATGGCGATGCTCCTGCTCTGTCAATGAAAGTTTCATGTCCTCCTTTCCAATCTTTATGGCTTTTGTTTTTCTCACCTTATTACATTGGCTAAGACTTCCCATATACTACTGAAAGGAAATAATGAAATAATTCTTAGCTTGGTTTCCATCTCAAAAGGGAGGCTTTTTATGTTGTGCCTTTAAGCATGACACTTACCGTAGGTTTTTGTAGCCTCAGTTTATCAGATTAAGAAAGTTTCCCTTCATTCCTAGTTGCTGAGAGTTTTTATTGTAACTGAATGTTGGCGAATTTTATCAAATGCTTTTCTGCATCTACTGAGGTGGTGAGTGACTTTTCTTCTTTATTCTGTGAGTGTGGTGAATTGTGTTGCTTGATTTTCTTTTTTCTTTTCTTTGTTTGTTTTGTGACAGGGTCTGGCCCTGTCATCCAGGCTGGGGGGCAGTGGCGTCATCTTGGCTCCCTGCAGCCTCCACCTCCTAGGCTCAAGTGATCCGCCCACCTCAGACTCCTGAATAGCTGGGACTACAGGTGTGTGCCACTATGCCCAGCTAATTTTTGCATTTTCTGGTAGAGACAAAATTTTGCCATGTTGGCCTGGCTCATCTCGAACTCCTGGGTTCAAGTGTTCCACAGGCTTCAGCCTCCAAAAGTGCTGGGATTACAGATGTGAGCCTTGATTTTCTAATATTCAGTCAATCTCGCATTCCTGGAACACACCAAAATTGATGGTGATTAGTTTTGTTTTTTTTTTTTTTGCTTTCTGTGTCCCTGGATTTGGTTAATTCATGTGTTGTTTAAGAGTTATTCATCTCTAGTCCAGGTGCAGTGGCTCATGCCTGTAATCCCAACACTTTGGGAGGCCTGAGGTCAGGAGTTTGAGACATGGTGAAACCCTGCCTCTACTAAAAATACAAAAATTAGCCGGGGGTGGTGGCAGGCCCCTGTAATCCTAGCTGTTCGGGAGGCTGAAGCACAAGAATCACTTGAACCCAGGAGGCAGAGGTTGCAGTTAGCCGAGATCGAGCCACTGCACTCCAGCCTGGGCGACAGAGTGAGACTTTGTCTCAAAAAAAAAAAAAGTTATGCAACTGTTTATGAATCAAATAGACTTTTCCTTCTTGACATTTTTTTCGCCAGACTTTGCTTTCAAGGTTATGCTTACTTAGAGAACTAGGGAAGAAGTCTCATCCCAGAATCCATGATTGGGGTAAGGCAAGGAGGCTTGAAATGTGCTCAAGGCCATGCTTCTCTCTCCTTTCCCAGGACACTGGAGCTTTGGCAGAGAGCACAGTTCTCCCACTTACATTCATACCCAGACACCCTCCAAGACTCATACACACAAGCCCCCACCACCTAGAGGGAATGCATCTGCTTCCAGAGCCTGCAGAGCATTGTTGATAACCTAGAATATCAACTTCTTTAGCCACATTTCCAAGTAAGAGAAGACAAGCAACCTCCTATTGGCAAAATCTGGGTTCTCCTCTTCTGATTTGTCAGTAGAAGACTTCTCCAACAGGCCTTGAGGAGTTAGGAGGACACAGAGTCACTCTCAGGACATTGGTGGTGCTGCTCATGAATTACTCGCAGAGTTTACTTGACTTGGACAGTGGCTGGAGTGAATGGCGGCGTTGGTTGTCAAGCAGGAAGAGAGCTGCTGCTGTTCTATCCTCTGGCAGAAGGGTGACCGAAAAAAAGGAAAGAAAAAGCAGGATATGAATGAGAAACAGAGTTCTTGGCCTTGTAGCTAAAGGCCACCTAATGTAACATGAAATAGTGTACATATGGCCCTATCTCTATACTGTGATACAATCGTAGCATTCCCTCAGTTCTTCTGCTGTGTTTGAAGTCCAGCTAAATTGACACTATCTTTACATCTTCCAAATCCATGGGTCCACATATGCCGCTGCTGCGTCCATCTGCTGTAGGGGATTCGTGCTTGATGGAAAGCCGACTTGTATTGAGAGGACAGGAATCAGTTCTAGGAAAAGCATTCTATTCTATTTAGTATTCCTACGTCAAAATATAATCATTTATAGAAGATTGGAGAAAAGTTATCCTATTGGTGAAAACCACCACTAATCATACGCTGTGTTTCTCCCAGTCCTCATTTTCTGTGCTGTGTGTGTCCACTGGGTTGGTAGCTGTGCAGGCCACACATGCCAGTCAGCAGTGAGACTGTTCATGATGGAGGAGAGGCCAGGTGAGTGCAGAGGGTCTTGAACCAGGTGCACAAGCAAGTTGCAACAGATGAAGGAAACCAGGTTAGTACTCAAGTGATACTTTGAGTTCCTTTTTTTTTAAACAGAGTCTCACTCTGTTGCCCAGGCTGGAGTGCAATGGTGCAATCTCGGCTCACTGCAACCTCAGCCTCCCAGGATCAAGAGATCAAGAGATTCTCCTGCCTCAGTCTCCTGAGTAGCTGGGATTACAAGCGTACACCACCAAGCCCAGATAATTTTTGTATTTTTAGTAGAAAAAGTGTTTCACCATGTTGGTCAGGCTGGTCTGGAACTCCTGACCTCGTGATCCACCCACCTTGGCCTCCCAAAGTGCTGGAACTGGAGGCATGAGCCACCGCGCCCAGCCAAGTTCCTTTTTTTTGGAGGGAGTTTTGCTGTTGTTGGCCAGGCTGGAGTGCAATGGCGTGATCTCTGCTCACTGCAACTTCTGCCTCCTGGGTTCAAGCAATTCTTATCTCAGCCGCCCGAGTAGCTGAGATTACAGGTGCCTGCCACCACACCTGGATAATTTTGCTACTTTAGTAGAGAGGTGATTTCACCATGTTGTTCAGGCTGGTCTCTAACTCCTGACCTCAGGTGATCTACCCACCTCGACCTCCCAAAATGCTGGGATTACAGGTGTGAGCCACCGTGCCTGGCCAATACTTTGAGTTCTTATCTGTAACTCCCCCTGGGGGTTTTAGCTCACAGAATTTGAGCATTTCTGGGTTTGTGGTGATGATATTAACAAATATGCCAAAATATGTCAACAATTTTGTATGTTCTGGGCTTCACGTGTGGGCCACTATTTTCTGCATGGCCCCTGACAAACTCCTGGAATTTCCAACCTGACCAGGAACATCAGGGTGCATTTGTGATTTTCACACTTATGTCTGTGGCAAAAGTTGTGTAAAAATGAACATATAGCCGGGCACGATGGCTTATGCCTGTAATCCCGGCACTTTGGGAAGCCGAGGCGGGTGTATCACGAGATCAGGAGATAGCGACCATCCTGGCTAACACAGTGAAATCCTGTTTCTACTAAAAAATACAAAAAAATTAGCCAGGCGTGGTCATGGGCACCTGTAGTCCCAGCTACTGGGGAGCCTGAGGCAGGGGAATGGAGTGAACCTGGGAGGCGAAGCTTGCAGTGAGCCAAGATCATGCCCCTGCACTCCAGCCTGGGTGACAGGGCAAGACTCTGTCTCAAAAAAAAAGAAAGAAAGCTCATTGTTTTCTGTGTTCTGTTATTTCACCAGGAGAAGCACATCCTCACTTGTCTCTTACAACTTTATTTCAAGGACGCTTTCTCTGATTAGTTCTCAAAGTGTCTGAGTGTTGTCAGAGCCCTGCTGGGGTTTTTTTTTTATTATTATTTTATTTTATTTATGTATTTATTTGTTTGTTTTCAGATGGAGTTTTGCTCTCGTTGCCCAGGCTGGAGTACAATGACATAGTCTCAGCTCACTGTAACCTCCAGCTCCTGGGTTCAACCATTCTCCTGCCTCAGCCTCCCTAGTAGCTGGGATTATAGGCATCCGCCACCATGCCCAGCTAATTTTTTTTTTTTTTTTTTTTGTATTTAGTAGAGATGGGTTTCCCCATGTATGTCAGGGTGGTCTCGAACTCCTGACCTCAGGTGATCCACCCACTTTGGCCTCCCAAAGTGTTGGGAGCCACCTCACCAGGCCAGAGAGCCCCAATGTTTTGTGTTTTGTTGAGCCCCTAATATTCACAGGATTGTCTATGGAGTGAGAAGTTCTCCCTCTGTGTTGCAAGCCTCTGAAATCACAGAGAGTGCATCCATGTTTGTGAAGTGAAACCTGAGCATACTGCTCACACAGAGACCTGGGGGACTGTGTGTTGAATGAGGATGCCAAGTCCTGGGGCATTAAGTACCCGGACCCTGAGTACACTGAAGTTGGACCTGTGACCAGTAAGGAGTGCCGTGCCCTGTCCCAGGCCCTGTCTGGGGATTGCTCACAACTGGGTGAGCCCCACTGGCTTCCAGCTGGCAGAGTCAGAGTTGTCCCCTGTGCTCAGAATGTGACCCAATGGCCTGGTGCTCTCAAGGCCTGGCAGGGTCCTGTGTGTGTTCCCAGCAGCTGCTCCCTGCACAATGCTGCTGGGCCTGCACTCAGAGCAGCCCCTCCCTCAGCCTCCTCTGTCCTGAGGTCCCCTCTCAGGCTCTTGAATCACTGAACAAGCAGGGTCTGAGGGATCCAGGAGGGGGAGAGTGAATTTGCATGAACAGCCCCTTCTTTTCCCTGGGGGCAGGAGGGAAGTTAGACAAGCCTGGGACAGCCCAGCCCCATTGTGAGCGTCAGGGGCTGTGTCCACCACGGCCTGGATTCCTCTCCTCCTCATGTCCCTTTCTCTCTGCACAGGTAGGGACAGGCCTCAGAGACCCAGGGCAGCCCCCAGTCTGTTTTCATCTCTTCTGGATCTGGCCCTGAGAATCTTTACCCTAGTCCTTGACCCAGCCCAGCAACTGTCTGTGTCTGCAGGTTCCCTCTCCAGCCTGTGCTGACTCGGTTGCCCTCCCTCTCTGCAACCCCAGGAGCATCTGCCAGACTCCCCGTACCCTGAGCAGTGGCTTCAGTGTTGGTGACTGTGGGACACGCTGGAGATGGCAGAAGCCAGGGATCCCTCCCCAGCATCTCCTGAGCTACCTCTCACATTCAAATAAACACAAAGGCTCCAGCGTCCCCAGCTGTTTCTTTGGAACCAAAGATGCCCCTGAAAACGCAGGGATTCTTCACATCTCTGGGCCCCAGCTTGAGTACAAGGCTATTACTGTATGCCTGGACCAGTGATGCTTCTCACAGCGACACAGGCAGGCGGGGAAGTAGGACAAAACCTGCTGGCTCCCCAGATGCTGGCCCGTCTCTTACTTTGTTGATGTTAGAATGTATCTACACCACTGATACCGCTTTACAAATTCAGAATTTTTTTCCAGTTTATTTTTGTTTGTTTGCCAAGTATGAAGACTCAAATGACCAAAACACTTTTCAAACCAACACAACTACAAACAGACATAATCTTAGAGGAATGTCTGCTGTTAATTACCTGTGGATCTAGAATTCACATCCAGAGGGTAGCCTACAGTAAGGAATTGTGTCCAGTCCGCAAGTGAACAGATCTGTCATCCTCCCCGCAGGAGCTCCCTCGTGCCCCGGAGACTCCACGTCAGCCCCAAGGAGACACCCTGCTCTCCCTCCAGGGACTGCAGCAGGGACGGTACCAGGCCTTGTCCAGAACATTCTGGGAAGTGCAGTGCTCAAGATTAGAATTCAGTTGTGAGGAAACTGTCACTGTGGGGGTTAAAATGACAGCTTCTTATCATCCTTTAGTTCACATAGGCAAAAAGAGTCCAGGGGTTTGAGAAGGTCACTCCTTGATTCTGATGCTTGTCCCAGTGGAGTTTTACACAAGACAATAAGATTTTCACTCTTAGAAATCCTTAAGAACAGACTTCCATCTCTTATCAAAGCAGGATGATGCTTTTTTTTTGAGGCGGAGTCTCCCGCTGTCACCCAGGTTGGAGTGCAGTGGTGTAATCACTGGAACCTCTGCCTCCTGGGTTCAAGTGATTCTCCTGCCTCAACCTCCCTGAGTAGCTGGGACCACAGGTGTGTGCCACCACACCTGGCTAATTTTTTTTGTATTTTTAGAAGAGATGAGGTTTCACCATGTTGGCCAGGCTGATCTTGAACTCTTGACCTCAGCTGATCTGCCTGCCTTGGCCTCCCAAAGTGCTGGGATTGCAGGCGTGAGCCACCGCGCCTGGTGGCATATCTTAAAAATTCAATTTATTATTAAAATATATAAAGGAGAAAAACACTTTTTACATTCATGGTAAAATCAATTATACATTAAAATGAATCACAGTGGAAAATATTGGTAATTCAATAACCTTGCCAGTGATCTCTTGTTCAGTTAAATTAGAGCTCGTCTGAAAACAGTTGGTGGTTCACATTAAAATCAGGAGGAAGGTGATACTGTATGTAGATGATTCTTTTCATGTCATAGATTTCTTCTGTGCTTGCTTAATTAGTAGTTGAAATTATAGTAATTGTACTTTTTGTTATTTCCATTTCAAATCAAATAGAATGTTTTATTTTTTTATTTTTTTGAGACAGAGTCTTACTCTGTCACCCAGGCTGGAGTGCAGTGGTGCGATCTCGGCTCACTGCAAGCTCCGCCTTCCGGGTTCACGCCATTCTCCTGCCTCAGCCTCCTAAGTAGCTGGGACTACAGGCGCCCACCACCATGCCTAGCTAATTTTTTGTATTTTTAGTCATTGTTGAAGTCCAAGTGAACAAGACATGACAAATGACTACTCATCTGTCAGAGTGGCAGGGCCACTGAGGAGGTGACAGTCATTCATCCACTCTGAAACAACTCTTCAGGGCCCCTAACATAGAATGTCTGGCCTTTACATGCTTTGATAAACAGGATTTATTCCTGTTAAAGCAGAGGCTTCGTTCATCTCCAAAACTCATAGAGGATCCTCAGACTGGGGCCAGAGACCCTCCGGGTGCTGTGGTTTCAGGACCTGGAGGTGATACCTCCCAATCACACAGACATTGCCGGTTCAGAGGGAGGAGCCCCTTTGAAAGAGAGGTGAGCAGAGTCTGGGGCATTTGTGCAGATGTTGATGAAGTCCCCAGACAACTCACAGGCTCCCAGGGAACCCTAACTGGGGAAGAAAAGATGAGGATAAATGGAGCCCCCCATGGGTGAGAAGAGAGGAAAGCCAGTGTCTCCCCACCACCCAGGTCCTCAGTGTCCTTCCTCTGTGTGCCCGGCCCTGTCCTGTGTGTGGAGGGTGAGGAGGAGGAGAGAAGGAAGGGCTGGCAGTTTTATAAGAACTGGAGCTCCTCCTATGGGTAGATGAAATAGTTTAATGAGATTGGTTTTGGATTGTCCAGTTTCTCGAGAGGCTGGAATCAGATTCCTAATATAAACTCTTGATTGCTGTGGTGAAAATTTGTGTGTATTCATCCCCTGAGAAGGTTCCCTAACCCTTACTATGTCTTCTGTGTGAAGAGTGCAACTCTAAGCACTCAGGGTACTGTTTCCCAGTGAATCTTAATGAAATGTTTGGAGAATATTTCTTTCCTCCATTTAGCCTAACCAGAAATGTCGGCTTTAGAGGTAGAACAGGTTACTCAGAGTCACCCGAGCAATCACTGCTGCATAAGCTGCTGACTTAAGGTATAAGTGATGGAAAAGTTTACCTTTCCACCTAGTTGCCTCTAACAAATATATCTTAATATTAAATAAACACATTAGGTTATAGAATGTATATGTGCATTGCTTGTTTATACTTAATCTTTCTAGGTGGCTTCATAAATCAATTAACAGACACATTTTCCATGTGCAGATGGTGTGGAAAGTTCCAGTGTGTTCCGGTTAAACCTGGGGGTCAGACCAAGTCAGGAGGCTGCCCCTGAGGAGATAGGAAAGGTCCCCCGTCCCTTAATGAATTGGCCTTGGCCAGACTTTCAACCATGGTGAGGGAGGAAGGAGGGGGCATTCATAGTTCCTTCTCCTCCACTCTCAGGAAACCCTAACCCAGGAAATAATTCTAAAGAGATCTAGGGAGGAGGAACTGAGAGGATAAGTTAACTCAGGAAGACTCTAGGACTTTCCATGGGTGACATTCATAACTGAGACGCATCATTGCTGGCCAGGGGACTGGAAAACACATCATCTTACGTCCCTGCATTCCTGCTCCAAATGTCTGAAATCCCAGGAACCCACAGCCTGTCCTCTCGCCGGAGCTCTCAGGGGGCACTGCTGCTCTGTAGGAGATAGAAACTGTCCCTTTATTATCCCATTACATCATTTTTGCTGCACACATAGTCCTTCATAGTGGGTCCTAGTCATTTCTCCCTGTTTGCCTTCATCTCCTTTCTCCCTTTTCTGCAAGTCTGTTTCCATCTAGCACTTCTCTTCCCTGTGAGGCCAGTTGTCCCCAGGTCCAACCTCAGGGCTGCAGTTCAAAGGTTGTCTCCTTCCCCTTCCCCTTCCCCTTTGACAGGGTCTCACATTCAGGCTGGAGTGCAGTGATACGACCACAGCTCACTGCAGCCTTGATCTGCTGGACTCAAGGACCCTCCCACCTCAGCTCTGCAAGTTGTTGGGCCCACAGGTACATGCAACCCACCTGTTTGTTTTTATTTTTATTTGTGCAAATGGGGTCTCATTTTGTCGCCCAGGCTGGTTTAAGCTCCTGGCCTCAGGCCATCTTCCCACCGTGGCCTCCCCGCTCTACATTTTCCTCTGAGCACTGGCCTCACAGCTTCCTACAAGTTTGGTAAGTTTTGTTTCCATTTTCATTTATCTCAAAGAATTTTCAAACATCACTTGTAATTTCTGCTTTGATTCATTGATTGTTAGGAGTGTGTTTAATTTTTATATATTCCTGAATTCAGATTTCCTTTGTTATTGATTTCTACCTTCACTCTATTGCGGAGAAGATACTTTGATTTTAGTGCTTTTAAATTAGTGAGATTTGTTTCATGGCCTAATACATGGTATAGTCCAGAGAACATTCCATTTGTGCTTGAGAAGAATCTGTATTCTGTGACTCTGTTGTAAATGTTGTCAGGTCTAGCTGATTTACAGTTTTTCAAGTCCTCTACTTCTTTATTGATCTTCTGTTTCATTGTTCTAGCTAGTATTAACCATATAGTATTGCAGCTATTATTGCGAAGCTTTCTGTTTCTTCAGTTACATAAGTCATGACTTCCTGTACTTGGGGGCTCTATAGTTAGATGCACATGTACTAACTGTTAAATCTTCTTGATGAAGTAACTTATTTATCAATATATAATGTCTTTCTTTGTCTCTTGTAATAACTTTCATTGACCAACCCATCTCTTCCTTCGTTCGTTGCCTCGTTCCCTCTTTCCTTCCACCCTCTCTCCATCCTTCCCTCATTTAAACTGTTGGCTGGACACAGTGGCTTATATCTATCATTCCAGAATTTGGGAGGCCAAGGCGGGTGAAGTACGTGAACCCAGAATTTTGAGACCAGTCTAGGCAACATGGCGAAACCCAGTCTCTACAACACAGCACAACAAAACAAAACCTAAAATTAGCCGGGCACCTATAGGCCCAGTTGTGCAGCTACTCAGGGAGCTCAGGCTAGTGGATCTATTGAGCCCTGGAGGTCAAGGCTGCAGTGAGCCATGATCACACCACTGCACTCCAGCCTGGGTGACAGAAGGAGACCCTATCTCAAAAAAAAAAAAAGAACATAAATAAACAGATAAACTGTTGGTTGGGAGCCGTGTATGCACCAGGCACTAAGCTGGGGATGAGATGGGGTGAAAAGTATGGAGACTTGGCAAAAGGCTGCATCTCTGGGAGGCCACAGCTTTTCCTTAGTCAAAGAGGGTCCTGGGAGGGGTATGTACGATCCCTTGAAGCTGGGTCCTCCAGAGCTCCAGGACCCAAGGTGGAGCTCAGGGTATGAAAAGGCAGCCAGGGGACAACATCAGGCCTGGTGGGGGCTGGGGCTGGGAGTGGGTGGGACATAGGGAAAGGGCTGTGCTAGCCTCACCCGTGAGCAGCATGAACACCCAGTGCAGCCCCGAAATAGGCTACCCCTCTCCCTGGCCACATCTCTCATTTTTCTCCTGTCCCACATCCCAGGTGGCAGGCTTGGTTGCTTCTTGCTTTATTTTTTTACGTTGCCACCTGAGTTCTGGTTTAGGTCAATGTTAGGATTAATCTTAGCCTGGGGATTCCCAGGGTCAGCCAGCTGCAGGCAGGGCCACCAGAGCTAGGAAGGTGAATCCCCTACTCCCATCCCTTGGCCTGACCCCCACACTACTTTCACCTCAGACCTCACTGCCCCTCCAGGCTTCCCTGACCACCCCCTTCACCCAGGAATCTGCTGGTTTCCTGAATGGCTGGCCCTCAGGATCCCTGACCCAGCTTCTCCTTGACCAGAGGGAAGGCTGGGCCCAGGGAGGGAAAGGCACTTGCCCAGGATCACACAGTGTGTCAGCCACAGGTCTGGGCAAGAACCCAGGAGATAACAGCAATGGCTGGGGTTAGGTGAGGATCCCCATGGGCCTAGTGCTCCCTAGGCATTCTCATTTAATCCCCAAAACCACCTGTGGGGAGAGACTGTTATCACCCCCCTGTACAGATGAGGAAACTGAGGCCCATTGAAGGGAATCAAATTGCCCAAGGTCAAGGGCTGCTGAGGGCTGAGCTTGGGCAGGACACTTTTTCTGTCTGACCCTGGGGTTGGGGCTTCCACAGCAGAGGCTCCACTTGGAAGAACACGCTCTGGGCTCCTGCAGGCCTTTGCCAGCTGCCCTTCCTCCTCCTAGCCATTTAGGGGAGGGGTGGCCATCAGGCTCTGTAGCCCTGACTCTGCCTGATTCTGCTCTGAGGCCTCTTTTCTGCATCCCTGAAATGGGGTCAGAGCTGGGGAATGGTGAAGGGAGGTCACCCCACCTGAGCATATCTGGTGCCTGGCAGAGGGCAGTGCTCCATACAGGCGCCCTCCATACAAGTATGTTCCATACAGGTGTGCGCCATACAGGTGTGCTCCGATGTGAGCTTGGGCAGGCCCCTTCCTCTCCCGATCTCCCCATTTCTCAGATGGGAGACCCTGGGCTGAAAGTCAGGGCACCCCTGAGCTGGCTCTGCCTGACTCATTGGGATTTAACTGCTCTGGGCCTCAGTTATCCTACCTGTGAAATGGGACCATGATCCTGGCCGTGGTCCCCACAGAATCCCTGAGTGGCTCAGCCAGATAAAACGTGTCCCATATTTTATAAATGTTCAGGGAAAATAAGGCCACTCAATAGCGTTTCAACACAGGACACAGCTGCCTTTAGGAACTGCAGATCTAGCCAGATCTGAGGCGTTCAGGGCCTTCATTCTCAGCCTTGCTCCCTCTGGTCCCTGTTCCTGCCCCTCTGCAGGTCTCTGGGGCTTCGGACACGTCAGCCTGCTGGCCTAGCCCAGTGTGCGTTTTCACAGCCCTTGTCTACCATCCACCCCTGAGAACTGTGCACCCTGCAGGGCCCTGCTCTGGACCTGCCTCCCTACATCCTCTGCTCATTCAGTCTTCTCTACTCGGGGTCACTGCCTGTGTCCCATTCAGGGCCCAGATCCCCTCCCTCCCTTGTCCCCTGTCCCAATGAAGACCTGGCCCAGTGCAGGGCCCAGCCATGTGGCAGAACAGAAGGAATTTCTGGCTGGTGACCAGGGTGGCAGGGCGGGTGGCATGGCAGACAGGTTCTAGGGTCTCTGAGATGATCCTTCAGGGTGCTTTTGTGGGGGCCTGTGTGCACCTGCCATGTCCCTGTTGAGAGAAGGAGCGCTAAGGTCACTCCTGTGCCTTTGCTCACACCCATCTTCCAGCATGACTTCCTCCCTCTGCCCTCCAGCCCTGGTTCCAGCTCCCAGGCCTGTTTGAGGTTGCCACTGCCACCAGGCCACCTTTGCTGATGTGGAATCCCCAGTATCCCCTGCCCCTCATTTTCTTCACAGAGGGTCTCACCTGCAACCTGAGCTCTGGGCTGGGCAGGGACAAGTACTCCCAAGAGACCCCAGTGCCACAGCCCCCTTCTCCCATGGTGCATGAGCAGGCACACTTCAGGTCTTGCCGGGGCTTTGCGAGGCTGATCCTACCTTGCCTGGGACATCAGGAGCTGAGGGTCTATATAGGTCAGGCCCCAGGAGGCCTCAGGGGGCTTGTGGAAGGATGGGAGGGGGTGTGCATGGACAGATACATGGATGGACAGACTGATGGAAAAACGGATGAGTAACTATCCAGTCTGAAGTCCTGTCCATGGAGGAGGGACCCAGGAAGGCCTCTTGGGGACAACTGTGCTTCCAGGTTCCTTGTCACTACCCAAGGGTCCCAGGGCAGCAATCAGAAGGGTCCCCATTTCCCTTTCACTCCCTGTAACTGGCCCAGCACCCCTGAAATGTCCAAGGTCTGGAGGCAGCAGGTGGGATGTGTTCTATAGGGACCCACTTCCAGCTTTTGCCAATCCTGCCTACCCCTGGGTCCCTCTGAGCTCCAAGTGTCTGGTGGTGCCCTACAGTTGGCCGTAGCTCTACACCCAGCATCTTGAAAAGTTCCTGGTGATCCCTGAGGAGGCGTCAGGGGCTGCATGAACAGAAGGTTCTGGAGCAGAAGATGTCACTTCTGATCCTTGACTGACTGTGATCTTGAGACCCTGTCTAGCTTAGGTCTGGGCACAGGGCTTGGGCACCTCAGTGCTGGGATACAGGCCCATTTTCCAGCTGTGCTGGGATAGGTTTCATTAACCGAACCCTCCCCTACCCCTATGTCCCCACCGCAACCAACTTCCCCTCTAAAAATCATTTGTCAATTTTGTTTTGGTTTTTTTTTTTTTTTTTTTTTTTTTTTTGAGACGGAGTCTCGCTCTGTGGCCCAGGCTGGAGTGCAGTGGCATGATCTCAGCTCACTGCAAGCTCTGCCTCCTGGGTTCATGCCATTCTGCTGTTTCAACCTCCCGAGTAGCTGGGACTACAAGTGCCCGCCACCACTACCGGGTAATTTTTTGTATTTTTAGTAGAGACGGGATTTCAACATTAGCCAGGTTGGTCTCGATCTCCTGACCATGTGATTCACCCGCCTTGGCCTCCCAATGTTCTGGGATTACAGGCGTGAGCCACTGAGCCCGGCCAGCAATTTCTAATAAACATATGCTTATGCATATCAAGCAAACCCTAGTCCTAGGTTTTTACCCAAGTGGAATGAGAACTTACGTTTAAACAAAAATTTGTTTGAAAATATTTATACTGGTTTTATTCACCATTGACAAGAAGCAGAAACATTTGGTTTGACCCATGACACACATACACACAGACCACACATATACCACACACACCACACACACCACACACCACGTACACCACACACACCACACATACCACACCACACCACACACACACCACACACACCCCACATACACGCCACACACACCACACACCCACAAACCACACACCACACACACCACACACACACCACACACACACACCACACACGCCACATACACCACACACACACCACACACCCACACACCACACACACACACCACACACCACACACACCCCACATACCACACACCACACACACCCCAACTACACACCACACACGCACCACACACTACACCCCACACACACCACACACACCACACATGAACCACACACCACACATGCACCACACACGTACCACACACACCATACACACCACTTACCCCACACACACCACACACCACACACCATACACATCACACGCCACACACAACCACACCACACACGCCACACATGCGCCACACACACCACACACATACCACACACACACAACCACATACACACCACATACACCACACACCACATACACCACACACACCACAAACACCACACACACACCGCAGCACACACCATACACACAACACACACTGCACCATACACCACACACCACACACACCACCCACACCACACACACACACCACCCACACACCACACACACACACACACACACAAGTGGAAACAACCCAATTGTCATTCAACTGGTGAATGGCTAAACACATTGTGAGACCTTCATAAATGGAATCAGAATCAACAATAATAGGGAACAAACTATTGATCCATAAGGCAACTGGGATGAATTGCAACATTGTTACACTGAACTCAGGAAGCCAGACTCAGAAGGTTACATACTTAGACTCCTACTCAGCATTAAAAAGGAACAAACTATGTTGCAACCCAGCCGCCTGGAGGAAAACCCAGAAAACTATGCTGAGTGGGAGAAAGCCAGTCCCCAGAAGTCACATATTATATGATTCCACGTGCAGAACATTCTTGAAATGACAAAATTATACAAGTGGAGACCAAATTAGTAGTTGCCAGGGGCTAAGGAGGGGTTTGGGACAGTGGGACGTGGGTGTTTCTGTGAAAGGGCAGCATGAGGGCTGTTTGGGAGGGAACTTTCTGTTCTCGCTGTATCAGTGTCAATATCCTGGCTGTGATCCGTTACTGTAGCTGCAAGGTGCTACCCTTGAGGGAACTGGCCGGAGTACCGCGGATCCCTCTGTATTATTCCTCACAACCGCATGAGAAGCTACAATTATCCCCAAATAAAAAGTTTTAAAAAACGGTCACATCCTTTACGTTTGCACTTCTATGATACTCTGTAAAAAGCAAAAGTATAGGGTCAGAACGAGATCAGTGGTTGCCGTGGTTGGGGTACAGAAAGGCTTTGACTATAAGAGGAGCATAAGGGCTGAGAGCGGCGGCTCACCCCTGTAATCCCAGCACTGTGGGAGGCTGAGGCAGGTGGGTCACTTGGGGCCAGGAATTTGAGACCAGCCTGGCCAATGTGGCGAAACCCTATCTCTACTAAAAATAACAAAAATTATCCGTGTGTGGTGACACACCTGTAATTCCAACTACTCAAGGGTTTGGGGCAAGAGAATCGCTTGAACTCAGGAGGCGGAGGTTGCAGTGAGCCAAGATTGCACCTCTGCACACCAGCCTGGGTGACAGAGTGAGACTGTGTCTCTAAAAAAGGGGTGCTTAGAGAAATTTGAGGGTGGTGGTGGAAATATTCTGTATTTACATCGTGATAGTTACATGAGTCAATGGTTTTTAAAAAATTATACTAGGTTTTATTAGCTACATCAAAAAGAGTAAACTTTACTGTAAATTAAAATAGAAATGTTTCAAATATTTAAATGTTTTAAAATGTTTATTTATGTCATTACAGTTGTCAAAAACATACTTATCTTCAATGTTTACTGGTCCTCCCATGGATGTAACAGAGTTTATTTTACCTCCCCCTAATGTTCGACATTTAGGCTGTTTCCACTTTACCCTCCATGAACATATTTACTTTTTTTTTTTTTTTTTTTTTTTTTTTGGAGACAGTCTCTGTTGCTCAGGCTGGAGTGCAGTGGCACAATCTTGGCTCACTGCAACTTCGCCTCCCAGGTTCAAGCGATTCTCCTACCTCAGTCTCCCACACATTAAGAATTTTTAGCTGAAGTTTTATCTCCCCAAGACGGGTTTCTAGAAGTGGAAGGACTTGATTAAAAGGAATGTACATTTTTATGATTTTTCATACATGTTTCTGAAATCCAGTCTCCCTCGGGCAGCCCCCGAGAATGCCCACTACTCCCCATCAGCCTCTGCTGCCCCCAATTCAGCTTTACCCACCCATTTCACAGCAATCTGGGCCCCTGGTGGCTTAAACCTGTGCCTCCTCCAGGCTCCCCACCTTCCCCGGACCTGGCTACCCCCACTCTCCGCCCTGGGCCTCCCTCCTCTAATCTGGTCTACACCAGCCTCTCACCAGAAGCACACAAATCTGATGGTCAGTCTCCTCCCCAAATCCCTCCAAAGACTCCTCCTGGATCTGAGGATAAAAGCAGGCCACAAGGACCATGTGGTCTGTCAGCCTCTCCCTTCGTGTCCTCCAGGAGCTCCCCTCCACAGCCCTTGGTCTCCTCTCCACTGGCACTGCTGCCTTTGAGGGGGTGCCCATCACCAGCCAGTGCTGCTTGATCAGTGAGACCAGTATTGGCATCCCCCCACTGCAGAGGAGGGACCCCCTCCCCCTTTATTGCTCCAAAAATGGGCCATGATCTGTCCTCCTGACTGGACAGTCCCCCTCTGTTTGGTCCACCCTCCCTGTGTCCCCCAGCCTGGCCCCCAGTAAGCCTTTATGAGCAAGTCAATGAGTGGATGGCCTTGGGGGAGACCAAGCCAAGCCCTTGCTGCCTTCTTGGGATGCTTTGCAGACCACCACTTCCCTTGGGCATTTTGTTTAAAACACAGGATGCGCTGACATGCTCACAGTGTTCTTTTAACTGTTTATCAAAAAAACCCATGGTTGTCCTTGCTCCTCCCTCTCCTGTTCCTCCTCCTCCTGAATCTGTCCTCATATCAGTCAAACTGCCTGGGTCACCATAACACCCTCCCTGGGGTGTCTCTAGTTCTGGATTCCCACCCATCCAAGTGTTTGGTCTCGTCGATTCCCTGCAAACAGCCTCCAGGACTCCCCAGATGAGTCCCCCAGGGATGAGTTCTCTGGGTCTGGGCCTGGTACCTGTCTAGCCTGCTCTTAGACCACCTTGGCCCCAGGACTCATTTGCTCCAGCCCTGTGGGCCACCTGGAGCTTCTTGAGACTCTATGCCTGGGAGTCCCCTGCCAGGTGTCCCCTACACCTGTCACTCATCCTCTGTGTAGACCCTTTGGGCTTTCACGGTCTCAGTCTCTGTCCTGCAAGCATCACACTGCCCGTGGCTGTCACCTCACATGACACCCTCCCTTTGTGGACTTGAGTTGGGGTAAATCTGGTTCCTCCAGGACCTCGGCCCTGGCACAAAGCCTGACCCTGATGGGGACTCCTTGCCTGGAAGTACCTGCAGGACACTGAGACCCCGGTCCCAGCCTGGCACCCACTGGTCTTAACCCTCCCCCGATGGGGACACTGCTGGAGTTGCACAGGGTCAGCTTTCCTCATGGAAGCCCTCACCACGGCCACTGCAGGGGTGGGCATCAGGCTGCAAGGCCCTCACCAATCAGGAACCCTCACTTTGCAGAAGGGGAAACTGAGGCCACAGAGGTGCACACGCCAGCTCCATCAGCTCAGGGGACAGGGACAGGGAAGAGCTGGAGTTGGACTAACTAAAGCCCTGTGACTTTCTCAATCACTAGTGCTGCTGAGCTGACACTATCTTTATTATTCGGTTCCTTTCAAAGTTGATATTTGGAATAAAGTACAAGGCCTTCCCTTTATTTCTGTAAAATTACATCTTGATCTGGTTATCCCAATCCATTGCATTTGGTGCGATTGTCCACAGTACTCATGAACTCTGCCAGCTCTGTGATATGAGCTGAGTGACTTGGGCGGGTGGCCTCAACTCTCTGGCCTCTATCCCCATTTGTACAATGGGGATCACAGCAGGACCTGCCTATGAGGCCACTGAGATGGAGGTGCTGTCCCTGAAGTGATTATCACCTGGGGGTATAAAGTTCACCAGTGGTGAACAGGCCATTGTGACCTAGAAGGTTGTAAATGAACCCGGATGCTCAGTGCTTTATCTGCGGACTTCCCCACACACACAGAGAGAAGGGACTGGGGTCACACAGGGAGAGGGACTGCACTGTGTCCCCCCAAAAGCCCTCCCCTCAGAGGCACCTGCACCCTGTGTGGGCTTAGGTTTCCTAGGGATCAGTCCTAGGAGGTGACCCTGGCTGAGGTCTAGTGACCCAGGGATCCCAGGGAAGGCCCCCACAACATCATCTGGAGCCCACTACCTGGTGGTTGGGGAGGTGGCCCCTGCCCAGTGGGGGAAAGGGCGTGGAGGCGGCACATATGCGGGGGGAGGGGGAGAGGGAGAAAGAAGGAGCCTGGGCGCCCTGTGGTGACAGCGGCCGCCATCCTCTGTGGCCCCTATCTCCATTCCTGCCCTACCTAGAGGACTGGGGAGAGGTCAGTGAGATGCTGGCCTTGGTGCCAAATTTAAGAAGGGCCAGAAATCTCAGGAATCAAGATAAATGAGATTTTAATATGACATTTAAAAATAAAAATTAGGCCAGGCACAGGCTAATTATGCACTCATGCCTGTAATCCCAGCACTTTGGGAGGCCGGGGCAGGCGGATCACTTGAGGTCAGAAGTTCAAGATCAACCTGGCCAACATGGCGAAATGCCATCTCTACAAATAAGAAAATTAGCCGGGCTTTGTGATGTGCACCTGTAATCCCAGCTACTTGGGAGGCTGAGGTAGGAGAATCGCTTGAACTTGGGAGGTGGAGGTTGCAGTGAGCTGAGTTCATGGCAGTACACTCCAGCCTGGGTGACAAGAGTGAGACCCCACGTCAAAAAAAAAAAAAAAATTCAAGTTCATGATGGACAAAACAGTAACTGTTTAGTGAAAACTAGTGTCTGCCCAGGCCCCTCTAGGGATTGATGTTCCTCCTCACCCCTCTGGCTTGTCTCCTCCACAGGCCTCCACATCCCATAAAATCTCTTGCCCCTTACCTGCCCCACAGGCTCTCGAGGCCTCAAGGGAGAGACCACTTCCCTCCCAGGCTTCTAGCTCCAGCTGGGAGGAGCCAGGTGGGGTCTGTTTATGGGGGAGCCTTGCCTCATTGTACTTCTCCCAGTACCTGCACCCCAGCTGTGCCATGTGGAGACCCCCTTCCCACAGAGCCTGAGGTCCCTTCAAGACCCCTTGGCCAGAGCCTATGGCTTCCTGTCACCTTTAGTTGGGGCACAGTTCTTTTTGGTGTGTGAGACACCGGCCTACGCTCTAGGCCTTCCATCTCAGATTCGAACCCAAGCTCTTCTCAAGGGCTGGTCTGACCAGGCGTGAGTCTCCCAACTCTTTTGAAATATTTTGGATGGGAAGGGGGGGCTTTGTTGGCTCCCCTACTCTGGGGCAGTGGTAGGGAAGAGTGGAGGGTCTCCTGGTGTGCCTGGGCCCTGCAGCAGTGAGCTGCCGCATTTCCCAGGGGTGGCTGCTGCCTCTCAGGCCACTGTCCCCTGCTATGGCAGATGCTCCCTGAGATGCCAGCGACCAAAGGCTGGCCCTTCCCGGGTCCTCTGCACCTGCCTTCTCAGCCCCTGACATGACTTCACCCACAGCCTCCTGCTGGCTTCTCAGGCCCCTGGTCAGGCAGCTTCGGGGGGTGACAGGGAACTTGCAAGTTCTTTTTTCAAACCCACCCAGTTGCTCTGCAAAATCCTTCCTGAGCCCTGAGGTCAACCAGCATGGGAGGGGGTATGGCCGGTCCACCCTCAGTGCCCTTACCTGTCGTGCAGTGGCCCACGGTGTCATCAGCAAGGCTCTGATCCCCTCACTGGTGTAGAAGCTGCAGAGGAGCAGCTCCAGGAACTCATCCTGGCCTCTGCTTGCAGGAGGATGCAGGAGAAGGTCTGGCACCTCCTCCCCATGAGGAAGGCGAGAACAGGAGAAGCACTGATGACGATCCTGACACCCAGCGGTCACTGAGTGCCTCCTGTGTGCCAGGCATTGTCTCCAAATCTCACATTTAGACAACCCTCCAGCGAGGCGATGTCTGCCTCCACAGGTGAGGAAACGGAGGCGCAGTGTCTTGTCTCTCACCCCAGGCCACACAGGATCACAGTCTACATCCTGGCCTCAAAACTGGGGCAGCACAAAGACTCAGAGCTTGCGGTGGTTGGGGGGTGTTCCCACACTGGGTCCCTCATTGTGAGGATGGGCTGGTCACCGACCCCCAGATTCCCTGCCGTGGCTGTGGTCATGTCCCCTTGCTGGGGGGGCCTTCTTGCTTTCCCTAGGTCCTGAGAGTCTCATTAGAGGCTCGGGTATTTCTCCAAGTGTGGTCCCTGAACCAGACCCCAGGTGGTCTGTGGAAATGCATGTTCCCAGGCCCTGTCCCAGCCCTATCATTCTTAGGTTTGCACAGAGGTCCCTTTCTGTGCGACCAGGAGAGTGGCTTTCCCGGAGAGAGCTTTCTCTGTGAAACTGCGGCCTCCCCAGCCTCCCCCAATCCTCCTGTGTCCACTGTGACCACAATCCTTGCCATCATTTTCTGTGTCATCCCCAAAGGTCACACCAGGGGAACTTTGGCCCCAAGTTGAGAATTGCCTGGCTCAAAAGAGTGCTGAGGTGGGAAACCCAGCTCTTGCCTCAGTGTCTCGCTGCATGAATGAATCAGGGAATTCCTGCAGCAGGGGGACGGGGTGGCACCTCCCCTGAGACTGCAGGCACGATGGTCAAAAGAGGGCTAGGGTGTGAGGGGGTGAGAAGAGACCCCTTCAGCTTGTTAGGAATGCCCTGTGTTGGCCTGCCGAGAAGTATGTGTCCCTGGACACACAAGCCATCAGCCTGCTCCTGAAGGTGCTACACTCACCCATGGGCAGGGTGTGCCTGAAGGCCACCAAGGCCCTCACCATGCTGCCAGAGGCCCCTGAGGGCTGGAAGGTCCTGCAGGCCCACGCGCATATCTTCCGTGTCCTGGAGAAGGACTCTGACAGTAAGGCTTACGAGGGTGAGGCCTTACAGCAGGCGACCCAGATCACCATCAATGTCATTGAGTGGAAACCCTGAGCCCCTCCTCGGGTCAGATCTGATCAGCCACCTCCGCACCTGAATCAATGCGCTCAGTCTCTTTATTTCAAGTTGGAGTGGCACTTTCCGTTCCTGGAGCACAGTCACGTCTCTTCTCGCTCTCTTGCCAAAGGCAAAATGCCAGGCCCAGAAGCACCAGGTCCTGGATGGTACAGGCCGAACCCAGTGCCGGGGGATGTATGGGAGGTGCACTTGGAGTTTTGCTTGCTGCTGGGGCCAAGAGTTCCCCTCAGAATGTAGAGAGCAGAATTGAGATCTCCAGGGGCAAAGCTGGACGCAGGAACTTGGGCTGGCGGAAAGGAAGGAACCCAGCTGTACCAGGCACCACCCAGGTTTCAGAAGCTCCAGTGATTGACCCATGGGTTGTGGCTGGGTGTGGCTCTCCTCAGCCAGGTTTGCCTGCTCCCATCCTGGGTGGCAGGAAGGAAGGTAAAAGGTGAAACCAGATGCAGTTTCTTTTGACTGAGGATGAACTCTATCCTAACAGGCTCCCCCAGGGATGAGAGCTCGGGAGAGGGAGAGGTTCTGGTTTCCTCCTTAAGATCTTCCCAGCAAATAGCTGCATTCTCCAGTCACCCAAGCACGCCCCCAGGCTGGCCTGAAGCCCAGCCACCTCGAAGACACATTCCTGGTGCTGTCCAGGAGGGGAGCCTAGGAATCACAACGAAAGTCTCCATCACTTCTTTACGCCAAGCCTGGGAAAATGCCTGACTGCGGAGTTTGAGCCTCCCTCAGATGTCCCTGCAGCACGCGCTGGCCTTCCCTTTGGGTCAGCACCCTGGTCACCTCCTGGAATGGCTTCACCCTGGATGAAGAAGAGACAATCCCTTTTCAGTGAGAACTGTGACGTCATCCCACTAAGCAGCCTCCACACCAGCATCTCCTGGGCTCCTGCCTCTGCAGTCCAGGCTGAGGAGAAATTAGAGATGCGGGAACTCATAAGCCAGGGACAGAGGTGCCTCTGTTACAAGGGGAGGGCCAGGAACACAGACTATGTTGGGACCTAGAAGTCCTGAGCACCACACCCTTGCCTCCATTCTCCAAGGCCCATTTACCACACCATTATCAGCTTCTGGGATTTAAGAAGCTGCTGCTGGGAGAGGTATGGGAGCCAGCCTAGAAGAGGCAACTGGTAGTTCAACTGTAGCCCAAAGGCACAAACTGCCACCCCAGACAACCAAGGCTGGACAAGCGCAGTGGGACAGCCAGTGGCTATAATCTCACACTATGGAGGGAGCCTGCTGTGTTGAGACCCCAGCTCTACACGGACTCTTTACCTATGGAGCCTGGGGCAAGTTGATTAACTGCTCAGTGCCTCAGTTTTCCTAGCTCTAAAGTGAGGATAGTAATTGTGCCTATCATAAATGGGTATGATTTTGGCAGTGCCAGGTGTATCATACTGAAAACAAGTGCCTCGTATATTGTGGGTACCCAGGAAGCCAGTTTACAGTCCCTCAGAGGAGACACATCAGCAGGCATCTCAGGGGGCCTGGAGCCCTTCATCCTGCAGGTGCCTGGGGCCCTATTCCCAGGAGAAGCTGCTCCCTCACTCCACAGCAGTCTACAGAGCACCCCCTGACCAGAGGTACACCCGTTTGTGCAGGTGTCAGGAGGGAGCCCTGGGCCTCTCTGGGCTTTGATCTTCCCTGGCAGGACTGTAGAGGGCCCAGAACACCGCCTTCTCCCAGCCAGGCCCTTCCCTCCCTTTCCCAAACTCATGGCCTCCCCACCACTCTCTGCCTCAGACTCAGGACTAATCTCACTATGTCCTTCATACCTGTTGGCATCAGGGGCTGCAAGAAGCTCAGCTCACCTCCCCCTCGAGGCCCTGAATACTCCTTTTCTGATCCCGTCTGCTGAAACCTTTTTTCCAAGCCCTCTGGAGGCCCCAGGGCCTCATCCTCTCCCTGGAACATTCTTCCCTTTCTTGCTTAGACTGAAACCTAGCTCTCCAGAGACCTGCTTCCCCACCCTGGGCATCCTCCTATGTGGGACTGCTTTTCTCCCTGCCTGCCCCTCATGCCCTCACTGGAATCGAACAGGTCCTTACAGACCATCTCCTGTGTCCGTTCTGAGGAGGCCTCTGGTTCGGAATCCCTGCACAGGTCTGTGGTCCTGGCCCTCTCCCCTCCCCAGCACCACACCACCAGATTGCTCTTGTAGGGCACAACGTGGTCTCCATGTGACTGAGCCCAACCGCCAGTCCTCAGGCCTCATCTTTCTTTGGCCATGAGCATTTCCCCAGTGGAGCCTCACCACCTCCCCCTCCCTGAAACACTTCCAGGAAACAAGGTCACTTCTCTGCAATTCCGGTTCAGTAACGTGCTATTGTGCTCTTTAAGAAACTGATCCACATCATGGTGTGTTTAAGCCTTTAGGGAAGTGGGAGAACTGGGGACTGCTGTGTGAGCCCCTCTATGCCATACCAAGTCAGACCAGTGAGGGAAACTAGACCACTATGCTGCAGGGCTACCTCCCCCTCCAGAATGCTTTTCACATCTTCCAAGATCCCCTCATTGGAGACCTTCCATGACCCGGACTCATCTTAGGCCTCCCTGTTCTCTCCCTGTGCTACTGGGGTGCCTGCAGATCAGATAATGAGCGGTGCTGTCACTGAACTGACTGCGCACGGGGACTCATGGTCTTTGGTGCATTCCAGGCTCCACCACAGTCTCTGCATCCACAGACAACTGTGGTCCTGGCTGCTCTCTGCCATCAGGTTTCCCTTCCATTTTTACTTATTGCCTAAAGAACTTCATACAAAATTCTATTTAACAGCAGTTTATCTCAGACTCCCATATAGAACACATCAACTATTTTAATTTTTTTCTTCTTTCCTATCACTGTCTAAAAGCACACTTTAGACCAGTGTGGTTGACTGTATCTAATTTTTAACCTATTAGATGGACAATTTTTTTTTGAGACAGAGTCTTGCTCTGGGTGATTCTCTTTGACTCTCTCTGTTCTCATTCCATGAGAACAACCACATGCTCTATGGAAGCATAATCCTTCAATTGCACTCATATAACCTGTAACTTTTCACTCCCTGAACCAAGAGCTTCTCCATCCGAGTTTCAGCAAGACCAATTTCTGAGCCATGGAGCAATGGGTAACGCCAGCCTCACTAAGCTCACATGCCCAGCTGTGGAAGCACATTTCATTTTATGGTAAGTCTACTTTGCCACTACAGGCAGTGTAGCATGTTAGTTTATAGACTAGCTTTTGGTGTTAAAGAGATCCAGCTCTTGGTGTGTCTCATGAGTAATTTCCTTAGCTGAGACTCACATTCCTCATCTGTATAATGACTATAACAAAACTAATTCTGTCTCAAAGTGATTGTGACACTTCAAGGAGGCAAGACAGAGAAGTGTCCATATAATATCTGATACTTAATTTATATCTGTTATTATGTTCATTCTTATAACTTAAGCACCTGCTTATTAACTACAGTCATATGTGGCAGAATGACATTTTGGTCAATGACAGACTACATGTATGACAGTGCTCCCATAAGATTATAACAAAGCTGAAAATTTCCCTTTGCCTAGTAAAGTCGTAGCTGTTGGAATGTCGGCGCAGTGTGTTACTTACGTGTGTGTGGTGAGGCGGTGTAAACAAACCTACTGTACTGCATCATTAGAGTCAAACAACATTTCTTTTTGGTAAAGATTTTAAGTAATATGTTATACAAATGAAAGACTAATCAAAGTGATGGTTTTTTTTTTTTTTTTTTTTTTTTTTGAGACGGAGTCTCGCTCTGTCACCCTGGCTGGAGTGCAGTGGCCGGATCTCAGCTCACTGCAAGCTCCGCCTCCCGGGTTCACGCCATTCTCCTGCCTCAGCCTCCCGAGTAGCTGGGACTACAGGCGCCCGCCGCCACGCCCGGCTAAGTTTTTGTATTTTTAGTAGAGACGGGGTTTCACCGTGTTAGCCAGGATGGTCTCGATCTCCTGACCTCGTGATCCGCCCGTCTCGGCCTCCCAAAGTGCTGGGATTACAGGCTTGAGCCACCGCGCCCGGCCAGTGATGGTTTTTAGAAAGAGATAAAACAGAGTCGACGAGGATTTGGAGAAATGGCTACTCATGTATGCTATTAGAGGAGCATGAATTGGTGTCATCATTTTGGAAAAAGTTTCGCATTATCTATGACAATGAAAGATATGCCCCCTTCTAATAGTCTACTCAGCAGACATGAGTGCTTGTGTTATTCCAAAACCACTGACAAAAATACGCAAAGCACCATTACTTGAGACAGCCACAATTATATTAAAAATAACCCTGGCCAGGCACAGTGGTTCATGCCTATAATCTGAGCACTTTGGGAGGCTGAGGCAGGCAGATTGCCTGAGGTCAGGAGTTCATGACCAGCCTGGCCAACATGGTGAAATGCTGTCTCTACCAAAAATACAAAAAATTAGCCAGGCATGTTGGTGGATGCCTGTAGTCCCAACTGCTCAGGAGGCTGAGGCAGGAGAATGGTGTGATCCTGGGAGGCGGAGTTTGCAGTGAGCTGAGATCGCGCCACTGCACTCCAGCCTGGCCGACAGAGCAAGACTCCGGCTCAAAAAAAAAAAAAAAAAAGGCCGGGCGCGGTGGCTCAACCCTGTAATCCCAGCACTTTGGGAGGCCGAGGCGGGTGGATCACGAGGTCAGGAGATCGAGACCATCCTGGCTAACATGGTGAAACCCCGTCTCTACTAAAAATACAAAAAACTAGCCGGGCGTGGTGGCGGGCGCCTGTAGTCCCAGCTACTCGGAGGCTGAGGCAGGAGAATGGCGTAAACCTGGGAGGCGGAGCTTGCAGTGAGCCGAGATCGTGCCACTGCACTCCAGCCTGGGTGACACAGCGAGACTCCGTCTCAAAAAAAAAAAAAAAAAAAAAAGTCTAGAACTTAAGTGATGAATATCATCTTAAAAGCCAAAACCAAAGCCAAAATTTTGAAGACAGGAAATAGTGTGATACTATCTTTTGTGGGAAGGAACTCTTGGCTTCCCCAAAAATTAGAGAACTGGGGAGAAAGAAACCTCATCTCAAAATCTGTGATTAGGTTGGGAAATGGAGGCTGGAAATGTGCTCAAGGTCAAACATTCCTCCTCCCTTCAAAAGAGACTGGAGTTTTACCAGTGATCCCAGACTGAATATTCACTCCGCCATCCACCCCGGGAGATCCCTTTAAACCAGGAGTGCACAGCGAGGACAGAAACATGAATGTGCACTAACAAGTCCTGAAAGTTCAGAGGTGATTCTCGATTTCCCCTTGGCACACAGCAGAACTGTTTCTCTAGGTTCCAGGAAATGCCTATGAGAGAGCTGTGTCCCCCAGATTCCCTTCATCACAGATGACACCCAGTGCTTAAGCCTACACCCTTGTGCACAATCCCTAGGAGTGCTGACTAATCCAAACCAAAGGCTCTCATGTTCCACAGGCAGAAAAGAGCAGGTGGACTGCAAAGAGAATCTCTCATGAACGCGGCACCCCCATAGCCCATAGAGACAGTTCTTACCATGATGCCAAGAAACTGAAAACAATAAGCCAGACCTCACACATATTTCCATTTTCTTTCTGATTTCATACCCCCTCCTTCAGCCCCTCCTCCCAATCAGCAGGGATAACCTGAGGCTCCTGGGAACCTTTTCCCATTGGGTTTTTCCTGGCACGTAGTTCCCTACCTGGATGAGTCTCCTCGTCACTTATACTCTCCAGCGTCAAGTCTTTAGAAAGAAAAACACCAGGATAAGTCATTAGAGAGAGTGACTCGCCCGCTCCTCCTACTTTAGCTGAAGCTGATTGATGGGCTATTCTCCCACCCCCCGCTGCTTCATACATGATCCCCTCATCTTTCTTCTGGATTGACAAACCTTCCTACAGCTTCTCGGGCCAGAGTTCTATACTGGCAGAATCACTTTCATGAGAACCCCAAGCCTCTTTCCCAGCAGGAAGCCAGAATCAGGTTTCTATACACTGAAGCTAGCAAGTTTTTCCCTCAGGAAGTGAGTTATTTCATGGTACATACCGTTTTCATTCCAAGCTGTTATCTGCAATTATATAAAAGAAAACATTATGAGAATCAGATTCTGCTGTGCACTTCACACAGATCTGTTATTCTCTGGACAATGATAAAAAACCAGAAGGTGGTACAGTGATTGAGCCATAGGTCAAAGTCCCCAAAGCCTAGCACAGAGGATAGCTATAGAAAAACAATACCTTAATTCACAAAATTTACCTTTAATTTTATATACAAATACACAATGCTTAATCCAAGGAGGAAAACTGATGTGGAAAATGCCTCAGCATTCCAGTTGATAATGGATGCTGTCATTTAAAAGCACTCTAGTGTACCACATATAAGGTGGGAAGACACTCCTACTGAATTCCAGCCCCACAAAGAGAATAGGGTACATTGTACATAATGTGCATTGCCAGATTTTCATATCAAAATTAACTGAGAAGTGAAGGAATCAGGAAAGCAACATTGCTGTAGAAGACCAAAAAAGGGAATCTTACATGGACATCATCATCATCATCACAGTCATCATCACAATCAGCAGCATCATCATCTTCTTCATCTTTGTATCGTGGTGAGCATCTTAAAAACAGGCGGTCCTCAGGCCAAGCTGGAAGGACACAGAGGAAAGATCAGTTCATTGGTGGTTGGTGACTGTGAGTCACTCAGGGAGCTTTGCCGGATGTGGTGTATGGAGGTGGTTGATTAACAAGCATGGACTGAGTTGATGCTGGGCTATTCCCCTGAGTGGAACAGGGCAGATAAGGGGAGCAGGAAAGACATGAGACATGGAGATCTTCGCCTTGCACTGGAGGCATCGGGCAGCAACAGAGAAGAGTCAACCCAAAATGAAACTAAAATGCACACTAAGGGTCAATGGAAGAGTGCCTTCTTCTCTCTCAAATGTTTTGAAACTCTTCAAAACAAACAGCATTTTCTTAACATATTCAAGACCCTGTCAGTACACTAGGATCCATTTACACTGGTACTACATTTAGCATCTGTTTAAAAAAATTGTTACTTGATTAAAAGCCTATTGTATTAATGAAATGGACTCAATTTTACCCAAATTATTCTATTAAGCACACACTCTTTTTCATGAAATAATTTTAAAAATTAACTATTAATATGCTACAATTAAAACTAGTCATATTTCCTCTTTGTAAGTCTTCTTCTGGAACCAGGGGTGGGCACAAAACCTATTGGGCCCCTGTGATCAGGGGCTTCAGCAGCTCTGTGTCACTCTCCCTGAGGAGAGTCCCTAAAGATCAGGCTTCGGCCGGGCGCGGTGGCTCACGCCTGTAATCCCAGCACTTTGGGAGGCCGAGGCGGGCGGATCACAAGGTCAGGAGATCGAGACCACAGTGAAACCCCGTCTCTACTAAAAATACAAAAAATTAGCCGGGCGCGGTGGTGGGCGCCTGTAGTCCCAGCTACTCAGGAGGCTGAGGCAGGAGAATGGCGTGAACCCGGGAGGCGGAGCTTGCAGTGAGCCGAGATCGCGCCACTGCACTCCAGCCTGGGTGACAGCGCGAGACTCCGTCTCAAAAAAAAAAAAGATCAGGCTTCATTCAAACAGGCCAACCTCACACAGCCTGCGAAACCTACATCAGTGAAGCTGAGAGTCGTGACTCTCAATACTTTCTGCCATGAGGATAAGTTTCCAGGTTCAAATATACATTGGTTACTGAAATGAGGAAATGTATACCAATAGAAATGGATGAATTCAGGAAAAAATGTCCATGCATACAGGGGTGATTTTTTTGGTTAACTAGCTTACAAAAAAAAAAAAATTATTTGATGCCACTTTGTTCAGATATACAAAATAGTGGTATAAAAAATCACAAATTTGGCCAGGTGCGGTGGCTCCTGCCTGTTTTTCCAGCACTTTGGGAGGCCAAGGTAGGCAGATCACGGGGTCAAGAGATTGAGATCATTCTAGCCAACATGGTAAATCCATGTCTCTACTAAAAAAAATTAGCTGGGGGGCCAGGCGCGGTGGCTCAAGCCTGTAATCCCAGCACTTTGGGAGGCCGAGACGGGCGGATCACGAGGTCGGGAGATTGACACCATCCTGGCGAACACGGTGAAACCCCGTCTCTACTAAAAAATACAAAAAACTAGCCGGGCGAGGTGGCGGGTGCCTGTGGTCCCAGCTACTCGGGAGGCTGAGGCAGGAGAATGGCGTAAGCCCGGGAGGCGGAGCTTGCAGTGAGCCGAGATCGTGCCACTGCACTCCAGCCTGAGCGACAGAGCGAGACTCCGTCTCAAAAAAAAAAAAAAAATTAGCTGGGGTTGATGGTACATGCCTGTAGTCCCAGCTACTAGGGAGGCTAAGGCAGGAGAATCAGATGAACCTACAAGGCGGAGGTTGCGGTGAGTAGAGATCACGTTACTGCACCCTGTCTAATGACAGCGCAAGACTCCGCCCAAAAAATATTTAAAAATCACAAATTTTTATTAGTCATGTTAAATCTACCTTATGAGCTGTCAACATAAAGATTCTAGAAAGTAAAGAAGGTGCAAAGCAGTTGAAAGGCATCCCCGTATTCATGGATGGGAAGACTAAACCTGACTCACACACAATACTACACAAATGATCTACGGACTCACAACAACTGCTATGAAACTGGTAACAGCCATCTGTGCAGAAATGGAAAAGATAATCCTAAGACTTTAAATAATTTATATATGCCTCAAATAACCATGGTAACTGAAAAAGAATAGTGTTAGAGGATGCACATTCATGAGAGTGAAATCTACAAAAAAAAAAAAAAAAAAAGATCAGATTCTGTGCTCCTAGCTTGGGGGCACCCATAAGTATCACAGATATAAAATAGAGAGCCCAGAATTAAATGCATACGTAGAGTCAGCTGATCCTCAACAAAGGTACCAAGAATACACAATGGGGAAAGGAAAGCCTCTTCCACAAATGATGGTAAAACTGCATATTCTCATTCAAATGAAGAAATGGAATGCTGACAGTGTGCTCCAGGTTGTGCTTCTCCCTCCATTTCCAAGACACTGGAGCTTTTATAGTGAGCCCAGAGTGAGTTTTCATTCTGTCCTCTGCTCCCAGGGAGATGTCTTGATACCAGAAGTAAACAGCAAGGACAAATGAATGTGCTGCCATGAAACCCAACAGTTCATAAGGTGAGGCTCCACTTCTCCTATGCATCTGGGCACACCGCAGAAGAATTCTGTCTCCAGGATTAAGTAACTGCCTGTGACAGAACTGTGTCCCAAACCACAGGCTCTGACATATTGCAGTGACAGAGGCAGAAAAGAGCAGGTGTTCTCAGAAAAATCACCTTTAAATAATAAGATGTGATCGAAATCACGGGATACTCAAAAACGTAGTACTTCTCACCCTGATGACATTGAACTCTGAAAATAACAAACTCAGCTTATATTTATTTTTTCTCTTTCTACACTCTCCCTCAGCCTCCTAAGCAGCAGGTATAACATGAAGGTTGCTGGAAATGCTGTTTTATTAGATCCCACCTGAAGTCTTGTTGACTACCTGGAGAGGCATCCTCTTCCCTGCTGAGAGTCTCCAGAATCCACTCTTTAGAACCACCAACATCACGATAAGTCAGTGAGAGCTGCACTCACTTCTCCTACTCCAGGTGAAGACACACTGGCTCACACAAAATCTCCTGGTTGGTCCTCTGGGTTCACACACATTTCTACAGCCCCTCTGCTCATAGCTATACACTTGCAAAACCATTTGCTCTCACCACACCCCCAATATTTTTTAACAGGAACCCAGATTAAGGTTTCTACATATTAAANAAGTGCTGGGATTACAGGCGTGAGCCACCACGCCAGGCCCAGAATCCACTCTTTAGAGCCACCAACATCAGGATAAGTCAGTGAGAGCTGCACTCACTTCTCCGACTCCAGGTGAAGACACACTGGCTCACACAAAATCTCCTGGTTGGTCCTCTGGGTTCACACACATTTCTACAGCCCCTCTGCTCATACCTATACACTTGCAAAATCATTTGCTCTCACCACACCCCCAATTTTTTAAACAGGAACCCAGATTAAGGTTTCTATATACTAAAGCCATCAAATTTGTTTCTCAGAAAGTGAGTTAGTTGAAGGTACGTACCCCGGACACGTGATGGTAAAATCTGCAACAAGACAAAAGAAGATGCTATGAGGATCAGATCAATTCTGCTGCACCCCTTTACACAGACCTGTTAGTCTCTTGATGACTTCAGAAAACTAGTTGTGAAACAGTTGTTGAGTCAAGTCAAAAACAAAACATTCTAGCTGAGAGGATACCTGTGGAAAAGACAAGAGCTTTTCCCACAGAATTTATGTTTGATTGATTTAGATTGGTAAATGCACAATGCCTCATCCAAGGAGAAAAACTGGTGTGGAGGAAAATGCCTCTGTATTACATCTGATGATGGATGCTGTCTTTCAAAAACATCCTAGTGTGTCATGTATTAGATGAAAAGAAACTCAGACTGATCTCCACCCTCACAAAGAGAATTGTGTATGTTGTACATAATGTGCCTTGTCATATTTTTATATCAAAATTAATTGAGAAGGAGAGAAATCAGGTGAAGGAAATAATGTATACAGTGATCTATTTTTAACACAAAGTACATTGAACCAGTTGAGGTCAGCAAAGTACAGAAGAAATAGGATGTGCCAGGCTCCTGCTTGGATGGGCAATGCCTGCTTGTTTGGTGCCCCGCTCTCCTCCCCACTTAGTTACCCTCACTTCAACCAAAGAAGTTTAGTCTAAGATGAAGGTTTACTAGGCTGAAAAATAGCTCATTTTGTCTGTTCTTATCAGCCTGCCCAGCTCCTTAGGTCATAAGTCAAATACTTGAAGAGACCCTGAGCTGACTAGGTTGGCAATGCATTGTGGGCTTCAACAAAATGCAGTAAGACAACCCTAGAAAAATACCTAAAGCCCCTCCCCAACTATCAATAGGCAACACCTGGGAAGACTGACCCCACAGTACTCAGCCTATGAGGAACCAGGGGAGGGACCTGCACACTAGGGGATAAATTGCTTGTGGAAACTGTGCTGGGTGTGTCTGCCCATCAGACACCAGCTCTTGCAACACTGTCATTGAAAATCTCACTTTCGGCCAGGCAGGGTGGCTCACGCCTATAATCCCAGCACTTCAGGGGGCCGAGGTGCATGTATTACCTGAGGTCAGGAGTTTGAGACCACCCTGGCCAACATGGTGAAACTTTGTCTCTGCTAAGAATACAAAAATTAACTGGGCATGGAGACACGTGCCTGTAATCCCAGCTACTCAGGAAGCTGAGGCAGGAGAATTGATTGAGTCCAGGAGATGGAGGTTGCAGTGAGCCAAGATCGCACCACTGCACTCCAGCTTGGCTAACTGAGTGAGAAGAAAGAAAAGGAGAAAGCAAGCAAGCAAGAAAGAGAGAGAGAGAGAGAGAGAAGAAAGGAAAAGGAAGGAAAGGAAAGGAAAAGGAAAAGGAAAGGAAAAATCTCACTTTTGCTGTTTTTCAGCTCCCTGAGTCTATTCTTTGGGTTTTGACTGCTGAGTTTATTTCTCACATCAGAAAACCAACATTTCCTTAGATGACAAAGGTGGTCTTACCTGGGCATCATCATCATCATCATCATAATCTTCACTTCGTGATAGGCTCACAAAACTCAGGTTGTCCTCAGGAGAAGCTGGAAGGACACAGAGGAAAGATCTGTGCACTGGTGGTTTGTGACTGAGTTACTCAGGGAGCTTTGCTGGATGTGGTGTATGGAGGTGGTTGATTAACAAGCATGGACTGAGTTGATCCTGGGCTATTCCCCTGAGTGGAAGAGGGATGGTAGAGGAGGGGAGCAGGAAAGACATGAGACATGAAGGCCTTGGCCTTGTACTAGAGGCATCATGCAGTAACACAAAAGAGTCAACCCGAAATGGAACTAAAGCACACACTAAGGGTCAATGGAAGAGTGCCTTCCTCCCTCTCAAATGTTTTGAAACTCTTCGAAACAAACAGGATTTTCTTAACGTATTCAAGACCCTGTCAGTACAGTAGGATCCAATTATGCTGGTACTACATTTAGCATCTGTTTTAAAGGATTTATTACTTGATTAAAAGCCTATTTTATTAGTAAAATGGACTCAATTTCACCCAAATTACTCTATTGTATTAACCACACATTCTTTTTCATAGAGAACATTTTTAAAATTAAGTATTAAAATGTTACAATTAAAAACAGTCATGATTTCCTCTTTGTAAGTCTTCTTCTGGAACCATGGTGTGTGCACACACCCGAAAGGGCCCCTGTGATCGGGGCTTCAGCAGCTCCTGTGTCACTCTCCCTGAGGAGATTCCTTAAGGATCAGGCTTCATTCAAACAGGATAAACTCACAGACCCTGCTGTACGTACACCAGTGAAGCTGAGAAACGTGACTCTGAACACTTTCTGCCATGAGGATAAGCTTCCAGGTTCAAATATACATGATCTACTGAAATGAGGAAAATGTATAACAATAGAAATGTACACATTCATGAAAAAATGTCCATGAGTACAGGTGTGATTTTTCCATTAACTAGCTTACATAAAATTTTTTTATTTGATCCCTATTCAGACTTACAAAATATTGGTATAAAAAAATCACAGATTTGTCCAGGTGTGGACGCTCATGCCTATAATGCCAGCACTTTGGGAGGCCGAGGTGGGCAGATCACTAGGTCAGGAGATCGAGACAACCCTGGCCAATGTTATAAAACCATGTCTCTAATAAAAATTTAAAAATTAGCTGGGCATGGTGCCTCATCCCTATAGTCCCAGCTACTGAGCAGGCTAAGGCAAGAGAATCACTTGAACCCGGGGCCACAGGTTGCAGTGAGCAGACAGCATGTTACTGCACCCCAATGTGGTGACAGAGTGAGACTCTGTCTCAAAAAAATAATAATGAACAATAAATCACAAATTTATGTCAGTCATGTTAAACCTAACTTATCAGCTGTCAACATAAAGATTCTAGAAAGTAAAGAAGGTACAAATAAGTTGAAAGGCATCTCATATTCATGGATAGGAAGACCAAACCTGACTAACACACAATACTACACAAATCATCTACAGACTCACAACAATTACTATCAAACTGGTAACAGCCATCTGTGCAGAAATGGAAAAGATAATCCTAAGACTTTAATGGATTTTTATGTGCCTCAAATAACCATGGTAACATTGAAAAAGAATAGTGTTGGAGGAAGCACATTCATGAGATTGAAATCTACAAAAAACAGAGAAATTTAGACAGCATGCTTCTAGCATGGGGGCACCCGTAAGTATCACAGATATAGAATAGAGAGCTCAGAATTACATGCACACAGAGAGTCAGCTGATCTTCAACAGAAGTGCCAAGAATACACAACGGGGAAAGGAAAGCCTCTTCCACAACTGATGGTAAAACTGCACATTCTCATTCAAATGAAGAAATGGAATGCCTACAGTGTGCTCAAGGTTGTGCTTTTCCCTTCATTTCCAAGACACTGGAGCTTTTATAGTGAGCCCAGAGTGAGTTTACATTCTGTCCTCCGTGCCTAGGGAGATGTCTATCAAGACGTACCAGAGGTAAACAGCAAGGACAGACAAATGAATGTGCTGCAATGAAACCTAACAGTTCATAAGGTGAGGATCCATTTCTCTTATGCATCTGGGCAGACCATGAAAGAATACTGTCTCCAGGATTAAGTAACTGCCTGTGACAGAACTGTGTCCCAAACCAAAAGCTCTGACATTTTGCAGTGGCTGGGGCAGAAAAGAGCAGGTGTTCTCAGAAAGATCATCTTTAAATAATAAAGAAGAGGTGATCAAAAACACGGGATACTCAATAGTCCATAAACATAGTACTTCTAACCATGTAGACGTTAAACTCTGAAAAGAATAAACTCTGCTTATATTTACTTTTTCATTTTCTCTTTCTACACCCTCCTCAGCCTCCCAAGCAACAGGTATAACCTAAAGTTCCTGGAAATGCTGTTTTGTCAGATCCCACCTGAAGTCTTGTTGCCTGCCTGGAAAGGCATCCTCTTCCCTGCTGACATTCTCCAGAATCCACTCTTCAGAACCACCAACATCAGCATAAGTCAGTGAGAGCTGCACTCACTTCTCCTACTCCAGGTGAAGACACACTGGCTCACACAAAATCTCCTGGTTGGTCCTCTGGGTTCACACACATTTCTACAGCCCCTCTGCTCATAGCTATACACTTGCAAAATCATTTGCTCTCACCAAACCCCCAATATTAAGGTCTGGTGAGAGCAAATATAGAAACCCAGACTAAGGTTTCTATATGTTAAAGCCAGGAAGTTTGTTTCTCAGAAAGTGACTTAGTTGAAGGTACGTACCCTGGACACGTGATGGTAAAATCTGCAACAAGACAAAAGAAGATGCTATCAGGGTCAGATTAATTCTGCTGTGCCCCTTACACAGATCTGTTAGTCTCTTAATGACTTCAGAAAACTAGTTGTGAAACAGTGGTTGAGTCAAGGGTCAAAGACCAAACATTCTAGCGCAGAGGACACCTGTGGAAAAAACAAGAGCTTTTCCCACAGAATTTATGTTTGATTGATTTAGACTGGTAAATGCACAAGGCCTCATCCAAGGAGAAAAACTACTGTGGAGGAAAATGCCTCTGCATTACAGCTGATGATGGATGCTGTCATTTAAAAACATCCCAGTATGTCATGTATTACATGAGAAGACACTCCCACTGAACTCCATCCCAACAAGGACTATTGTGTATGTTGTACTTTATGTTCCTCATCATATTCTTATATCAAAGTTAATTGAGAATGAAAGAAATCAGGTGAAGGAAATAAAGTATACAGTGGTCCATATTTAAAACAAAGTGCCTTGAACCTGTTTAGGTCAGCAAAGCACAGAAGAAATAGGATACGCCAGGCTCTGGCTTGGATAGGCAAGGCCTGCTTGTTGGGCCCCCCTCCTCCCCACTTAGTTCCCATCACTTGAACAAAGTTTAGTCAAAGTTGAAATTTTACTAGCCTGCAAAATAGCTCGCTTTGTTTGTTCTTATCAGCCTGCCCAGCTACTTAGGTCATAAGTCAAACACTTGAAGAGCCCCTGAGCTGACTAGGATGGCAATACATTGTGGGCTGCAACAAAATGCAGTAAGACAACCCTAAATAAAAAATACCTAAAGCTCCTAACCAATAATCAATATGCGACATCTGGGAAGATTATGACCCCATAGTACTCAGCCTATGAGGAACAAGGAGACAGTCCTGCACACTAGGGGATAAATTGCTTGTTGAAATTGTTCTGGGTGTGTCTGCCCATCAGACACCCGATCTTGCAAGGCCATCATTAAAATTCTCACTTTCTCTGTTCTGCAGGCCTCTGAGTCCATTCTTTGGGTGTGGATGGGTGAGTTTGTTTCTCACATCAGGAAAGCAACATTTCCTTAGAAGACAAGGAAAGAAGGTCTTACCTGGGCATCATCATTGTCTTCCTCACTTGGTGGTAGAGATTTTAAACTCAGGCTGTCCTCAGGGGAACCTAAAAGGACACAGAGTTAATGTCAGTGCCCTGGTGGTTGGAGACTGTGAGTCCCTCAGGGAGCTTTGCTGGATGCGGCATATGGAGTGTGGAGTGTGGGACTGAAGATTCTGAGACCATCTCAGAGAAACAACTATGTTCAAGTAGTGAGCATGAGGGAGTCTCACCAGATACCTCGCATCTTAGTTAGTGCCTGGACCTAATAAGACTCTTGCATTCCCAAGTCCCAGAAGATATTAACCAATCAAAACTCAAGGCTTTGATGTTTGCTGTGACATAGACAAGACAAACTGGTCTTCTGGAAAGTAACCATTAAACACCAGAGCAAAAAAAAAAAAAAAAAAAAAGGTTACAAACACAGCACACAAAGCCCATGGACACAAATCGTCTCACCTCTATCTTATTAAAATACGAAAGGAGCAAATCAGACTTCTACACATATTTCCTTTGATTCTGACTTCCTCACCCTTTTCCTAGGTTCCAAAATAACAGGTGTCACCCAGCTGCTCCCAGAGATCCTCCTAGAGTATCATTCTCCACCTGCAGGTCTGCCTCACTGTGCTGCCCTCATGGATGGGGTCCATTGGCCAATCTTTAGAGACAAAAACTCCACAAGAAGTTATTCCAGAGAGCAACTCGCCCACCCTCCTACTCCAGGTGAGGCCACACTGGGTTACACGAGATCACTCTGCCCTTCCCTCAGTGTTGTCAGACTCTCCCTGGGCTCTGGGGAGTCAGAGGTCTCTAGAAAGGCATTGCTCACACTTGCCAGCCTTCAAGTGAGAAACAGGAACTGAAGGAACCACGTTTCAGCTTTTTCCTTCGACTGGCCCATTATAGGTCTCACCTCCAATCTCACAGCCCTGAGATTCCCACTTTGATGTTCACGCTTTGAGTTAGGGGAGTCCAACAATCGGCCCCTCAGCCAGGCTCACAGCAGATGTGAAAGAGCATTCTGTGGGGATGGAAATCTCTCCGCTGCATGAACAGAAAGCTGCTGGGCCATTGCACGGTGGCTGTTGTGATGAGGTTCTGATTTTTTTTTTTTTTCCCCAAGATGGAGTTTCACTTTTGCTGCCCAGGCCGGAGTAAAATGGCATGATCTTGGTTCACTGCAACCTCTGCCTCCTGGATTCAGGCAATTCTCCTGCCTCAGTCTCCTGAGTAGCTGGGATTACAAGCGTGCGCCACCACACCTGGCTAATTTTTGCATTTTTAGTAGAAACGGGGTTTCACCATGTTGGCCAGGCTGGTCTCAAACTCCTAACCTCAGGTGATCCACCCTCCCTGGCCTCCCAAAGTGCTGAAATTACAGGTGTGAGCCACCACGTCTGGCCCTGAACTTTTAATTGTAAATATTTAAATGTATTTATGAGGAGGCACATGTATGACTGAGAACATTAGACGGCACAGGAGATCCAGACATGAGGAAGACATGACTCCCCTCCCCTAGTGTTTTCTAGCGAAACAGTTTGTAGCTCTGCTCCTACCATACATTTATGGTTACTTTCTGGGCATCTACACAAGGGCCAATCACTGTGTGGGGCTGGGGATAGGACAACAATGAGGACAACATCCAGGTCCAGAGGGATTCCAGCAGGGGGCGCGCATGGACACAGGGGAAGAGCGTGGCCCTGCACACCCTGTCTAGACAGGATCAGAGCAGCAGGAGCCAAGGGGCAGGGGCATGTCACTGTCCTCAGGAGCTCAACCTCATCTCCAGGGACCCTGACTCAGAAGCTGGGGCAGGCTCCAGGATTGGTGTAGGGCTCAACAGGCTGGACAGGCTGAGAAGGGAACAGTTCCACACGTGCGCTAGATCCCAGCCCAGGGCTGACCTAGAACTCATCCCGGTGATGTGTTCACTACAGTGCCCATGCGGCCTAACATGTTCTCCCCAGGACTGAGCTCTGGGGTAAGGACTAATGAGGAAGACACAGTCACTGCCCTGGCAGGAAACACCCATAGCCAGGGTTCCTCTATCCACCCTGTGGGAAGACACAACACAGATAGAGTTTGACACTGAGATTCCAAACCTTCTATAAAATAAGTGGAAACTGATGTGTTCTGGATTCCACAGAAGAGCTGCAAGGATGAGCTGGACTCTGGAATCAGTCCCCATCCCTTTGCTGAGCTCCTGGTGCACTGAACTCGTGTCCTTCCCCACCTCCCCTGCTACTCAGGAGTGCTGCAGCTACAGGCCCAGTGCTAGGGGGTCTGTCTAGTTGAAACACATGTCAGCCAGGCATGGTGGCTCATGCCTGTAATCCCGGCACTTTGGGAGGCTGAGGTGTGTGGGTCATCTGATGTCAGGAATTTGAGACCATCCTGGCCAACATGGAGAAACCCCGACTATACTACAAATATAAAAACTAGCTGGGTGTGGTGGTGCATGCCTCTAATTCCAGCTACTCAGCAGGCTGAGGCGGGAGAATCACCTGAACCTGGGAGGTGGAAGTTGCAGAGAGCTGAGATCGTGCCACTGCACTCCAGCCGGGGTGACAGACTCCATCTCAAAACAAACAAACAAACAAACAAAACAAAACAAAACAACACACACACATTTCTGGGCCAGACAACCCTTGGTCAACAGTGTCTCCTCAAGGGCCATTCCTCAAGTGACTCCCAGAAGAGGTGAAAAAGAAAAACTCATCTGTCCCAGCCCCAGGAAGATCAGGCCTGGGACCTGTCTGTGTCTGTCCTGACCCCGAAGTCCATCCCTGCTGACTTGTGTCCTGTCTGCTCTGTGTCATAGAAGTGGGGACCTGATTCCTGTTCTGCTCCCTCACCAATTTCTGCTGGTGTCACTGCCATCATCACACAAAGAGATGGAGAAGACAAGAGAAAGCAATGAAACTCCATTCTTGAGGCATTCAGGATGATGTCCACACCATGCTCTCGGCAGACAGGAGGCCAGGTCCTGCTCACTCCTACTCAGAAGGGGTCTCAGAGATATGAGTACTAATCCTGTGATATTTCTCCTCTGCTCTTCCCTTTCTTTTTTCCTTTTTTCTTTTTTTTTTCTTTTTTTTTTTTCTTTTTTTTTTGAGATGGAGTCTCGCTCAGTCACCCAGGCTGGAGTGCAGTGGGTCGATCTCGGCTCATTTAAACTCCTGACCTCAGGCGATCTGCTGCCTCAGCCTCCCAAAGTGGTGGGATTACAGGCATGAGCCACCATGCCCAGCCATGGATTGGAGCATTTCTAAGGCCTGAGGCAGTCCTGTTACTAAATACAATGCAATATCTTCCTGATCCTTCCCTGCTTTGACCAAGTGCTGTGGAATGAGCCCAGCACTGACAGATGTTGACCTGCACTGTTCTATGTGAACCCTTACACTTCTCAGAATCTGTGAGCTGATCAGAAGCCTGTGGGCTTTCTATGTGTATTTCACAGTAATGTCCATGCAAACGTCTGTTGTTCCATGTACCTTTTGCTACCCAGGGTTTTGTGACCACTGGGGCCCCATTTGATGATGGGCAAAGTTTGGCAGCTTATAGGCCACACAGTTCCAGGGGCACACATAGGTGCTGGAGCTCCCTGGTGTGGGGTCCCGTCACCAAGCCTGAGTGATGACACAGTTGAGTAATACAGACCATCAACACTGGGACCCATTTCTGGGTTCACTTTTGCCTCCTCCATTCAGGAGGTCAGAATCTGGGTTCACTCCTTTCTGCACTCTCTCCATCTAAGGAGTAGGGATATTAAACTGACCTTCAGGTACAGCTGTGGTGAGGGAGGAAAGAGGTCATTTATGTAAAGTGTATGGTGGTGCTGAAGTTTTGCTTCCTTTTTATTAGAAGACATGACTCGGGAGGCTGAGGTGAGAGGACCACATAGGCCAGGAATTCAAGAAAAGTGACACTTGTACTGTGCTGGGCATGGGGGCCACATTTTTGGGGGAAAACACACATTTACAAACACACTCACACTCACTACGCATGGATTCACCCCTAGCTACCTCCCAACCCTCCTGCACACAAACCCACACCATCTAAATGATACGGCTGTTTCCAGGGTCTCCAGTGGATGATCACAGTTCTTCACTGAGCCATCTGTTCCTCACACTGCACTCCAGGTCCTCACTCTTATCAGGAACCGGAAGCCAGGCAGGCTCTCCAGACAAAAACAGGCAAGAGAGTCCCCCGCGACCCATCACTTAGATTTGTCATCAGCAAGGGAGTGGTCTTAGACTATGTACAGTGTTAGAGAGGAGAACAACACACACTGGGGCCTGTCAGGGGACAGGTGAAGGGAGAGCATCTGGATAAACAGCTAATGCATGCAGGGCTTCATACCTAGTTGACAGGTGCAGCAAACCACCATGGCACACTTTTACCCATGTAATAAACCTGTACATCTGGCACATGTATCTCAGAACTTAAAAAAAAAGAAGCTAAAAAAAAAAGAAAGAAAGAAAGAAAGAAAGAAATAGCCAGAGTAGGCAAATCTACTGCAATAGAAAGTAGACGAGTGGCTTCCTAGGGCCAGAGGTGTAGGGAGGTTGGGGAAAAGAGAGGAGTAACTACTAAGGGATATGAGGTTTATTTGAGGGGGAATGAAAAGGTTCTAAAATGAGATTGTAACAATGGTTGCACAACCCTGGAAATATAGTAAAAACACTGAATCACCCACTTGAAATGAGTGAATTGTTTTGCATGTTAACTATGTCTCAATAAAGCTTTTTTTAATAATAAAAAATAATACTTACAGTAGGAATTTTGGGCTGTATAGTTCATCTGCAATATAAGAAAAGAAAACGCCATGAGGATCCAATCATGCTGGGTCCCGTTTGCACAGGTCTTTTATTAACTTGGTGACATTAGGAAACCACATGTCAAACAGTAATCAAGTCACTGGCCCCCAAGTAAAGCATAGAGAATGTTTGTGGAAAAGGCAATGGATTTCTCCAAGTTGGCTGGCAAAGACAAAATTATTTTTCAAGAAGAAAAAGTTGCTACTAAGAAATATGCTCACTACCAGACAGTTTGTAGGTGATGCTGTCATTTTTCACTGTCATCGTCAATCAGGCCTCAATTGGTCATAAACTCAAATGGCTGGTCGCTACAGTCCATGATCAACTGAGGCTTGATTGACCACGGCAATCAAAAATGATATTCGCTTGATATTCCCCCCAACCTAGAATATTATCTTACTCATCTGTTATGTACATGGTGAGATTTTTATATCTTCATTTCATTAATAAGGGAAGAAGCCCCAGAAAAAAACAAACAAACAAAAACAAAAAAACATTTTTCTTCCAGGTGAAGGAGTGCATCTTACCATTTCAGGTAACATCTCCTCCACAACATCAAGGTCACATTCCGCCAGGTCTGGAACAGGAGCTAGCAGAACATAGAGTGACAGTCAGTGCATTGGTGCTGGTGAGATAGCCCACAAGAAGCCTTGGGGGATGTGGGGACTGGGGCTGGAGTGTATACAGGTGGGTGGTGGACAAGCATGAACTGAGTTGCTGCTGGACCATTCTCCTTGGTGTGGAAGGAAGGCAGAGGAGAGGAGCAGAAAGAAAGAGCCTGGCTTTCTAGCTAGGGCAACCTAACCAATGTGAAATATTCGTGTTTAAAAAAATGATGAATACAGAAAGGCACTGTATGGTTCAGTGAGACCGTGTCATCACACCTCCTGCCCATTTGAAGGTCCAGGCCAATCCCCTCATTTTTCAAAATGTTACAAGACCATTTAATTCTCTGGGTTTACATATCCTGCTACTACATTTATCATCTATCCTGTTTTACTTTTTAAATTGGGTGAAACATACATATTGTTTTAGTTATTTAGTGTACATTTCAGTGAAATTGAATTCAGTGAGCTACATTCATGATGCGGTGTCAATAATGAGAAAAATCTAGATTCATAATCTAAACTTAAAAAACAATGATTGAGGCCGGGCACGGTGGCTCAAGCCTGTAATCCCAGCACTTTGGGAGCCCGAGGCGGGCGGATCATGAGGTCAGGAGATCGAGACCATCCTGGCTAACACAATGAAACCCTGTCTCTACTGAAAAAATACAAAAAACTAGCCGGGCGAGGTGGCGGGCGCCTGTAGTCCCAGCTACTCGGGAGGGTGAGGCAGGAGAATGGCGTAAACCCGGGAGGCGGAGCTTGCAGTGAGCTGAGATCTGGCCACTGCACTCCAACCTGGGCAGCAGAGTGAGACTCCATCTCAAAAAAAAAAAAAAAACAATGATTGCAGAAATCAATGGAATAGAAAACAGGAAATCATCTGAGAAAATCAACAAAACAAAAAGCCAGTTCTTTGGAAACATCAGTAACATTGATAAACCTCTACCTTGGCTACCCACAGATGAAAGAAAGATGTTACAATGTACTAATAGTATCAATTGAAGAGGAGTTAAATCAAACAATAATAAAGGAATATTCTGAACACATCTATGCCCACAATTTGATCCATTAGATGAAATGAGCTAACTCCTTATCTATTTTAGAAGACCAAAAGTCTTCTGGGGAAAAATAGATCATCTGAATAGGCCTATATTTATTTTAAAAATTGAATCAATAATTAATAATCTTTTGAAAAAAGGAAAAACCAAAAAAGTATATTCATATGGTTTCATTGGAAAAAAAATTCTACCAAAATTTTTTTTTTTTTTTTTTTTTTTCAACACAGTCTTGCTCTGTCACCAACCTGGAGTGCCGTGGTGTGATCTTGGCTCACTGCAACCTCTGACTCCCTGGTTCAAGCAATTCTCCTGTCTCAGCCTCCCAAGTAGCCAGGATTACACGCCCTGCTAGTTTTTGCATTTTTAGTAGAGCCGGGGTCTCACCATGTTGGCCAGAATGGTCTTGATCTCCTGACCTCGTGATCTGCCTGTCTCAGCTTCCCAAAGTGCTGGGATTACAGGCATGAGCCACCGTGCCCAGCCCCAAAATTCTTACAAAGAAAAACCTGGTCTTATCATATAAGCAAGTAATCACAATCCTAAGTATTCCCTTAGTTACATTTTTAAAATTATGTTTCCACACTTTTACACTGTTGGTGGGACTGTAAACTAGTTCAACCATTGTGGAAAACAGTGTGGCGATTCCTCAAGGATCTAGAACTAGAAATACCATTTGACCCAGCCATCCCATTACTGGGTATATACCCAAAGGATTATAAATCATGCTGCTATAAAGATACATGCACACGTATGTTTACTGCAGCACTATTCACAATAGCAAAGACTTGGAATCAACCCAAATGTCCATCAGTGACAGACTAGATTAAGAAAATGTAGCACATATACACCATGGAATACTATGCAGCCATAAAAAAGGATGAATGTGTGTCCTTTGTAGGAACATGGATACAGCTGGAAACCATTATTCTCAGCAAACTATCACAAGAACAGAAAACCGAACACCGCATGTTCTCACTCATAGGTGGGAATTGAACAATGAGATCACTTGGACACAGGAAGGGGAACATCACACACTGGGGCCTATTGTGGGGAGGGGACAAAGGGGAGGGATAGCGTTAGGAGATATACCTAATGTAAATGATGAGTTAATGGGTACAGCACACCAACATGGCACATGTAAATATATGTAACAAACCTGAACGTTGTGCACATGTACCCTAGAACTTAAAGTATAATAATAAAAATAAATAAATAAAAATTATGTTTCCAAACAAGACACAGCAAGGTTTTTAACAGCTATATTCATAATTGCCCAAACTGAAGGCAAATACCTAAACATTTGAGGTGTCCTTTACTATTAAAAGTGAACCGAGCCTGGGCAACATGGTGAAACCCCATCTCAACAACAACAACAAAAAAAAAATAGAAAAACTAGCTTGACATGATGCCTTAGTGCCAGTTACTTGGGAGCCTGAGGTGGGGGGAACACCTGAACCTGAGGAGGTCAGGGTTGCAGTGAGCTGTGATTGCACCAATGCACTCTTGGATGATAAAGTGAGGCCTTGTCTCAAAAAAAATAAAACAATCATTTTGAATTTTGAATTTAAGAAATCTCTGGCCGGGCATGGTGGCTCATGCGTGTAATCGCAGCACTTTGGATGGCTGAGGCAGGAGGATCACGAGGTCTGGAAGTAGAGACCATCCTGGCTAACATGGTGAAACCCGCCAGTACTAAAAATACAAAAAATTAGCCAGGTGAGGTGACACACACCTGTAGTCCTAGCTACTCAGGAGGCTGAGGCAGGAGAATCGCTTGAACCCAGGAGGCAGAGGTGGCAGTGAGCCAAGATCACGCCACTGCACTCCAGCCTGGGCAACAGAGTGAGACTCCATCTAAAACAAACAAACAAATCCAAATATCTGGGACTGAATTAGCCCAATTATGAGCTACCTAAAAGGATGGGAGAAAAGAAACAATCTGGTCCTTACCTGTTCCTTCATTTAGGTACCAAACCAGCTGGATAAGCAAGGCTGGAGAATGGGATGGGGACTCCAAAACTGGGGTATTTGAATTTTCATTGAGAAAAGGAAGAGACTAGACCAAAAAAGCCTCAGTGTCTAAGACAAGAGGCAGAGCCAACCTTTGTTCCCCATGCCCAGACCTGGGAAAGCTGGCTATGGGCAGGAGGGAGCTGGCAGCTGAGGATGTCTCTGGGGATGAGGGTATGGGAAGGGGGTTAGGGTACCCACAGGTGTGCCAGAGAGTAAACGACACCCATGGCTTTTTTACCTGTGGGCATCTTTTGGTTGCTGATGTGCTGCAGGTCGTGGCCCCCCGTGGCTCCCACATCCAGCTTGCCAGGCTCTACAGTAGTGGATTCTGATTTTGTAGCAGCCACAACCTCATAAAAATCAGATTCATAACTGGATGCTACCTTCCCGCTGTGCCAGCCACAGTTGGAACTGACTTTGGGGCACACACAACAGGTCAATATATTCCCCATGGGATATCTACACGCCTCTCCACCCCTGCCTGAGCCTTTGATGAAACTGAAACGGTGCTGCCCGAGCAGCCACACTACTGAGGCTGGCACAGCACTTGTAGAAGCAGCCTGACTCCAGGCAGATTTGGGGCCTTAGCCCTTACTTTGTCACTACCTCCCAAAGTAGCTGTTCTATGAGGTCGGGGATCTGCTGTTTTACTTCAAAAAGAAACACACGACAAGTGCTGAGAGGCACAAAAACTGCTGGGACACAGCACAGTCGGAGCTCCTCCTCCTCCTACTCCTAGCTACCGACTGAGGGCTGCTGGCCCTGGCTGATGCCTATAACCCACAAAGCTTCCTATGTCACCTGTTACAAAGAAACAGCCAGGCCAGGCTAGTGACTCACAATGTCCAGCCCCACAGACCCACCCAAGGCCTCACAATGCCCATCCCTGCTGCTGCCCACCTTGTGGCCACCCAGCCCCTCTGTGCTGACTGCACTACTCAGGCTTTTATTCACCCTGGGCTGCCTGAGCTTTCCAGTCCTGAGAAAAGTGCAGGGGGGTTGTTATTGGAAGTCACACTTGGCAAGAAACTCAATGTAAAACCCTGGTACAGCCGGGAGCGGTGGCTCACGCCTGTAATCCTAGTACTTTGGGAGGCTGTGTGGCGGGGTGGATCACCGAGGTCAGGAGTTCGAGAACAGCCTGGCCAACATGGTGAAACCCCATCTCTACTAAAAATATAAAACATTAGCTCTATGTGGAACCCCATCTCTACTAAAAATACAAAATGTTAGCTCTGCGTGGTGGCAGGCATCTGTACTCCCAGCTACTCGGGAAGCTGAGGCAGGAGAATTGCTTGAATCCAGGAAGCAGAGGTTGCACAGTGAGCCAAGATCACGCCCTTGCACTCCAGCCTGGGTGGCAAGGGTGAAACTGAGAAAGGAAAGAAAGAAAGAGAGAAACAGAGAGAGAGAGAGAGAGAGAGAAGAAAGAAAGAAAAGAAAGAAAGAAAGAAAGAAAGAAAGAGAGAGAGAGAGAGAAAGAGAAAGAAAGAAAGAAAGAAAGAAAGAAAGAAAGAAAGAAAGAAAGAAAGAAAGAAAGAAAGAAAGAAAGAGAGAGAGAGAGGGAGAGAGAGGGAGGGAGGGAGGGAGGGAAAGAAAGAAAGAAAAGAAAAGAAAGAAAGAAAGAAAGAAAGAAAGAAAGAAAGAAAGAAAGAAAGAAAGAAAGAAAGAAAGAAAGAAAGAAAGGGAGAAAGAGAGAAAGAAGAGAGAGAGAGGGAGGGAGGGAGAGAGGGAGGAAGGAAGGAAGGAAAAAAACCCCAGTTACTAAAGTCATTTCCACCAGCATTTCTGTTTTTCAGAGTCTGACAGCTTTCATTTGCTCACCAAATGTAGTTATATGCAAATTTTTGACTGCTTTTCTAACTAAATGCTTCTCTCCTGTCTTATAAGTGTTAGTTCTTGTCTGCAACTTGATCATAGCTACCCCCAGGGCCCTGGTCCCACTCTCAATAGAGAGTCATGGCTGTGTATCCTGAATGAAAGCCTGGGACACATCACACTTTCCCCTCCTGGTCTATAAAATAGGGACTGAACACATCCTTCTCAGCTCTGTAATGCTAGGTCCTACCAACTCCCTTTTCTCCCTCTGTTTCTTCTTTCCATGGCAAGGGTATTCAGATATTTCTTTTTTTTTTTTTTTTTTTTTTTTTTTTTTTGATGGGGAGCCTCGCTCGGAGCCCGGGGGGGGGGGGCGGGGGCATGTTCCCGGCCCACTGCAAGCTCCACATCCCAGGTTCACGCNTTTTTTTTGAGACGGAGTCTCGCTCTGTAGCCCAGGCTGGAGTGCAGTGGCCAGATCTCAGCTCACTGCAAGCTCCGCCTCCCGGGTTTACGCCATTCTCCTGCCTCAGCCTTCCCGAGTAGCTGGGACTACAAGCGCCCGCCACCGCGCCCGGCTAGTTTTTTGTATTTTTTAGTAGAGACGGGGTTTCACCGTGTTCGCCAGGATGGTCACGATCTCCTGACCTCGTGATCCGCCCGTCTCGGCCTCCCAAAGTGCTGGGATTACAGGCTTGAGCCACCGCGCCCGGCCTCAGATATTTCTTTTATTTACTTATTTATTTATTCTTTGAGATGGAGTGTCACTCTGTCGACCAGGCTAGAGTGCAGTGGAACGATCTCGGCTCACTGCAACCTCCACCTCCCAGGTTCAAGCGATTCTCCAGCCTCAGCCTCCCGAGTAGCTGGGACTACAGGCACACACCACCACATCTGGCTAATATTTGTATTTTTAGTAGAGATGAGGGTTTCACCATGTTGGTCAGGCTGGTCTTGAACTCCTTACCTGAGGTGATCCACCCGCCTCGGCCTCCCAAAGTGCTGGGATTACAGGCGTGAGCCATCACACCTGGCCTCAGATATTTCTTTCACTAACAAATCATAAAGCATTATCTTCTTATACAAAATTGAGAACCCCACAGTGGGGTACCATTGGCCTCATAGGATAAAGATGAACAGTCAACATCTGGCAAGCATTATGTGCCTGACAGTGTTCCAACTGTGGCATACTCATTTAACCCTCAGAAACAGTCCCATTGTACACATTTTACAGCATAAATCTAGATGGAAAAATCAAGTAACTTCCCCAAGGTCCCACAACTGCTCAATGTGGGGCCAAAATGTAATCCTGGAGAATCTTGATCCCCACAAGATGATCGCGATTATCAGAAGGTAAAGGTAGAAGTCAAGCATGGAGGGGGAGTGACATTGTAGATTAGTATATTTTAAGAAAAATGGCCAGGCATGGTGGCTCACAGCTGTAATCTTAGCACATTGGGAGGCCCAGGCAGGTGGATCACCTGAGGTCAGGAGTTTGAGACCAGCCGGGGCAAATTGGCAAAATTCCATCTCTACTAAAAAATACAAAATTAGCTGGGCATGGTGGCACATGCCTGTAATCCCAGCTACTCAGGAGGCTGAGGCAGGAGAATCACTTGAACCCAGGAGGCAGAGGTTGCAGTGAGCTCAGCTCACATCACTGCACTCCAGCCTGGGCAACAGAGTGAGACTCCATCTCAAAAAAAAAAAACAAAAAAACAAAAAAAACAAAAAAAACAACAAAAAAACACACAATGTTTTTTATGTGGATTTTAAAATTCCTCCCCTTCATTCAACATTAAGTCCCTGTTAAGGGTAAGGCACTGCATGGGCCTGAAACTGTCCCAGCACTCAGTGACTTCAGGCAGATGAGCAAACAAAGGCTTAGAGAGTTCAGTTGTCTAAGGCCACATCTGGCACCCCATGTTGGATACCCACCCCCGATAATTTAACGTGGGTCCTTTTCTATTTTCTGTAAGTGTCAGCCAGTCTGAAAAATAAAGAAAAAGAGTACAAAAGAGAGAAATTTTAAAGCTAGGTGTCGGGAGGAGACATCACATGTGGGCAGGTTCTGTGATGACTCCCAAGTTGCAAAACCAGCAAGTTTTTCTTAGTGATTTTCAAAAGGGGAGGGAGTGTATGAGTAGGGTGTGGGTCACAGAGATCACATGCTTCACAAGGTAATAAAATATTACAAGGCAAATGGAGGCAGGGCGAGATCACAGGATGGGGGGCGGGAACTAAAATTGCTAATGAAGTTTTGGGCACGCATTCTCATTGATAACATCTTATCAGGAAACAAAGGGTTTGAGAGCAGACAACCTGTCTGACCAAAATTTGTTAGGTGGGAATTTCCTCGTCCTAATAGGCCTGGAAGTGCTACGGGAGACGGGGTCTTATTTCATCCCTTACCTGCAACCATAACAGACAGACATCCCCAGAGCGGCCATTTCAGAGGCCTCCCCTTAGGAACACATTCTTTCTCAGGAATGTTGGTTACTGAGAAAAAGAATTCAGCGATATTTCTCCCATTTGCTTTTGAAAGAAGAGAAATATGGCTCTGTTCCACCTGGCTCTCAGGCAGCCAGACCTAATGGTTATCTCCCTTGTTCCCTGAACATCGCTGTTATCCTGTTCTTTTTTCAAGGTGCCCAGATTTCATATTGTTTAAACAATTTGTGCGGTTAACACAATCATCACAGGATCCTGAGGCGACATACATCCTCCGATTACGAAGATGACAGGATTAAGATATTAAAGACAGGCATAGGAAATCACAAGAGTATTGACTGGGGAAGTGATAAACGTCCATGAAATCTTCACAATTTATGTTCAGAGATAGCAGTAAAGACAGGCGTAAGAAATTATAAAAGTATTAACTTGGGGAACTAATAAATGTCCATGAAATCTTCGCAATTTATGTTCTTCTGCCGCGGCTTCAGCCGGTCCCTCTGTTTGGGGTCCCTGACTTCCCGCAACAACCAACCTCTCTGCATTCCTTTCTTATACCCGGAGGAGAGAGGAAGGAGGGAAAGGAGCTGTGGGTGGCTGAATTAGGCCCAGGGATGGCTGTGTCCCAGTCCCGGGACCTGTCCATGTGCTGTGTTGTATGGCCACAGGGACTTTACAGATGTGAGGATGTGAAGGCGCCTGAGGTGGAAGATGATCCTGGGTTATCTGGGTGGGTCCAAGGTGGGGTCTTTTCTTTCTTTTTTTTTTCTTTTTTTTTTTTTTTTGAGACAGAGTCTCGCTCTGTCGCCCAGGCTGGAGTGCAGTGGCACAATCTTGGTTCACTGCAAGCTCTGTCTCCTGGGTTCATGCCATTGTCCTGCCTCAGCCTCCCAAGTAGCTGTGACTACAGGTATCTACCACCATGCCTGGCTGATTTTTTGTAGTTTTAGTAGAGACAGGGTTTCACCGTGTTAGCCAGAATGGTCTCGATCTCCTGACCTTGTGATCCACCCGCCTCGGCCTCCCAAAGTGCTGGGATTACAGGCGTGAGCCACCAGGCCTGGCCAAGGTGGGGTCTTTATAAGGGAAAGAAGGAGGCAGGGGGGTCAGAGTGAGAGCAGGAGTGGTGGGGGGAGGGAGAGAAAGGGAGAGAAGGACAGAGGGTGAGAGAAGGTGGTGGGGAGAGAGAGAGAGAGAAGAGTGGGAGAGAGATTTGAAGATGCTGGCTCTGGCTCTGGCCAGGAGCCCAGGGCATCCTCTAGAAGATGCAAAAGTCCTGGAAACGGATTCTCCTCAGAGTCCCCAGAAGGAGCCTGGCCCAGCTGGCACCTTGATTTTAGCACTCTACAATTCATTTTGGACGTCTGACTCCAGACCAGGGAATCAATGTGTGATGTTAAAGCCTCTAAATTAGGGGTCATTTGTGACAGCAGCAGCCACAGGAAAGTCAAACAGGAGCCATGGGACGGACTCCCTGGGATGCCCCGAGGGTCCCTCCCTGGCCCCACCCGCAGAAACACAGGCCTGACCACTGCTGGTGCCCCCACCCCTCGAACACCCTGCTCAGCAGGAACCATGCAGGAGGGGCTGGGTGTGGCTGGGCCATGTTCTCTCCCCTCACACCTTCTTCTCAGAGAGCAGCTGGAGCCCCAGACCCAGGGAGCCTCCCAGAGAAATTCCCAACACAGGACCTGGTTTTCCACCTGAGGCTCAGGATCCAATGGAGAAGTGTTTCCCAAAAATGATGCTTCCTCCAAAGATGGCCAGTGACTTTCTGTGCCAAGTATCTGAGAAAATCTCCATGTCCTAGGACTGCCAGGCAGTCACCTGTGCACATGTCGGAGCCCAAATCCCATCAACAGTGAGGCCTTGGGTAAAACACATCCCCACTTTTAATTATGATGAGATGCCTGGCCTCAGCATTGAAAACACCAACTTCCCTCGAGAAAAGACTTATTTAATCTCTTAGAAATGATGGAGCACACCAGCCTGAACAACATGGTGAAACCCCATCTCTAATAAAAATACAAAAATTAGCCAGGCATTGTGGCACATACCTGTAATCCCAGCTACTCAGGAGGCTGAAGCAGGAGAATTGGTTGAACGTGGGAGGCAGAGGTTATGGTGAGCCAAGATACTGCCACTGCACTCCAGCCTGGGAGACAGAGCGACACTCCATCTAAAAAGAAAAACAAGAAAGATAGAAATGATGGAGCACCTATTAACCCTTCTTGCACTGGTTCCTGGGGAGCTCTGAGCCTATCTTTGCAAGTATCCTGATCCTCTTGCAGGCCTTTCATGTGTGTTTCCTTCCTGGCTTCCTCCTATTTTTCTCACACATCTGAACCTGCTGTCAGGTGAAAAATCAAAGTGGGCCCAAAGTTTAAGAGCTCACGAATTTGATGGTGTTGGAGTGTACTGGACAGTCCAGCTCTCAGGGGTGGGGAGTTGGGCAGAGAGGAAGGAGGGCATTCCAGGGGCCAGGGCCAGAAGTAGAGGGACTCCAGGTCCAGAGTAGGATTTGCAGGCTGAGGAAAGAGAGGCCATGGATGGGTAGAGGGTCCAGACCAGGATGGGGACAGAGGGCATATCTGGAGGCTCAGCCAGAAATAGCTCCCTCCAGAAAGTAGGCAGCAAGTCTGGGGCTGAGCTGCAAGAAGGAAGGGGAGGTGGGAGAGAATGGAGGGACCGGTGTTCAGTGAGCCGACTTCTCCTATCCTGGCCTATTTCCCCAGGGGACATGCCTGGGAGGCTGTGATCCTCTCCTCCAGGCTACTTTCCCACTGGTGCCAGGATTCCCCCAACGCCACACTGAGAACCCAGGAGAAGCATCAAATTATATGAGAGATAAGAAATGAAGAGAGGGAGCAGGATTTCTGGTTGACGAAGGATATTCATTGAGGGTTTACTCGGTACAGGGAGAAGGGCTGGATGGCTTGGGATGCAGAGAGATCCCTACCCTGGGATCCTGCAGCTCCAGGCCCCTGTGGGTGGGGTGAGGGTTGGGAACCTACGAACATTTTGCAGGGGCCACTGTCGTCTCCACGGTGCTCCCTTCATGTGTGACCTGGCAGCTGTCGCTTCTGTGGGACCTCCACTGCTCGGGCGTCAGGCTCAGGTAGCTGCTGGCCGCGTACTTGTTGTTGCTCTGTTTGGAGGGCGTGGTCATCTCCATGCCCTGGGTGATGGGGGTACCATCTGCCTTCCAGGTCACCGTCAAGATTCCCGGATAGAAGTCACTCATGAGACACATCAGTGTGGCCTTGTTGGCTTGGAGCTCCTCAGAGGATGGCGGGAACAGAGTGACCGAGGGGGTGGCCTTAGGCTGACCTGCGTGGACAGAGGAGGGGGTGAGAGATGGCAGAGGGAGTGTGGGGTGTTGTGAAGCGCCTCCTTCTGTCTAAAGTCTCTGGGAGGGTTCATGGTGTGGCCGTCTGGTCCACCCAGGGCCTCTGCTTCCCTCTAAGGTAGAGCGTTTCTACCTTAGAAGCTGGTCTAGCAGTTTGTGATTAGTTTTATGATGTAAATGTAAGATTTTTTGTTTGTTTGTTTGTTTGTTTGTTTGTTGAGACAGGGTCTCGCTCCGACACCCAGACTGGAGTGAAGTGGTGCCATCACAGCTCACTGCAGCCTTGATCTCCTGGGCTCAAGTGATCCTCACACTTCAGCCTCCTGAGTAGCTGGGACCACAGGCATGTGCTACCATGCCCAGGTAATTTTCATTTGGTATTTTTTTTGTAGAAATGGGGTCTCACCATGTTGCCCAACTTGGTCTCGAGCTCCTGGACCTCCTAAAGTGCTGGGATTACAGGCATGAGCTACCATGCCCAGCAAGACTATTTTAATTTTCTTTTCTTTTCTTTTTTTGAGATCAAGTCTTGCTCTGTCGCCAGGCTGGAGTGCAGAGGTGCAATCTCGGCTCACTGCAACCTCTGCAAAAACCTCTGCCTCCCGGGTTCAAGCGATAGTCCTGCCTCAGCCTCCAAGTAGCTGGGACTACAGGCGCACACCACCACACCCAGCTAATTTTTATATTTTTAGTAGAGACATGGTTTCACCAGGTTGGTCATGATGGTCTTGAACTCCTGACCTCGTGATCCACCCACCTCGGCCTCCCAAAGTGCTGGAATTACAGGCGTATGCCACCACGCCCAGCCCTTATTTTTTATTTAAAAACAACAACAACTTTTTTTTGAGATGGAGTCTTGCTCAGTCACCCAGGCTGGAGTGCAGTGCCACCATCCTGGCTCACTGCAACCTCCACCTCCTGGGTTCAAGCAATTCTCCTGCTTAACCACAAACTTGGTGGCTTAAATCAAGCAGAAATTGACTCTTACAGATCTGCAGGTCAGAGGTCTGAAATGGGCCTCCCTGGGTTGAGGTCAGAGTGTCAGTAGGGCTGCTGTCTTACATGGAGGCCGTAAGAGACAGGCCATTTCCTTGCCTTTTCCAGATTCTACAGGCTGCCCACATTCCTCGGTCCATGGCCCCTTCCTCCTTCCTCAAAAGGCCAGCAGTGGCTGGTTGACTCACTCTCATGTTGCATTGCTCTGACACCAACCCCCGCCCCACTCGGGGTAACACTAGGGCCCACCTAGATAATCCAGGATCATCTCTCTATCTTAAACTCAGCAACTTAGCTGCTGTGATGTCACCTACACCCCTAACGCCCCCTTGTCGTAGAATAGAACATGTTCATAGGTTCTGGGGATTAAGATGTGGATATTTCAGGGGGGCATCATTCTGCCCACCACAGTGGGTTTGTATCAGCCATATTCTTTTGATGGTCAGGGTATCTCACTTTTAGCCAGTGGGAACCCCTTCTTCTGGCCTCAGAGTTTGTTAGGGATGGTGCCCACCACATTTCTTGGATGGCGCCTTCGCTTTCTGATACAACAGATAACAGAGGTTCCAGGCTCATCTCGCCCACACCTGGAGTCAGGCGCAGGTGCATGGGGTGCCTACGTGATGGAAATGCAATTGTTTCTTGGATTGTTTTAAAGACTGGGGATGGTAAGTTCACATATTTCAAAAAAAAAATCATGAATTTCAAATAATTTTCCAATTTAAAATTGATCTTACAGAATTTTTATTTAACTCTTATCTTGTCCTCATGTATCTCTTCATTTACACTTAAATTCTTGGTTCTGACCAACAATAACATTGTTCTTTTTTGTTTTACCTGACTATATATATACATATATATATATGAAATACTTGTTTATATGAAATACTTTTGAAATAAAAATAATATTAGTCTTAACAGTAAAGCTTCTGAATAAAATTAAAATTTCTTTGCAGCTCTATCCTTAAATGTAGAGGAGAATGTGCCCCTATCTTACTTCTTTCCAGCTATCTACCTCAGAGAAAGGCTCATATATAGACCCAAAGGCACCTGTGTAAGAACATTCACTGCAATTGCACTTGCGCTTCTGAGCACAGGGTTAAGTAGATCTGAGTTCTGACATCTCATGCAGCAATTCCAAACACTGACAAGGTCTATACACTGCTGATGAGGAAAAGCTCCACACGCACCACCAGGTGAAGAAGGCAAAAGCCATAAATGGATTTACTAATGTGTTCCTGACAAATACAACTCTGCCCCAAGCTGAGCTCAACAACCTTTCTGGGTAGGGGTTAGATATGCAACCTGCTCCATTAATTTTCCATCACAATTTAGAATGAACTTCTAACGAGTGCCAAGTTTAACATTAAAAATCCTTTACGGGCCAGGCACGGTGGCTCACGCCTGTAATCCCAACACTTTGGGAGGCTGAGGCAGTTGAATCACTTGAGGCCAGGAGTTCGAGACCAGCCTGGGCAACGTGGCAAGACCCTGTCTCTACAAAAAATACAAAAATATTAGCCAGATGTTGTGGTGCACGTCTGTAGTCCCAGCTACTCAGGAGGCTGAGGCAGGATAATTGGTTGAACGTGGGAGGCGGAGGTTGCAGTGAGCCGAGATCACACCACTGCACTCCAGCCTGGGCAACAGAATGAGACTGTCTCAAAAAAAAAAAAAAAAAAAAATCCTTTGTGTATCGAGAGTAACTGACAAACGTATTCAAGTCAAGGATACTCATTTACCCACTGACAGGGATGGAGATGAATTTTAATTAAGAATGCACCTAAAATCACAAAAAGATGTTTGGGGTAAGAAAATATTGAGAACCCACAACATGTAGCTTTTCTCAAGTTATAACACTGCCATCATTATTAATAACAATCTTATTACTTAACATGGAATCTATGACATCTTTTCTTCTAGAGAATTATTAAGGTATTTATTATTAAGTTAACATGGCCAGTGAAATTATGCTACTGGAGCACTTCCTCAGACCCCTGCAGTTGATAATCTTTACTGAATGAATACAATGCATTTTAAAATTCTGTTACTAATGTCTGAAATTGACAGTGCTCCTCTACTCAAATTCATGAGCCCCCCCGCCTCATAAAATAAGATTCACCGGGAAAAAGACAGTCTGAAGGCTTTTCTGAAAATATGCTGAATTTGGAATCAGAAAACCTGGGTTTGAAGCTCAACTGTGCCATTTGTTATCAACGCGACCTTGAGCAATTAGCTTCTCCCTGAACCTGAATTTCTTTCTAAAATAAGATGACAAGTATTACGGAGCCATTTCCAAGAATCTCTAAATAAAAAAAAAAAAGCTTGCTCTCTGAGAATAAAAACTTTAAATCAATACATAACACAAAGGGCCGAGAAATGCCAAAGGTTTCTGGTCTGGGCAGCTTTGGCAGTGGTTTCATGAACTATATTCTCAAATCCAGCAGAGGTGTGCCCACCAGCTACAACAGGAAACGTGAAAATATGGAAAGATGACTTGTCCCGAGGCCACCCATGGTCAGGGATTTCAAGTACTGGACATCCAGCGTAAGCCGCCCCTGTGAAGCGTGACTCGGTCCCAAGTAACCATCTGACTCATCCACGTGGGTCTGTGCTCGCTACACCACCTTCTGATGGTCACCTTGCTTCCCGCAAGGGCGACCCACGAGAGAGAGTTCCAGCCACACAGACGCTGGGCACGGAGGCTCCTACAGGAGCCAGTGTTCAATGCAATGTAGCAAACTGGACATTCTAGCTATGGTGTAGCTTTTCAGGTAAATCTACTGTGTAAGTGAGTTAGCGCACTGTTGGGAGGGGGAGGCTCTCACTTAGTAGCATTCTCAAAAGGGTCTTTAATCTTAAAATAAGAACCAGAGGCCTAGAGGAAGAGAATAATTTAGTCAGGTGGACTTGGCTGATTATGTGAGTTTCACAATAAGAGACAGATGCTTAGTACAGTGATATAATAAAATCTAGTTTCTGAGTCTGGAAGGCTAAAAGCCACTCCCTGCACCACAGTCAAGATACTAGTATCTAAGGAGAAAACCAGTTGTCCTCAAATACATAAAATACACCTCTCAATATCTCCACATGGATGAAGCTGGAGTAATTTTTTGTCCTTTTTAAAATTTCTACCTATTACCAAGCATAATTATAAAAACTAAAAAGAGTTAATACATATAAAACTATAAAATACTATCTACAAATCTTAGTGGGGTTTTCTTAAACTCTAAGTAAATGACCAGCTACTGTAAAAACATGAAATAAATGACCATCTCCTGTAATAAACACAAAATAAATGACAAATTACAATTTGTTTTGAATTTGTACCCTAACGAAAAAGAAGAACACTACTGCTGTCTTACACATAGAAATACTCCTATCAATAATGAGGAATACTTTCTTTCTAAAGGCTATTTGTGCTTCCAACGTGGACTTTCAGTTCAAAATTAGGCTATGAGCACAGGAGAATGAAGACACAGAAAACTCTACAAGCTAAATGGAGAGGAATATTTCTTTTTTTTTTTTTTTTTTTTTTTGAGACGGAGTCTCCCTCTGTCAGTCAGGCTGGAGTGCAGTGGCACCATCTGGGCTCATTGCAAGCTCCGCCTCCCGTGTTCGCACCATTCTCCTGCCTCAGCCTCCTGAGTAGCTGGGACTACAGGTGCCCGCCACCACGCCTGGCTAATTTTTTTGCTTTTTTAGTGGAGACGAGGTTTCACCATGTTAGCCAGGATGGTCTCGATCTCCTGACCTCGTGATCCACCTGCCTCAGCCTCCCAAAGTGCTGGGATTACAGGCGTGGGCCGCTGCGCCCGGTCTGTTTTCTACTTATCTTAGTGGCTTTGGCTTTAGTTCTGTAATGTAGCCACTTACATAGTAATAGTCACTCCTTGGGCTGTGTTAGGATTCTGTTACATTGAGATTATCAGGTAAAAGATCTTGCAAAATTCTTTAGTAGCCCACCTATTTGATTTGGAGGTTGGGGGTTGGGGAATTTCTAGATCCTATAAGAAAGTTAATTGCATGTTAAAAAGCCTCAGCATAATGACTTAAATGGCTGATATGACTTCACACTGTTGGTAAAACGGATTAGAGTCAAAAGGTTTTTGATAGGAGTTTCTATTTCAGCTTCATTATAGAGCAAGCCATGTGACCCCCAGTTTTTGGTATTCTTGAAAGAGATGCTCAGATTTGTATTTTTAGTATCTGAATGAGAAGCATACATTTTAATTTGCCTTTAGTCTATCACTAGTGATTTTTTTTTTATTTCCAGCAAATTATTTGCAGTCACTATTCTTTGTGCTTCCTTATTTTAGTTACTTTGCCTTTTCCAGTTTTAAACAGAAGAGCATCAGAACGAAATATCCAGCTAATTTAAATGAAACACTGGGTTTGCAGCTTCCTGCTATTACAGGAGAGTCTCAGAAAATGGAACATTCTGCCCAGGGGAGATTTTGCTTCTCTGAGATGGCAAGAGGCAAATATTTTGTTATGTTGACACATTATTCAGTTAACCAACCAATGAGTGCAAATCCTGGAAAAGCTGACTATTTGTCCAGATGGTATAGCTGCTTTAGTTTACTGAAATGTTGTTGGGCTAATGTAGCTGATAATGGGCCCTATTGGGAGTAGTAGACTGTGACCCACAGACTCCCTGTGCAGGCCCAGTTAAAACAGGAGCATTTAGATGTGCAGGCCAGTTGTTTTACGTCACGTTGGAAAAGAAATGCTTTTATTTAAGTAAGGTCTAATTCATAAGCAAAGGCCCACAAAGGGTCAACATCTTAAGCCCTGGAGTGATTCAGATGACTTTTACTGTAGGCTGTATTACTCTGTTACTCTTTTTTAAAAAACAGAATGAAATTCAGATGACTTGAAATCACACATAGTTGAAAGAGGTTGAGTAACGTGAACTTCATCTTTCCCCTGGAGTCTCATTTCTGTTTACTGGACATTGCGAATGTTGGATCACCTATTGCAAAGCTTGTCCTTTCAAAGTATTCATACAATATGATAGGAAGGGCTGAAATGACATTTTAAAGATTCTTTATAATTTTCTAGGAGGACTGACAGTCCTTAAAGGACATTGATGATACCGTTTATGACATTAACTCAGTACATAGTTGTAGAGCCATTTCTATGAGCCAGGCACGGGGATACTATGACAAACCCAGCCACAGCCCCTTCCTTCATGGAGCTTATAGACTAGTGTGAAATGCACAGAGTCGAGCCAAGAAGCATGTTTGCTTTAAAGTGTAATTGCTCGAAGTTTTTATTTAACTACAAACAAATAGCGTATAGATGACTCTTAATTATTCTATATGCATAGAATATAGAATAATAACAAAGAATGAATATAGAATATAGGATAATGCATAGAACACATGATGTTTGGTAAGTGTTACAATAATTTGTTAGTGATTACCTTTGAAGATCTAGCTAAACATAGTCTCCATAGTGATATCGTAGTTTGCATCTTTCTGTTTGTGTAGCCACCGCAAGTGGCCTAGTTTTCTTCTTTAGTGGACACGGAATTTATTCAGTAATTTTCTAGCTTCAATCACTAAGTGATTGGTGCATAACTTGAAATATTCCTCTCCAGGCCGGGCGCGGTGGCTCACGCCTGTAATCCCAGCACTTTGGGAGGCCAAGGCGGGCGGATCACAAGGTAATTTCTCAATTTTAAAATGTCACGAGAAATATGCTGGCTGTCGCTCTGCCTTAAAAGAAAGCATTACCAAAGAATACCACTGAAAAACAAAGGCATTCATACAAGGAAGTGAACACATAAGTACGTTCTTAAGAGGGACACTAAAAAAGCAAAAGTCACATTACGTTCCAAATACCAAAGAAAAAAAAAACTGAACAGAAGTTCCTAACTTTAGTAATATTATATTCTACTCCCCCCAAAAAAAACTGCCCATGAGTTGAGATTTATCAATTGTATATATAGAAACCCTACATATTTAGGACTCCCTGCGTTTGGGTGGGTCGGGGGAGGGCGGGCACTAGGAAAGGCAAGAGAAAAAGGAATTAAGCCTTTTTCTACCACATTTATAGAAATGGACAGTTTTTTCGGTGAAATTTAGGTTTGATATAGGAGTTCTTGTTCTCTAAATAAGTTTCCCACTTGCCGGAAATTTTAAGCAACACTGATTTTTTCAATTAGCTTCAGATCTGCTGCACTCTGGAATAGGGGTGTTAAACTCACGACATCGCAGACAGGTTTGCACTTTTCCCTGATTTTCACTACTTGGCATTGCCTATCAAAGAGTAGCACACCCTGCAAGACCAATAAGAGGCCTGGGCTAAGGAGGAAAAGGAGGCCAAAAATATCCAGCAAGCAAGTCTTCATTTGCACAATTTAGCTTTTCACAACAAATAACAAGGGGACTGGTATTCTCTGTATCATAGGGCTCATAGATGGACTTGTAAAAAAATCATATGATGATCACTTAGCATTAGGTAACATTTAAGCAATCTTGGGCGCCTAACGCTTGAAGGACTGATGATTTCAAATGGACAGTAACTTTGGTTTAGATTCCAGTATTTTACAGAATTGCATGGTTTCAAATTCATCATAAAGAAAATGCCTCTTTTATGGCATCAATTCCAAGAGCTATTTAGCATCAAGGAACCGCATCAGCTGCACAACTCATGACGGTGTTAATTAGGAAAAAGGAGCTAGAGAAAAAAAAAATCCATCGCTGAAGCCTTCATACACTATTTAAAACTCACCATTAACCTGACGAACTACTTTTTCTGGGGAAGTGCTGATGATATGAACCAGCAAAAAAATTTACTAGTTCCTTAATAATAAATCATTTGAGAGAAAACTGCAACTTGGTATGGACCTCACCAAGCCCCTCGCCAATTCAATGGGGCCCTCCTTTGATAATTTAACAACAAATTCCTGTCCGGAATCACCCATTCAAGTGTCTTTTTAAGTGACTCCCGTTTCAATTTTTTAATAAAGTGCCACCAGTAGATCTGCAAGTTGAGGAAAGCAGCTCAGGGGACACACTTGACACCAAAAAGAATATTGAGTGGGTCAAAATCCTGCCTGGGCACAAAATAGAAGAGCCTCAAAAGGTGACTAGACTTAGTGACTTCAAGAAGAGCAAGCACTGAAAACAGCAGTTTACCTCGGACAATAACCAGCAAGCCTGCAGTCCCCAGGTAAGCGGCCCAGAGGGAGCTGAGAGATGGAGTTGGAAAGGGGGACCGCAGAGCCCGGGAAGAAGGAGCCACCAGAATGGAGCCCAAAGGAGTGACAGGCAAGGAGTCGACGGGGACCACACCAATGCAACAGGTAGAACCACGGGATGGAAGAGCACAGGACAGGGCTGGGCGGGAGGGAGCCACAGGGATTGAGCCACAGGGATGGAGCTGGTTCAGCCAAGTCATAACCAGCCCCTGGCAGGGGCGCTGGCTGCGCGCAGGGTGCCGCGCTGGGCACTTTGGAGTGCTCTCTCCCGGAGTCCCCCCACCGGCTCTCCGATGCCCCATTTCAGAGACTGGAACGACAAGGCTGGCCCCGCATCGCCCGCCCCGCAGTGCCACCCTCACCAGGACAGCGACGGCTCAGCGCCCGAACCTCGCAGACTCAGGGGGTCGCTGGCAGCCGCGTGGGGGCAGCGGCGTGGGGGTCGGCGCGGGCCAGAGCAGCTGGTGCCTGGGCTCGGGCAGGACGGTCCTCTTGCTGGCGCGGGCGCCGGGGTCGCCTTGCTCTTCTCCATGGCTATCAGGTAACTGGCATCGGCCAGCACAGCCTCCAGGTCCGCCATGTTGGCGAGCTTTGGCGGCGGCGGCGGTTACTCCGGACCCGGACCCGGATGGGATGCGCGCCCCCCGCCGCCGCCGCCGCCCGCCGCGCCCCAACCTGGGGGAGCCGCCCCAGGGCAGCCCCCACTCCGCGCGCCCCACCAGCGCCCTGCAAGCTCTGCAGGCAGTAGCCCGCAGGGCTCGCCGCACGCCTCCCGGCTCCGCCCCGTGGCGCATGGTCTGCTGCTCTTTCCGCAAGGATCTACTCGGAGCGCGTCCCTGACTGTCCCTGCCCCTCAGTGCACAGTCCTAGCGGCCAGTCTCGTCCCGCGCCTCCCGAAAAAATCTCTACTGTCGCCCTCCCCTCGGGGTGGCCAGGAGGGACCCCTCTTCCTCCCCCACCTCCCCGTTGACCTCCGCCACGTTCGGTGCCCCGACTTCCCTACCCCAGCTCCATGTGCTCATATGCCCGTCCTCTCATCCAGAAAAGCCCTGGGCCCGATACTACCCAAGGGGCATCGGGGAGGCCTCTGCTCCCTGGACATAGTAGTTCTCAAACTGGACAGTGTCAATCAGCATCCTCTGGGAGGTCTGGGGTGGCCCCGGAAACGCATGTCCCCGCAGGTGATGATGAAGCCCCTGCTCTGTCTGGTCCCAGCTACCCATGAACAGCGCCCAGCGGGCCGGGCCCTCAATGTGGCTCCTGACCCTGAACATACCCCCAACCCCACCGTGAGAATTCAGTGAAGAGTAAAAGCTGGAGAAAGTTGCCTGTCTCAGGCTAAGGAGAGCCAAGTGGGTTGAGGGCTTCCCCACTAGGAACAGAGATGCCCTTAGGGAGCCCCGTGATGGAAGAGCTCTCAACTTCAGAAGTTCACCACTCCCGGCGAGGTGGTGGCTCACGCCTGTAATCCCAGCACTTTGGGAGGCCGAAGCGGTCGGATCATTAGGTCAGGAGATCCAGACCATCCTGGCTAACACGGTGAAACCCTGTCTCTACTAAAAATACAAAAAATTAGCCAGGCGCGGTGGCGGGCGCCTACAGTCCCAGCTATTCTGGAAGCTGAGGCAGGAGAATGGCGTGAACCCGGGAGCCGGAGCTTGTAGTGAGCCGCGATCACACCACTGCACTCTAGCCTGGACGACAGAGCAAGACTCCGACTCAAAAAAAAAAAAAAAAAATGCTATATTTCAAAAAATATATATATTTTTTCTGCACTAGTACCCTTGTATAATAAAAGTATCTACTTTTCGTTCATTTGTTTCAATGCACTACACTTCATCTACAATTTCATTAGGTGTATACAGCAAATAGGCAAGCATGGCTTTTACATCTTTAATGATTTTTTTTCTATACAGGGAGGTTTAAAAAAAATACTTGAACAGTTTGCTCAGTAATGTGACATGTGACACATAATGCATGTACCTTGTTCTCTTTTTTTTTTTTTTTTTTTTGAGACAGAGTCTGGCTCTGTGGCCCAGTCTGGAGTGCACTGGTGTGATCTCGGCTCACTGCAAGCTCCATCTCCCGGGTTCTCGCCATTCTCCTGCCTCAGCCTCCCAAGTAGCTGGGACTACAGGCACCCGCCATCACGCCTGGCTAATTTTTTGTATTTTTAGTAGAGACAGGGTTTCATCATGTTAGCCAGGATGGTCTTGATCTCCTGACCTCGTGATCCGCCCGCCTTGGCTTCCCAAAGTGCTGGGATTACAGGCGTGAGCCATTGCGCCCGGCCTCTCATATTTTTTTAGAAGGTATAAAATAAAGATTCAGTAATTTTAACTCAGATATTTATCTTTTTAAAAATAGTATGTTGGCCGGGCGCAGTGGCTCAAGCCTGTAATCCCAGCACTTTGGGAGGCCGAGACGGGCGGATCACGAGGTCAGGAGATCGAGACCATGCTGGCTAACACGGTGAAACCCCGTCTCTACTAAAAAAATACAAAAAATTAGCCGGGTGAGGTGGCGGGCGCCTGTGGTCCCAGCTACTCGGGAGGCTGAGGCGGGAGAATGGCGTGAACCCAGGAGGCGGAGCTTGCAGTGAGCTGAGATCCGGCCACTGCACTCCAGCCTGGGCGACAGAGCAAGACTCCGTCTCAAAAAAAAAAAAAAAAAAAAAAAATAGTATTACAGTTTTGTTACTTGTACTACTTTTCAAAACTCCTTAGGTTTTTCTCTCATAGCACACTTTCTTCTAATACTTCAAATTTTGCCAGGCAATATAAAAAAGGCTGCAATTTCTACCCTTTGAGGGCACTGTAGTGACTAAACAGCCTATCGAATTTGAATACTTTTTGAAATCACTTCACCAGTGATATCTCTGATGGAAGGTTCATACATGATGCAACACCACACAGTACATTCAGAGACAGCTTTGACTTCGCTATGAGAAGAAAAAGATTCCTAGAAGTCTCTCACAGTAACTGCCTCTGTCATTTAGCCAAGGGCCATCTGTCTCCCCTTCTTAAGAGAGGCCTTCCTACCATTCGCTTATGGTGGGATCTTAAAAGATGATTGGTGCTGTGGGATGAATTGGGGTTTATTCCTTTACTACTATTCAGTGCGGGTTCATCCAAACAAGAAAAAAAAAAGCTGAGTTGGAGGACAACAATTCCTTTGTCTTTTGTTTGGTTAGACGGTAAGACACACGGACAAGTGCCTCAGCTCGCTGCACCAAGGACAGGCAAGCAAAGGCGATGACCAGTTAACTGATCAGCAGGCAGGCATGGTCAGGTCATCATTGGGTGAAGAGTTCAGAGGTCAGAAGGTCATAGGTTACTTGCCAGTGGCAGCTCGGTCTGCAGTCACAATCCTTTGGTAAGGACGGACACACATATCGTGCCTTCGAACTTTAGTAGCCACTGTACTTAATACATCACTAGGTTCAATAGGATACTCAAGGATTAATGTAGCTGCTGCCAATGTGTAGGGGTACTCATAGGGTGTATAGATTAAACCAGCTTCGGACCCTCGAGGAACTATTGCAGTTGGGTGAGGAATTCCGTTTGGCATGACAGTGGTCTGTATTTGTCTGATCAAAGGCATTAGGGTAGGGTCAGCTGGTGTAGGAGTAGGCAGAGCAGCTGGTGGGAGAACCGGAGCAGGCCCAGTAATGATCCTTGGAGCAGCCTGGGCTGTTGCTGCAAGAGAAAAGGCAAGGGCTGGTGATTTAATGTTGGCATCTCTGTAGGTGCCATTCAGAATCGCAAGCTCCATCAGCTGCATCTTCTTTAGACTGTCTTCTCTTTCAGCTGCAGGTACCAATAATTTCTTCACTTCTTCAACTGCTCTCTTCAATTTGATTTCTGCTCTGTTCTGAGCATTTTCCACAGTGATTAGTACATGTAAATCTTTATTTAGGTGCTCCCAATTGGGCTTGCCTCTATTTTGTTCCTCCTTTGTTTGTTTGTTTGTTTCAGATGGAGTCTCCCTCTGTCGCCCAGGCTGGAGTGCAGTGGCACAATCTGGGCTCACTGCAACCTCCAACTCCCGGGTTCGAGCAGTTCTCTGCCTCAGCCTCCCGAGTAGCTGGGATTACAGACGCCCGCCACCATGCCCAGCTAATTTTCGTATTTTTAGTAGAGACGGGGTTTCACCATCTGGGCCAGGCTGGTCTTGAACTCCTGACCTCGTGATCCACCCGCCTTGACCTCCCAAAGTGCTGGGATTATAGGCGTGAGCCACCGCGCCCAGCCGCTCCTCGTTTTTTATATCCCCCATTGAACCTTTGCCTCAGACTATGATTTTACATCCGGTTTCTGCTTCAAGCTATTTGACCGTAAGTCCTCTAGGTCCAAGGATTCTTCCAACAAAATTAAAATCTGCGTATTCTTCTACAGGCACATAGTTTCTCTTGTAACTGCACAATAGGTCCCACAGCATCAGGCAATTCTACACTCCTTTTCTCTGTACTGCCATTCAATGTGTCATTGTCCATGTCTTTCCGTACTCTGCTCATTTATTCACAACTTGAGGCAACAGCAGCAGCTTTTTAGCATATGGAAATATTCCAGGTTTTTCCCTCCAATTCCCCTTGTGGAGACACGCCACAAAATGGAACAGAGGGGAGAAGCAAGTGTCTTGCTCCAGCTCTGCTGCCAACTTGTCTCCAGACATAGGCAAGTCACAAACGCTCCAGATCTCAGTCTCTGCTCAAGATAGTTGAAGACCCCACAGAAGGTGGGCAGGTTGCTCATAAGCTTCTTGTCGTTCTTCAGCTGCATCAGGTAATCTGAGGTGGGCTTCGGCCTCTCCATGGTTTCCATTTCCACGGCCACTTTCCAGGCTCTGCAGGTCACTCCGTCCCCCGCCGCCGGAGAGGAGGGAGGGGCGGGGGCAAGCCCCTGCCGCATCCCACTCCGCCCCTGCTCCCGCGCCGAGTCCCCGGGGGCTGCCGGCACCGCGCGCTCGCCCTCCTCACTTTCCGCCCGGGCCCGACGCGCTCGCGGCCGCCACCGCGCTAGGCCGCCCAGCTCTGCGCCTCCCTCACGAGGCCTGCAGGCGGGCGCGAGGCGGGTCTCGGCTGACTCAGTGCATGCGCGGGCCGCGGGCCGCTGGCTCAGGACGAGAAGGAGCTGGGGCCGCCTCTCGCTCTGTTGGTCGCGCCAGCTCAGCACCGCCGCCGCCTGTGCTGAGGGGTCTCTCTGGGCTGGTCCCCGCCGCGGCGCCGCTGCAGCTGCTGCCGCGCTCTGACTGCGCTCCTCTTCTTCCTCACTCACTTGGCGACGGAGTTGGCGGCGGCAGGGGCTTCCACTTTTAATTTTTTGTGGATACACGGTACATGTATACATTTATGGGGCATATGAGCTATTTTGATAGAGGTATGCAATGCATAATAATCACATTGGGGTAAATTGGGTATCCATTCCCTCCAGCAATTATCCTTTGTGTTTCAAAGAATCCAATGATAATATTTTAGTTATTTTTATTTTTATTTTTATTTATTTTTTTTTTTTTTTGAGACGGAGTCTCGCTCTGTCGCCCAGGCTGGAGTGCAGTGGCCAGATCTCAGCTCACTGCAAGCTCCGCCTCCCGGGTTCACGCCATTCTCCTGCCTCAGCCTCCCGAGTAGCTGGGACCACAGGCGCCGCCACCTCGCTCGGCTAGTTTTTTGTATTTTTAGTAGAGACGGGGTTTCACCGTGTTAGCCAGGATGGTCTCGATCTCCTGACCTCGTGATCCGCCCGTCTCGGCCTCCCAAAGTGCTGGGATTACAGGCTTGAGCCACCGCGCCCGGCCTTTAGTTATTTTTAAATGTACAATTAAATGATTATTGACTATAGCCACCTTGTTGTGCTACCAAATACTACATTTTACTCATTCTATTTTTTTGTACCCTTAACCATCATGTCTTTCTCTCCTAACCTCACCCTGCCACCTACCCTTCCTAGTCGCTGGTAACCATCCTTCTACTCTCTATCTCCATAAATTCAATTGTTTTAATTTTTAGCTCCCACAAATAAGTGAGAACAGCCCCATGCTCAAGTTTTAGCCGCATAATAATTATGTTAAACACCTTATAGTACCAAGCGCTTCACAGACGCTAACAGGTTAATCTTCACAACAACCTCTAAAGGAAGTACTGCTAGTATCTCCACTTTTCTGGATGAAAACACAGCGTCCTTAAGTTACTTGCTCAGTTGCCCAGCCCATAAATTACAGATTTGGGATCCCAACCCAGTCAGCCCAGTTGCAGAGTTCTTGCTCTCCGCAGGGTCACAGCTCCCTCAAGGAGAGGTGAAGTAACATAGCTCCATATGCATGTGGGCTATTCACGGCAGCATGGTGCACAGCAGCAGCGACTGGAAGCAACGCAAGTGTCCATCAAAACGGGACTGTGGGTGGGTGGATCACGAGGTCAGGAGTTCAAGACCAGCCTGGCCAAGATGGTGAAACCTGTCTCTACCGAAAAGACAAAAATTAGCCGGGTGTGGTGGCAGGTGCCTGTAATCCCAGCTACTTGGGAAGCTGAAGCAGGAGAATCACTTGAACCTGGGGGTCGAAAGTTGCAGTGAGCCAAGATCACGCCACTAGAACCAAGATCAGAACAAGACTCCGTCTCAAAACAACAACAACAACAAAATGAGACCGGATTAATAACTTGCATTATACCTATGTGTTAGACACTGCACACCAGCTAAGATGAATGATCTAAATCTACTATATGTGGCAATATACAGCTGACCCTTCAAACATTGGTTTGAACTGTGTGGGTCCACTTATTCCTGGATTTTCTTCCATCTCTGCCTCCCCTGAGACAGCAACACCAAAGCCTCCTCTTTTCCTCCTCCTCTGCCTCCTCAATATAGAGATGACCAGAAGGAAGAGCTTGATGATGATCCATGTCCACTTAACGAATAGTAAATACATATTCTCCTGCTTCAGATTTTCTTAATAACGTTTGCTTTTCTCCAGCTTACTTTATTGCAAGAATACAATATAGAATACCTACAACATACAAAATACGTGTTGTTCCACTGTTCATGGTGTTGGCAAGTCTTCCGTTCAATGGAAGTGAAGTTTTGGGGGGAGTCAAAAGTTACAGGGGGATTTTTGACTGCATGAAGGAGTCAGTGCCCCTCCCTCCCTCTTTGTTCAAGAGTCAACCGTAAGTCTTGGAAACATAATGTTTTTGTTTTTGAGACAGTCTCACTCTGTTGCCCAGGCTGGGGTGCAGTGGCATGATCTCAGCTCACTGCAACCTCCACCTCCTGGGTTCAAGGAACTCTCCTGCCTCAGCCTCCTGAGTAGCTGGGATTACAGGCGCCTACCACCACGCCTGGCTAATTTTTGTATTTTTAGTACAGACAGGGTTCCACCAAGTTGGGCAGGCTGGTCTCAAACTCCTGACCTCAAGTGATCCACCTGCCTCAGCCTCCCAAAGTGCTGGGATTACATGTGTGAGTCACCTGGCCCGGCCTTGGAAACATAATGTTGAAGAGAAAATTGCAATTTACTAAATGATACATAGAATTTAACATTTATGGAAGGTGTGGAAACAATACTATATATTGTTTGTGGTTAGGCACATGTACTTAAAGTAAAAAAAAAGGTACAAAAATTAAAGTAGGAGGAGAAAAGGGAATGGTGTCAGGGAAGTACCCAGCAGGCTTCCACTGTATATGCAACATTTTGTTTCTAATCAAAAGATGTCTGAAATAAGAAATTTACGAATGTGCTTTGAAAAGTACAGGCTGGGCCCTATGACTTACACCTGTGATCCCAGCACTTTGGGAGGCCGAGGTGGGCAGACTGCTTGAGGCCAGGAGTTCCAGACCAGCCATTAATAACATGGTGAAACCCCTTCTCTACTAAAAATACAAAAAATTAGCCAGGCAGGGTGGCGCACACCTATAAAGCCAGCTACACAGGAGGCTGAGGCACGAGAATTGCTTGAATCCAGGAGGTAGAGGCTGCAGTGAACTGAGATCGCACCACTGCACTCTGGCCTGGGTAACAGAGCACGACTCTGTGTCAAAAGGAAGGAAAGTTGCAAAAGACGGGACCACATTGCACACTGAGACTGCTGTGATCCCAGGTCCCCCTTACAAGGAATGGGGGCACCAGGGAAATCCTGCCCCATCCTCAGCATGTCCCCGCCTGGATAGCGCCGGTGGTTGGCGTCTCTCACTCACCAAAGGGAGCAGCTTCAAGCCTTCTCCCTCTTTCCCCAACTCCTCACACTAGCCAGAGGGAATGTTCCCCAGGGCCAATTGTGCCAGGCAACTCCCTTCCTCAGAATTCTCCCATGGCTCCCCAGTGCCCTCAGAAGCAAGCCCACACTCCTTTCCAGGACCAACATTTACCTCCACAACCTGGGCCCTGCTGCTTTGTCAGCCTCACCTGCTACCATTCTTGTTCCCACACCCTGCAGAAGCCACGTCGGATGCATGCAGAGCCACCTCCACTCCCTCTCGCCCAGTAGTTTTTCTCACCTTGATAATTTTGCATATGTGACCCCCTTTTCTGGAAAAGGCCCTCACCTCCTGCCGGCCTTGTCAGTCAGATGCCTGGAGTCTTCACCACCATGCACAGTGCATCCTAGGAGAAGTCCGACAGGCCATGCCAGGAGATTGGCATCGGCCACCACTCGATGAAAGAAGAGCGGACCATTTCCCACGGCCCCATCACACTTTCCCGGAGTTCCCAGACTTATTGTGGTTGTTGTTGTTCGCTGACAACTCACATGTACAATCAGTGGTAAAATTCAGCTTCTTTCATTCAATACCAAATGAATGTCACGAAAATAGCTTCGTAAGACAAAAGGACAAAATGACACTTTTCTTCCCACTAAGTCCAAAAATGTCTCCTCTGGCTAACCAAAAGGGTACCTGTTCCATCTGCTCTTTCTGTCCTGCCTCCTCCTCTTTCCACCAGCATGGCCTTGAGCAAATCATCTCCCCCTTTCTGAGCCTCCGGGGCTCCCGTAGAAAATGGGAGTAAGCCACAGGTGGTGATAGGTTGGAGCGTGAGGAAATCAGCCAGCAATCACTTAATAAATGCCTCCTGTCAGCCTGTCATGGTACGCGGTGGCGGTGACGCAATAGCGAACAAGATGTGCTTCACTGAGCTTTCATTCTAACAGGGAAACCAACATTAAAGAAAAATTGAAGGCTGGGTGCCGTGGCTCACACCTATAATCCCAGCGCTTTGGGAGACCGAGATGGAAAGATTGCTTGAGCTGAGCCCAGGAGTTTGAGACCAGCCTGCGCAACAGAGCGAGACCCCACCTCTACAAAAAATAAAAATAAACCATTATCCAGGCATGATGGTGCACACCTGTAGTCCCAGCTACATGGGGGGTTCAACCAGGAGGATCAGTTGAGCTCAGGAGATCAGGACTCAGTGAGCTCTGATGGCACCACTGCACTCCAGCCTGGGCAAGAGTGAAACCCTGTCTCTAGAAAGAAGAATACAGTTTGCCTCCTGAATATATAATAATGATGAATATAAAGTATACCTGGAAGAAAAGGAGGATTTGACCAATATGTGGACCAATCTTTTGGACAGAAACTGCTCTCTCAGGAAATGGCAGCGTGAGCCACCTGGTTGATGTTTCCTCATTCCTGGATTAATGGAGAGAAAGAAAATGTATGCCCAATCCACTCAATGTTGCCTTCTTTAGTGAAAAAAAGAATAACTTTATGAAGAAGCAGCATTAACTAGTCTGGTAAATGGTCTTGGTAAATGAACATATCACCCACTTATTTTAATGAAAGAAAGATGCAGAAAGGTGAACAATTTAAAGAAATACAAAACCCAAAGGCAATGGTAGCCAGGTGCAATGGCTCACACCTATAATCCCAGCACTTTGGGAGGCTGAGGCAGGAGGATCATGTGAGCCCAGGAGTTCAAGATCAGCCTGGGCAACATAGCAAGACCTATCTTGGCAAAGCAATGGTTCTTAAACTGGGTTTACAGTTGGGAGGGGCTTGTTAAGTGAAGATCGCTGGACACCCCTCCCTCCTAAATTGTGATTCAGTAGGTCTAGGGTAGGACCAAGAACTTGCATTTCTTTTTATTTATTTATTGAGACACGTTCTCACTCTTTTGCCCAGGCTGGAGGTCAATGGCGAGATCATAGCGCACTGTAGCCTTGAACTCCTAGGCTCAAGTTATCCTCCCACCTCTGCCTCTTGAGTAGCTAGGACTACAGGTGTGCACCACCATGCCCAGCTAAGTTTTTATTTTTTATGGAGATGGGGTCTTACCATGTTGTCCAGGTTGGTCTCGAATTCCTGGCCTCAGGCGATCCTCCCACCTCAGTTTCCCAAAGTGTTGGGATTATAGGTCTGAGCCACAGCTCCTGATCAGAACTTGCATTTTCAGCAAGATCCCAGGTGATGCCAGTGATGCTGGTTTGTGGCTTACACGCTGAGAACCACAGCTTCAGAGCAGCTGGGAATACCTTTGGGGACTCACTAATATTAACCCTGCTTCGCTGAGTCTCTTTTCTCACAAGAGGAGTCAGGAAGCACTTGACAGCCTCTTAGGGGCAGAAGGGTCTGGTTTTCAGCTTCGTGCTGGGAGGAGCTTCGGGCAGCCTGTGAGCTCCTTCCCATCCACATCCCCAGCCAGCTGCTTCATCACGTGGGAGGTGATGGTCAACCTGCCCAGCACCTCGGTCCCACCTTGATAGAAATCAATTCCGTTGCTGTAGAAGAAGACGGGTGGGGTGGAATCCACGTCCCAGGGGATTCTGAGGCAGGCATCCCATCCTGAGCAGGCATGGTTCTCCCCACTGGATGAGGTCTTATCTGAGAGAGAGAACGTGCTCCTCTCCATTTTTTTTTTAAACCCTCCCCACCACTCTGCTCACCTGGGTTGTCTCTGTTTTGAAGACTCACCCCTAGTGGTTTTCTTATTTCACCCAGGGGGCACCAAAAAAGCAAGAAAGTTTTGTTCCCCCCATCCCAAGGTCCTGAGACTCACTCCACAGAATGATCCTGCTTGCCAGAAAAACTTGAAACACCCCAGAGGTCAGAGATGGCCAAGGAAGTGCAGAAACCCCCCTCCCGGGGCTGATGACTGCGCTTTCAGCCTCCCGAGAGCAGTGACCACATCTCCACTTCTACTTTCCAAGGCCTCCTCACGGGTGGGGGATTTTTTAGAGTCATTGCCAGTCAGGAGTGAGAGGGACAGAACACAGCACCCTTCCAGGACTCACGATGATGAAAAGAGAAACTTCCTGGAAATTAAAATAAAAAATACAGAAAAGCACAAAGCAAATGGTAACAATTGCCTAAATGACCCATACAACAAACTCACCATTTTTAATAACCTGGCATGTTTTCCAGTCTTTTTTCTACATGCATACTTAAAAAAATTATGTAACTCATATATCAGAATCATTAGCGTTTTGTTTAGAAAAGAAAAATTGGACAGCAGCTGTGTTAGATTTTCCTGAAAAAAGAAACAAACATTATGTTTATTTGTGTCTGTTGCCAGTTAAGCTAAAGGAAAGGTCAGCAAACCATGGCTTATAGGACAAATCTGGCTGAATACTTCATTTTATACAACCCACAAGCTGAAAATAGTTCTCACACTTTTAAATGGGGGGAAAAAAAATCAAAGGAAGAAACTCACGTGTTCTCACTTATACGTGGGAGCTTAAAAAGTGGATCTCACGGAGGTAGAGAGTAGATTGGTGATTACCAGAGGCTGGGAAGGGAAGGTGGGGAGGGAAGGATGAAAGAGAAGTTGGATAATGGTACAGAAATACAGTTAGATAGAAGAAATAAGTTCTGTATTCAGGCCAGGCATGGTGGCTCATGCCTGTAATCCCAGCACTTTGGGAGGCAGAGGCAGGTGGATTGCTTGAGCTCAGGAGTTTGAGACCAGCCTGGGCAACATGGCAAAACCCTGTCTCTACAAAAAATACAAAAATTAGCCAGGTGTGGTGGCACGTGCCTATAATCCCAGCTACTCAAGAGGCTGAGGTGGGCGGATTGCTTGGGCCCAGGAGGCGGAGGTTGCAGTGAGCTGAGATTACACTACTGCACTCCAGCCTGGGCAACACAGTGAGACCCTGCCTCAAAAAAAAAAAAAAAACGGTTCTTGTATTCAATAGTACAGCAAGGAAATTATAGTTAACAATAATGTCTTACAGATATCAAAATATCCAGAAGAGAAAAATTGCGTTGGGTAATGTCCCCAACACAAAGAAAAGATAAAAGATAAATGTTTGAGGGGATGGGTATCCTGATTACCCTGACTTGATCATTATACATTGCGTATGTGTATCAAAATATCACATCTACCCCCCAAAATATCAATAAATAAATTTTAAAACGTAAAAAGGTAACAAAAATATTTGTGTAATACATGACAATGAAATTCAAATTTCAGTGGACATAAAGTTTTACAGAGGTACAGCCTCACCCATTCATTTACCTACGGCTGCTTCTATGTGATGCCAGCAGGGTTGAGTAGTTGCCAGAGACCATATTGCCCCCCACAATGTGTACTATTTACTACCTAGTTCTTTGCAGAAAAAGTTTGCCAGCACCTACTCAAAGTCTGGTCGGTGGTAATTGTTTGTTATCAATCTGCGATGAGATAAACACAGAAATTGAAAGTAAGACTTTAGAAACTTTTGACTGGGCATGGTGGACTCACCCCTGTAATCGCAGCACTTTGGGAGGGTGAGGCAGGAAGATCTCTTGAGTCCAGGGGTTCAAGACCAGCCTGGGCAACATAGTGAGACCTCTGCCATCTCTTAAAAAAAAAAAAAGAAGAAGACTTTTAATAATTTGACAGTCTGTTTTAATTGTTGATTAAAAAATTTAAAATTGGGGATGATTGTTGTATTTTTCATTTTGCATTTCTGGTCTTTCACTTTTATTATATTCTACTAACTTTTCAGTCCATAAGGGATCAAAAAAGGTAAAACACAAAAACTGATCCCTCACTACAGATAATGTGTGTTTTAAAAACATTCTTTTTTTTTTTTTTTGAGATGGAGTCTTGCTCTGTTGCCCAGTCTGGAGTGCAGTGGCGCCATCTAAGCTCACTGCAAGCTCCACCTCCCGGGTTCATGCCTTCTCCTGCCTCAGCCTCCCAAGTAGCTGGGACTACAGGCGCCTGCCACCATGCCCAGCTAATTTTTTGTATTTTTAGTAGAGACAGAGTTTCACCGTATTAGCCAGGATGGTCTTGATCTCCTTGTGATCCGCCCGCCTCGGCCTCCCAAAGTGCTGGGATTACAGGCGTGAGCCACTGCACCCGGCCAGAAACATTCTTTTTTTTTTTTTTTTTTTTTTTT